>NC_028638.1:12748079-12860264 GCF_001406875.1 Solanum pennellii | reverse complement strand
ACATCCCGTGTTGGCACATGGTTAAGGGATATCAAGGGTTTCTTTGAACTCTAGTCTCATCTAAAGTAGAGCTACTACCACAAGAATATATGCACTCGATACTTTGCCGTGTTTCTCTTAGAGTAAATTATTCCCTAGGCGTATTAGAGTAGGTATCATCACTATGTCCTACCAACTCATAATACTCTTTCCAAGGATAGCTCTAATGACTTCCTTAGAGATAGTTTCATGTCGTTTCGGCCAACCTATCGTAAAGTCCATCATTCCACTCAAGAAGGGTACCTACCTTAGGTCTACTGATCCTAGACTTCCATTCATTCATACACGTACATGACAAGGGTGTCACATCCCGAAACCACACCCTAGAAGTTAGGGACTGTCACGCCCCAAGTTCTCCCAAGACGCGGACACGGAACTTAGGACCACAAGTGATCCCAAGCTAACCCTACTGGCATGATCATGAGCATACTAAAGATAATAAACTGATGCGGGAGCTAAATCATAATTAAATCTGAAAAGATGGGGAATACCCATATTTTATAACTGAGATATTTGAAAACAATGAGTTTAATACAAAGGAAATATTAACTCAATACTAAGCTGAATCTATGTCTGAAATAAGCCTCTAAACTAGACTAGAAATACTGGGACAAGCCCCAGCTAAATCTAGCAAAAACTGAAACTAAATGACTAAAGAATTAAATGGAACTCATGACTGTTGTCCTCGAAGAATGAGGACTCACCACTGAATCTGCTGAACTAGAGATTGGAAATCGATCTATGCGTGATCTGGATGCTGAGAACCTTAACCTACATCACGATAAGATGTAGCATACGTATGCGTCAGTACTTGAAAGGTTTCAACTTATGCACAATCATCTCAGTTCTAGCTTCAAAAAATAAAGAAAAAAGAATCCAGCTATTTTGTCGAAAGTAAATTATTTTCTTTTGCAAAGGACTTATTTCTGCAGTTCTCTTGGTTGCATTATTTACCTATATCTTTATGCCATAGCCTAGTAAAGCTCAGATATACAGGGCTGGAGTGTTCTTTCATCAAGGTTTTTATGCGCTTATTTTCAAGTGAGTTCATATTCTACTTTTATCAATGTAGTTCAAGGACGAATGCAATACTGTGAAGAAAATTGCATCTGCGCTGAACTCAGTCTTGGAAACATCCATGTTTGTAGAGAGTGAAGAGAAACTACGACGAAAACTCTTTGATCTTCTGCAGGTACGTTGCTTTGATGTCCAGAAGTCTAATTTTGTGTATTCTTCTCCTATTTTAAAACTATGCTTTTAATCCTTTTTAAAAAAATATTATGCTTTTTCTGCACCGATGCTTATTATACTACACTTGACTGTTATGTTCATGATCCAATCTTTATCACAGAATGTGGCGCTTATTAAAGATCCAGAAGATCCAAGAAAGTTCTACCCTCGCTTCAATGTTGAAGACACAACAGGCTTTATGGATTTGGAGCAGCACAGGTACCTCATGCGTTTTCTAGTTCACACTATCTGACGTCGGATTTGATAAATTGCAGTGACATTTTTAAAGTAAACACCAGTGTTTATCTTTCATCCTTTTAGATGTCTACACATTTGCTGTGCATGTGAAGAATACTAGGGTTTTAGCCTCTAATTTAAGGCAGTTATGCTAATTTTTATGGTTTATCTTATGATCTGTTTGCTGGTGCAGTCAAAATGTCCTAAAAAGATTATACTATGATTACTACTTCCATCGACAAGAAGGTCTTTGGCGTGACAATGCCTTTAAGACTCTGCCTGTTCTTTTGAACTCATCAGACATGCTCGCTTGTGGGGAAGACCTAGGCCTAATTCCCTCCTGTGTTCATCCTGTATGCCACTCAGAACTATCATCCTTGTGAATCATTATGTCACATCACTTCTTGCATCTCAATGTATGATTTGAGTTATGACCACTTTGATGCAGGTTATGCAAGAACTGGGCTTAGTAGGCCTACGCATTCAACGCATGCCAAGTGAACCTGATCTAGAATTTGATATTCCTTCTCAATACAACTACATGACGGTAAAATTCTCTGAGATCTCTTCTACTACATCCCAACTTATTTGATATGGAAGATGGTCTTAGTTACTGCAGCTTCTATGATAATCTACTATAAAAATCTTTTCCCGTGAAATTTAAAACATACTTTACCTAATAGAGAAATTTTATTCATATGATCATACATCGATTTACTCTAACATTTGTTCAAGTGCTCCCTTTGGCTATAAGAAAAAGCACCTGGAGGCATGACAAAATGCTTTATTGTTATGCTTGTTGTTTATGATATAACCTTTTAAGTGAAAACATATTGATGTACTGGAAATCTGCTAAAAGTCATTGGATAGTGGAAACTAGAATGCAAACTCTAATTTTGCTTAGCATGAAAAAAAAATTGCATCAACCAACTGTTGTGCTGCTTTTAATGTTTTATTAGTTAATTCTTGTTATAAAGCTGCCCCCCGGGAATATATTAAAGATAGAGGCTGTCAAGACACCTTTGAGTATGCCTCCCTTTTCCTCCGTATATCTTGTAAATGATTTTTAAGAGTGCTTTTACACTCAAGTATTTATCTGTTTTCAATGCATATTAGTCCTTGTTGATCAAAGACTGGACAATAATGTTAGTACTTCAAACTTAGGTTTGTGCTCCATCATGCCATGACTGTTCTACTCTACGTGCTTGGTGGGAGGAAGATGAAGAGAGAAGGCACCGCTTTTTTCAAGCAGTGATGGGATCTGATGAGTTGCCACCTGATCAATGCACTCCTGAAATTGTGCACTTTGTCTTGCGACAGCATGTTGAAGCCCCATCAATGTGGTCAATATTTCCCCTCCAGGTACTTAATTGATATAAAGATCCTACTTCTTTTGTAGCATGTAATTAATTCTTTAGTAGTAGTCTTTGCTAAATTGATTCGCTCCATATTTGCCTCAAAGCTTCATAGTGCTGAACTACTGGCCAGGGTGATTAGTGAGTTCTATGTCCTTCCAATAATTACTTAAGTCCTTCTAAAGGCGTTAGCTCTCTAGGCTTCTAAAGTATAATGTTTTTTGTCCAAAGTGCAAGAAAAAAGTCAGAATTCCTTTTCTTGGGGAGGTTTGAGCCAATCAAATTCAATTTGAAAAGGGCTGCTGTCCAAAGATATTAATAATTACTTATGACCTCCCCCTTCTCCCAAAAGAAAGAATTCCATAAACAAATTCTTTTGATTATTCAACATATTGACATTGTATGAATTCTAAGTTCTATCAAAGAGATTGTGATTTTGTATCTCGGAATAGATGTTTTCAAACAATACGGAGATATATGGATTTGGTAGCTCTGTAGAAATGGTCGATTAATTATGTTTTGTCTCCTAGTGTCCGAAAATTTGGACTTTGTACTTATTTAAGGACACATGGTAATTTGTTAGCACTATGGTTCAGTCAGGCCTACTAAACCTCCTTCATGACTAAATATGCCACTAATAAGCATCTTTTTTGCCCTACTCTGAACCATTCATGAGAAAAAATTTAGGTGGTTGTTTTTCATGGTATCATTCAGTTTGAACTGTGAAGAACATAATCTTGACATTATGCTACATTGTGCAATTTATTTATGATGCAAGTGAGCTTCCCAGCGAGATTAATGTCTTCTCATCTCAGCATTCAGGATTTTCTTCCACGGCACTGACACCATGCTAAATAATATACAGGATTTGCTAGCACTTAAAGAAGATTACACGACACGGCCTGCAGTGGAAGAGACTATCAATGATCCAACAAACCCAAAACATTATTGGCGATATCGTATGTGCCTTTGTCCTCTTTGTTGTCTCTCTATCCCCAATTCCCCGCCTACCTCAAAAAGAAAAAGAAACATGAGAGTAAACTTTATTCATCTGGTCTGATCAAAACTAATTTTTTATGAGGTAGTTAAATTCAAATACGCAAAAAAATGTGTGTAACATGTTCCTGTAAAAAGTTCCTCCACTTCCTTTACATTACTAGACCTTTGTCGATACTGCTGGTTCAATTTCAACTTGTCTATGTTATTTGAAATGTTCAAGTGAGAAGAGAAAGTTAACCTTTCTATTAAATCCATCCACCTTAATAGTTATAGTAACTACTCCTTCAAATTTAGTTTGCCTAGCACACTTAGGACATTAATTGTCTGCACTTGGACTAATCCTTGGAAATACTCTTCTGAAACGAGAAAGCCTCACAACTAGACTCCATGTTTCTTATTTTAAATCAACCCCTGTCTGATCATTAATCTAACAAAAGATTATTATTTTTTTATTATTATAAAGTTCTCTATCAATTATCCAATTATCCAATTATCTTGTTCATTTCCCTTGTTATTCTTTTTTTATTCTCTTACTAGTTATGGAAATGTGCGTCAAACGGTTGACCATTATTATTGTATTAAATTAATATGGGTCTAACTGATCATACTTTAAATCTAAAACCTTCCACTTTTAATATAAAAAGCATTTGTAACATCAACCAATTAACGTGAAAACCAACAAGATGAACCTTTCATAATATCATGGAAAAAGTTAAACTAAGAAACTTATTAATAGTTAAAAAATAATAATGACCAGTAAATAAAAAATTACAAGGGCTGATCTTGATCGTGCTTGAATTTGAACTTTATCTGGATCTTGACTTTTAGTTGAATCCAAGGGTTTCGAGCTTGATCTTGAATCCGATTGTCTTTATCTTGATCGTTCTTGAACTTGAACTTTATTTTGATCTTGACTTCTTGTTGTATCAAAGGGCTTCGAGCTTGATCTTGAATCCGACAGTCTTGAACTTGAACATTATCTTGATCTTGACTTCTAGTTCAATCCAAGGGCTTCGAGCTTTATTTTAAATCCGGCGGTCTTGATCGTTCTTGAACTTGAGCTTTATCTTATCTTGACCTCTAGTTGAATCCAAGGGCTTTGAGCTTGATTTTGAATCCAATGGTCTTGATCTTGATCGTTCTTGAACTTTAACGTTCTTAAACTCTCGAATTCATGAACTTGTAAAGGAATTTGTGCCTTTTGATCCATGAGCTTTGTCTAGCTTTTTGTTCAGAATTATTGAACTTGTAGAGAATTTTGTGGCTTTTGATCCACGAGTTTTCTCTAGCTTCTTGTTTAGACTTCTTGGTCCTTGTAGAGAAATCTGTGGCTTTTGATCCACAAGTTTTCTCTAGCTTCTTGTTTAGAATTCTTGGTCCTCTATTCCGAATTTGAGGACGCCTATTTATATTTTTAAAATGGAGGACTTGTGTTTAGAAGAGGACTCCCTTCGGCCAATCAGATATAAATGACGTGACATATGTGTTTTATGGAGTGATATCTTTAATTAAATTCATATTTATTGCATTTAAATAATAACTAATTATATTAATCTGTAATATTTTGTTTGGACTAATATATTCATGAATTCAAATCATTTTATAAATTTTTTAAAATAAATTTTAAATGATTACAACGTGAAACACCGTTAGTGCTTGAAACAATGCACTTCAAATTCTTTTTTTGGGAATGAAAATGATTGGTTAAAGCTGTCTTTGATCAGACTCTTCAAGTTCCTTACCGAACCCATGTTGACCCGACATGGGGTGTGGGTGTGGGTTCTACATTGGATTTGGTCAACCTAATTTGGGTACTTTTAACTATACCTATGACCAAGAAGTATATGTTGATTAGGTATTTTGTTTGATATTGGGTTTATGTTGTACTCATATTCACATAAAATACTACAAAGTCATATACAAGATACCTTATAAAATTAAATTTTAAGTATTTACAAAGAATTTGATTGTATATATAAACTTACATATATTGTACTATACATTTATTTGTTGTAACTTAACACCTATAGAAATGTTAGTATTGAATAATATATCAAAATTTGGGTGAATGAGAGAATGAGAGATGAAGAAAGAAGAAAACATGTGGCTTTTTAGTTCTCTTTAAGTCATTTCTCATTAACTAATTAATTAACAATAATGTATTCAGATCACCTTGTTAATCAAAATATAAGTTATTTGTAACTAATTATCATAACCATTATTTTTATGTATTATTTATTAGTTGTAGCCTAGCACCCATATCCTTACTTGGATCTTGTGTTGCTCGGACTCTTCAACAATGTCAACGGGTGCGTGTTGGATTCTAAAAGTAGTGTATTTTTGGTGAATTAGACACGGGTGCGGCATCAAAAGTGAAGAGTCTGCGCAACTAAGCTGGGGTCCACTTACAAATACAAGTTATGTAATACAAAATCCGAGATCTAGATCCGCACCTGCATCGAATATCCGCACCAGACTTAAGTGTAATATAGGGTAAAAGTGTTCTTTAAGATGCTAAAAGTGTCTGCAGAACTAACAAATCCTCACCCAGTATAGGCTGGAACACAACTTACTTCCGGTAACAAGTATATTTTACTTGGCTTTCAAGGCGATTCTTTTGTTCTATGGGCTGGAAGTCTTACGATTTTTGGCTACTTTTGGCTGATAACGTATCTGTAACGATCTGCAATGGACTTATGGCGAACATCTTCCTTGAGATAAGAATATATGTTTCGCGTGGAAAATACTTCGCTCTTTCTTGTGGTTTCTGGTGTCACTTGAAACAAGCTATTGCATATATGATAGAGAAAGATGAACAACATAAATTTGTCTGTAAGTTGGACTATAGAGTAAAATCTAGATTCAGATATAAATTTACTAGTTTATAGAGTATATTGAGACTTGAAAGTGCACTTATTAAAGACATCAATGTGGATGGAAGTGCAAGAAAACTCACTTTGTTATGTGTTAAGATTTTGTTTCAATGTTTTAACTTCACTCGCTCTCAAAATTTTGTTTACACTTGAGTGACAAACCATTTTGCTACATGCTGATGATAGTATAATTGTTTTTTTAATATTGTTCTTACTCTTCTTTTCACTTAGGTGTACACGTGACAATGGGGTCCTTGCTTAATGATAAAGACCTCACAAAAACAATAAAGGATCTCGTCCGTGGGAGTGGAAGATTTTACCCTTAGAAAGATCTGGAATCAGGTCAGGCAACTGGTGAAGGATCAGCGAAGCTGCAGCTACAGAGTGAACACCCTTCACAAACACAGAAAAATGGACTCTCCAACAAATAAGCCGTGGCATTTGTATGACTATAAAACAATTTCCGTCTTTTAGATGCTCAGGTCAAAGACGAAACAAATAAATCCTCCATGGCCTAGTCCGTCATGTGGTTCAATAGCTTGTCTTGCTTCATCATTAAACTGGATTTGAAGCTATATTTCATCAAAGAAATAAAGGAATCATTGTATGTTACTCTTTTGATTCTCTTCAAGTGATGAAACTTGGTCAAAGATCAAGCCCTTTACTTGGTGTTAAATATTTGTATATGATTTATCTTTAATCTTCCATACTTCTAGGGTGGCCCGACTTCAGGAAACTTTTAATTTACATTAAAATACATATTATTGAGCATTAGATTTAGATTTTAGATGACCCAATCCAAGTAATTTAAGATATAGATGTGATATAAGACTGTTGAGCTGGTTATTCAGTTATTACTGTCATTCAGATTGTTAGTTTGTATTGTTAGTATAGTTAGTTACACAGTTCCCGCCTAATTGAACAGATACAGTTTTGTGTTGTATTGATGGATCTATATTGCAATGCTTATAGATAGGGGTGTGAAATGGACGGGTTGAGTTGAAATTGGAGATATTAAAACTGGTTGAGATAGAAGTTGGGTTGAGTCTTGACCCGCTCAAGTTTACGTTGGGCTCAACTTGGTTGGGTTTAAATGGGCGTAAAAACGGGTTGGGTTTTGACCTGTCCAATTTGACCTGATTAATCTCAATAATTTAACGTAGTAATATTTAACTTTCATAATCACAATTCGAATTTTTGCTCAATTTTTTTTTTTTAAAAAAGTAACAAATGATAACAAGTCCTAAAAATGTTAAATAGATAATAATTTATACCTATAATATAGAGGAACTTATTTGAGTAGAGAATTTTGAAATGAGTTGAAATTGGAGATTGCATTTGGCTCAATTGAGAATTCTCTTAAATTGGGTTAGGCTTGAATGACTAGAGATTGAAGTCAATTCAAATTATTATCAGTCCAACCCTAATTATGGGCTGATTATCTATATTTGGGTTCATTTTTGACGCCCTAGTTACAGACATGGGGGAATGAATTATATGTGACAAAGAAGTTTTAAAATTTAAAAAGAGTGACACTAGTATTAATTATTAAGTGTAGGTGACAAATTTTAATTAATTTTCAAAAATAGTTAAATAGATCCTCAAGTTTTTGTTTTCGTACTTTCACCCAAATTTAATTAAAACCCTAAATTTCTAAATTGGAAGATCCTCAAATCCGTTTTTTTTTTGTTCTCTACCAACTCCCGCTCTTTTCACGTTTCCTTTTATTGCTTCTCATCTTCATCACTGGCTCTTCTTCCTCTTCTTCTTCTTCTTCTTCTTCTTCTTCTTCTTGTTTATTTCTTGGTGTTGCAGCTTATTGTAGATTTCTTATTTGAAGAATTTGAGAAGGGAAAATCTCAAATTTTAATCTAACATGTGATTTGAAAAGGTCTAAAGCTTTAGAAATTACTTCTTAACTAGTAATTTTCAATCATTTTAACAAGTTAATAGTATTGTTTGAGTATATTATTCATTTAAAAATTTGATTTTTGTGTTATTGTTCTTGCCACTAATGTATAATAAATTTCATCAACTGATAGGACTGTTTTAGTAATTTACAGCAATTGCTGAATGATGTTGATGAATAATTGCCGCAATTGCTATATCTATTTCAGCAGTTGCTGAATAACTTACAAGAGTTGTGATATTTTAATAATTTTTGTTATGGTCAATTTCTTAATTCTAAGTTAGAATACTTTCAGGTATCTTCAACATAATTAATGGGAGATAGAATAGCACTACTAGTTGATTGTAATGGTGAATGGGTCGAGTCCAACAATTGTTATATTAGGCATCGGAAGAGTAAAGAATTGCCTAGGACAATTGCGATGATTGTGCATCGAGATATTGCATATGATGATTTTGCGAATAAAATTATTACTTGTTATAAATTAAACTGTGAGTTGAAAGATATTGTGGTGAAAAGCATAAGACGGCTCCTTTCAAGATAAATGATGAACTTAGTTTAAATACTTATTTGGAAGATGAACCTAGAGGTGTTTTAAGGATCTACATGGTTGAAAGATTGGTGGCGAGTCAAAATTTTTGTGATGACCAACAAGTGTTGAACGATGAATGTAGTAGGATGGATATGAATAATCCGAAAGAAGAGAGGGAAGGTCAAGATATTCTTCCTCCTGAAGTTCGGAATAGATTGCACATTATTGGTGAAGTTGCTGATAGGCAAGTATATGAACTTATAAATTTACTTATTTCTAAATTTTCATTCTCTTTGTACACTTAATTAATTTTTGTTATAGTTGATAATTAATTAACTTAATGCAGTCATGCTCAAGAAGATGGAACATGCTTTTACAAATATATGTCGTTCAAGAATAAAGAAGAATTAGATATTGCATTGAAAACTGCATGTGCCAAAAAAGATTTTAGATTGAAGAAGGTAATTAATTCGCGTTCAGTGTATTGTGTCAAATGTGAGCATCCTGACTGCAAGTGGTGGCTAAGAGCGGTGAAAGTTGAAAATTCTGATAGATTTTATATTAAAAAGTATAAAAGATGCATACTTGTGGCTCAGAACATCTCACGAGTCATAATCCACATGCCACAGCAAAAGTCATTGGTGCATACTTCAAAGATAGATATCCCGAAGGTAAAGGTCCATCTACAAAAGATTTGAACAACTCTATCAGTATTGAATTGGGATGCAAGGTTAGTTATTGAAAAGTTTGAAGGGGTAGCGAGATTGCAAAGTATTTTGGTAAGAGGGACAGATGGACATGGATATGGAGTAATTGGTGTGTATAGTCATATGCTTAGGACATCAAATCCGGAAAGTAAAACAGCATTGAAGATTGATGAAAACTACATATTTAAGTACTTTTTTGTGGCATATGGAGCTTGGATTCTTGGTTTCGCACAAATATGAAAAGTCATAGTTGTTGATGGAACATTTTTGAGAAGTAAATACAAAGGTGTGTTGTTGTCTGCTGTTGCACAGGATGCGGAGGATCATATTTTTTCGGTGGCATTTTGCGTAATAGACTATGAATGTGATGCTTCCTACCGATATTTTTTTGAGCAATTGAAAAGTTTGGTACTTGATACTCCTCAATTGTGCATTATCTCTGATAGACATCAAAGTATTGAAAAGATGGTTTCAATTGTGTTCCCTTCCACTCATTATGGTTGTTGCATGAGGCACTTAGGAGAAAATATTCGAAATAACTTTCACAATGTGAGTGTTGTCTTCCACTTTTATAAGGAGACAAAACATATAACATTGATGTGTTCAATGATCATTTTAATCAAATAAGAGATTTGGTTCCACAGGCTGCCACACATCTTGAATGCGTTGGATTTCACCGATGGAGCATGGCATTCTTTCCTTGAAATAGGTAAGCTACTGCAATTGTCTATACTATCTATACTGCTGCAATTTTGATAGTTAGCTACTGCAATTGTTTATAGCAATTGCTGCAATTATTTATAGCAATTGTTGCACTTATTTCAGCACCTGCTGAAAAATCTACAACAATAGTTATAAAAACTATACAACAGTTATAAACACATACTATATGTTACATGCACAATATAATGACGACAAATATTGCTTAGTCGGTTAACTCAATGTTTCTTGATGAAAGAGTATATCCCATTACTGCTCTATTTGATGCAATAAATAAGCGATTTGCGGAAAAATTTCATGAGGCGTATGAAATTCATTAATGCACCAATCATCTTCGTTCCTTCGATAGAAAAACACATTCCCATAAATATTAATCTGGGGAACAAGCTATTGGTCCATCAAATTTCCAACTACAAGTATATTGTAACCCGTCATTATGAAGTTGCAAGAGTTGATTTGCTAGCCAAATCTTTTACTTGTAAAGTCTTTGACATTGACAAGTACCTTGTCCACATACTATGAGAGACACATTTATGAATACTCTTCTTCGTATTACAAAGTAGAGAGATACCTTATTGCATATGTGGAGTAAATTAAACTGGTGCCATCTGAAGAAACTTGGGAAGTTCCTATTGATATTTTAGAGAGAAAAATATCTTCTCCATTTGTTGAACCAACATGGTTGGAAGAAGGTCCTCAAAAAGACATAAAGAAATTGGGGAATCATTTTCAACGAAGAAAAATAAATGTTCTTTATGCAAAAGAATTGATCACAAGAGACTACATGCTCCGAGCGAAATGTTGCATAAAAACACATTGTTCTTCTTATTTTTTTGTGAACTTATTTGATCTTATTTTTTTTTGGGTACTAATTGTTTTTTTTTGTGATTATTTGTGAAGACATTTGATCTTACCTATTTTGGTACTAATTGTTGTTATTTTGATTGTAAAAAGCATATTTCATTTTATTGTTGTTCTTATTATAACTTTATTACTTGTTTTAAAGAATTTTAGAAATTGTTGTATAAAGTACAACAATTTTCTTGCTTGCTGTAGAAAAGTTCAACACCAGTTAAATTTGTTGTAGAAATGTTCAACAACTGCTATAAAATTTAAACAATTGTTGTAAAATTATACAGCAACTCGTTTCATTATTGTAGAGAATTGTAGCAATTGCTATGAAAAATACAGTGATTTGCTTATTTGTTGTAGCGTATTCTATAAAATTACTAGTTATTCTAGATTTTCTTTTAAAATTAACAAAAACTATTCTATTTATCATGGAATATAATTAATATAACTAATTATTAATCAATTTAAGTAGATTATACGTGAAATTTCTTAATTGATCGTTTGTTATCTCAAATAACTATCTCATTAAATAAGATCACTATCGAATATAAAATTCATTTTTAAATTAAATCAACACTATTCTACTTATCATTAAATATGAGTGTTACAACCAATAGACAATCAATTACTCATTATAATATGATTACATGTGAAATTGTAATGGAATTGATTGCCTGGTATCTCAAATATCTATCTCATTATATAAGATCACTATTTAACATAAAATTTATTTTTAATTTAAATCAACACTACTCTACTTACCATTAAATATGAGTATTACAACCAATAAACAATCAATTAGCCAATTAATTGGCTTACTTGTTAAAAAAAAAGTACAACAACTTTTAAACTTGTTGTAGAAATGTTTAGCAACTGCTATGAAAAATACAATAATTTTTGTGTTTGTTGTAGAAATTTAAGCAATTGTTGTAAAACAATACAACAACTCGATTAATTGTTGTAGAGAATTGTAGCAGGTGCTACGAAAAATACAACAACAATTTGCTTAATTGTTGTAGAGAATTTCAGCAGTTGCTATAAAAAATATAACATCTCGTTTAATTGCAGAAGAAAATTTCAACAATTTGATGAGTCAAATACTCACCACCTTTAATTTGTTCACTAACAACATCACTGTTCTATATAACTGTAGAGAATTTTAACAATTGATGAGTCAAATCCTCACCTTCAACTAGTTCACTAACAACATAAAAAAAATTCTTTTTTCGATCAAATAGCAATTCATCAAATTGAAATAACATATTCACTAATGTACAACGAAAGTGAATTAAATGTGTAGGAAAATAGTGGTAATAATGCATATTCACAAGCAGCCCCTTGAATTCATCAAATTCAAAATACTATATTCACTAATGTACAACAAAAGTGAATCAAAAGTATAGCAAAATAGTGGTATAAATGCATTTTCACAAGCAACCCCTTCTTCACCACTCTTTCAACTCTTTTTTGAATTCGAATCAGCCCCTTCATCTGCAATATCAGCCCCTTCATATGTAATATTAAAAAAATAAATTTCACATGTGAAAATGGAATATATATAACACAACATAAATCTTATAAATATGATTATAATCTAAATTTACCTTTGCTATCTCCGGACACCAATTTTTTTGATAATGATCTCAATCACTTTTCCTTTTTTTTCCGAGCACTTGACAATGCCTTCGAAATTTGTCTCTTTGTTCTTTTAACATAGTCGGGAGTATATGGATGAGAGACATTTGATGATGACCTAATACCTCTTTTAGACTTCATGGTGACGATAACTTTCTCTAAAGACTCAATCTTACATTCATGGTGACAATAGTTTTCTCTAAAGACTCTACCCTTACATTCAATAAATATATCGTCTCCTTAGTGGATGGAGTTTCTTGAAGACAAGGAATATTCTCATCGATCGTAGAAGATGTTTCTACTCCAAAACCACCACTAATATCACCAAAGTCTCCTCTTCTTTCGAAATCAACACCATCAGTACATCTATCAACATTTGGAGTAAATTCTCCTCCTCCTCCATCACCAACACCACTAAAAACTCTCTCAACATTTGGAGAAGATGCTTCTCCACCTCCTACATCAAGATTAAGCTCATCATAATTGATGTCTCTTTTTATAGCTAAAACACCATTCAAATCCATCTCAAGCTTTTCAATCTTATCATCCTTGGTCAATTTCTTAGGCATAAACTTAGTGAAAAATTCCATTTCCATTTCACAAAATGTAAGAACTATCCATGGATGTACTACATTTAAAAATAATAATAATTAAAAAGTAATAAAGCAGCTGATGCATTTAAAAATTATTATATACTAGTTGTTCTAATTGTTCCAGCAATTGTTGTAATAACTTTGACAATTGACAACAACTAATTAAACAAAGAAAACACTTGTTGAAGCTACCACACAAACAAAAAAGAAACAACTATTCGACCTTTAACTAAAAATGTTTAAAGAATAATGCTTACCAAGTCATGAGGGGGATAAAATAACTCATTAATGTCAATGATTCATTATTAGTTGCCAAAAGCCATCGAAAAATCCTTGGTGAAGACATTTGTTTTGAAAACACCTTATATTTCTTTTGAAGGAAAGGAACAACTTCAAATGCCCAACAATACATAAAATAATCATAAAAATAGATCAAAATATTGAAAGCACCCAAAAATAATGTGTCACGACCGGGGAGTACCCCCTAGAAGTAACATGGCGTACTTGACCTCTCGGAGGTCTTATACGAGCCCATAGTTATCATTCATCGTATCGACATAGTAAATTTAGCAGAAAATTTAAAACTTTTGAGAGCACCTCTTATGCTAGAAGCTTTACTTCATATACTTATAAAATATAAGTCATAATACATATACAGACTATAAGTCTCTTTGGCATCTTAGACTCAATACATTAGAATACATTAGGGATACGACCCTTAATACATAATACAAAACTATACAATATTTAATAGACTTTACAATAAGTACACATTAGGACATCCTTCGACTTAAGGATTCCTTTCCTTGAGATTGGGATATTCACCTATCAAGCTCTTCATCATTCAAGACATCCTTTAAGCATCCATAACCTACACTTTGTGTAAAAAGTAGAGAAGAATGGGATTAGCACAAGAATGTACTAAGTATGGCAACCATGCAAAAACATGCATTAAAAAGGGAGAATTTCTTTGAAATCATACTTCATGCTATTTTGAGTAAATCATCATAAAACATTTATCAATAGCATAAAGCATTTTCATAGAAACACAATCAAAGACCAAACATCATAGAAAAGTACATATGGAATTTAAGTCCAAATTGAGGTCACTTTATTGTGAACTCAATTTCCTTATAATAAACTCTTCCTTTTAATTCATTAGTCTTCCAAGAAATCCTTTAGGGATACTTGGTGCAATGTATCACCTTAGGACCACAAGGAAAATCATATATATCATCTACACAAGACAACACATACCATCATAGAAGTATAATACCACATAGACATAGTTAAGTCAAGACTTTTATCATATAGTCAACAAGATCAACATCATGCATAAAGACTCATATCATGCACATCTTCATAACAAGTAGACAAATACTACAATGTCATGCATAGGGAACACATACATAGTGACATGCATTAGAACACCTTCCTAGAACTTCCTAAGGATCTACTTGTACAATGTCTAGATGGGTTCATTACTTCAACCTATCCTAAGTAACCTCCCTTAAGTCATTCTATTTAGGGTCCTAGTCATTAACTTCCATTGTCCATTTTAGTTTAGGGAAACTATAACCTTAACCGACATAGACCATGTGATACTAGACATGGAATCCGGTGTCATAGAACCCCACACCGAAAGTAAGTGGTCTACCGGCCAAAGTAGAACCAAATGTGACATAGCTTTCTAGGTGGATCCACTATATAGTATCCTATGGTGGCAACATAGTTATGGAACTTAAAGGTACATGTGAAAACTCTCTTTATGCCAAGATTAGGCATTGTAGTTATTCACTTATGGAAACCCTATTTATGCCCATTGAGTCATTGTGGTTATCCACCTCATGAGACTTATGGTGACCTACCTTCCTACCATGGGAAGGGACACACACTCATATTCAAGTTCACTCGGTGCTAATCTAAGTTCCATTCATTGAAAACCTTTATTATTTTTTTAGGTTTAAGAGAGTCATCCCCTCATATACTCAACTCATAGGTCATAGATGGAAGTTCATCAACCTAAATCATGTAAAGAATGCATTCACATGAACATAGCATATGTAAAGCATCATCTTGTTTAGAGTACACATTAATACACCATTTAAGGCCCCTCTCTTGACTAGATCTTCATATATGTGTGTGTATGTATACATATATGTGAGCAAACCTTTCACATAACACATTAAGTCCCACAAGTTCATATATCAATGCATGAGTCTATAGGCATAACAATATGGGCAAGCCTTTCATATAAACCAACCAAGACACTATGCACATTCGTACTTCATCCTTTCATACACATTATATTCATAACAAGTTCATATATTCATCTTTCATATGCATAGAAACCAAACATAGGAACTATCCTATCAAGATACATATGTGCAATGTATAGACAAGGTCCCATACCCTTTCCCATACTAGTACACCTATCAAGTCATCCTATCAAGGAATACATAACATACTTAACATACATATACTTTACATACATAGTAGTAGACATTAGTGAATATGAGAACTACCTTTCATTTAGACACAATGACCTATACTACTTGTAACATGCATGTAAGTGAGTGTGTGTGTACATTGGTCAACATGATCACATAATGTCTATCAACAACATATTGAGGCAGCCACCCTCTTAGACCATAATATACTTTCAAGCATAAACCACACAACACACTATAGCATAGGAGACAAGCCAACTTCATATTACACTTAAGACTCCTAACTTGTGCTATTCATGCATTTACATAGGGGTACATAGTTAAGGGATTATTAACCATTTTTAATCATCAATGGAAGCACCTATACTTCACCCTAACATGGATATACACATGCTTACACAATAGCCATACAACCTAAATCACAACTAGAATAGTAAAGTAGGCATAAGCTTCACATAGTATCATCATAAGCACATGCTCATATATTCGTCAATTTTCCTTCATGGCCATGGTAAAAATATATATAGATTGAAAATAAATTAAACACCTCCACCGTAAGTGGACCATTCCACACAATGCCATACAAGGCTTTATCAATATTTCTATAAAGAATAGAGAAGTAGAAGAAGAGGGAATAAGCATTCTTACCATCTCCTCAACCTTTGATCCTCATTGATCAATACACCTTGTTTACCAATAATTCATATATATGAAGTATCTAAATTCACTTTAGACATATGAGAAACCATGTACAAGTCGCTACAAGATTATACTATAACATAATACAACACATCAACATACTAGGGAAGTAGAATAACTTAGATCATTAGCTAATTTCCCTTGCATTGATTTAGATCATATTTCATATATAATATCAATATAAGGCAGTAGATAAACCTACATTTAAGAATATTGAAATCATGATTACATACCCTCAAGATTAAGGGTACAACACAGACATTTAGGCTTGTCGATTTTCTAGGTATAGGCGAATTTACCAATACTTTGAACTCTCTAAGGCTTTGATCACCATTCATATTTTATCAACAATATAATCATTAGGCAGTATCTAATTCAGTAAGAAATCAACAAGAAACCATGCTTGATATAATGACAACTCAAGAACCATTATAAACATGGCTTTTTGACTTCATAGCCTAAAGGAATCTAGATCAATTCATGCAAGCCTTTCTTAGATTGTTCATTAAGGATTTATACCTACAAAATTCATCCATTATATCACCCTAATACAGTAGCTACAACAGTTCATACATAATCAAAACTCTACACAACCGATCTCACAATCGACTTCAAGGCAACATGTAGAAACATAGGCTATTCATGTCCAAATCTTCATATATTTATCCTCATGGATACTTCAACATCAATTCAACATAAATTTATGTAAATAGCAGCATATACAATCACTACAATGAAAGAGAATCATTATTCAATCGATAGCAATTCAAGATCATAAAGCCCATGCAAGGCTAAATCGTTTGCTGATGGAGCATGGGTTCTTCATGCAATTAGATTGAAAACCACTTCCAAATCAGTAGAAAATCATCAATACAATTCATATTTTTCCTTTGAAATCAGTTTAAGAAAGAACCCATGGTAGATTGAAGAAGAAAGTGTTTGATCATATTTTTCTCTTTTGAAATCTTTGAGAATGGCTCTCTAGATGAAAAGATAACTAGAGATGAAGATAACCATACCTTTTTATAGTTGAAAACCTATAAGACTTGATGATTCATTCATAGAAAACCCAGCTTGAATATGTTCTTGAGCTTCACCAACAATGGTGGTTTCTAGAGAGAACATTTTTCGGAGGGAAAAGCTCAAAATATGTGAGTTGATTTTTGAATAGGTTGATCACGTTTTAGATGACTTATATACACACAAAATCACTTAAATAACCCCTTAATAATCAGGTTAATACGTGGGGTGAATTTTCCATTCACCCCTTTAATTGGCAGCAGACCTGTGCAGGAGACAGTCGCGCGACGGATTGGCCTTGACGGGGTGTCACAGCCACGACGGACCGTAGTCCTCCATCGTTGGCTACAGTGGCTGCCCAAGGTTCCTCCCTTCACCCTTGGCTAAGTCCCTCATGACGGGACCCTTTGACGGGACGTCACAGCCATGACTGGCCGTTGACTGCTCCGTGGCCAGGGTCTTCCTGGGACAGCCTGCACACTGGTTTTGGGTCCTTCTTTTGGGGCCTCTTGTGGGGCCTTTTAGACGTCGTTTGCCTCAATCGATCGGGGCTGGTCTTGATAGCCTTTGGCTCAAATGAAGGGTCCTTGGTTGGTTCTTCAGAACTTTCACCCAGACGTTTTTAACCCGAATATGATCGTATACGAGTTTAGGATCTTTCACACCAATTTCATCCAAAACGAACACGTAAAACTCGACGAAACATGCCAAGACACACAAGGTAGTTTCAAAGGCAAACCTTTCGAACACCATGGACGTTCTTGGACGTTTGACTTCCAAACTTCATGAAACATGACACACTGCCTATAAACAATATTATAACTCATATAAGGACCTCATAATCTCATGAAACACACATATATGCACATAACCACACATAAAGCACAAAGGTGACTAGTTGTCAAACGTCTTAGTCGTCCCTTGACGTTTGACTTCTAATTAACCTAAACTCTTAGACATTGCCTCCATACCACATTTTAAACCATTTTAGGACCTTAGACCCTCATAACAACCATGTTAGGATCTAGATTCACCTAGGTTGTTTTTGAGGTATTACATCAATGATATACGACACCAACGAACACTCGAAGTCTATACCTTTGAGGATTTAGACCATGCTTCCCGAGTCCATGTGTGATGGAACTCTTTTGAGCTCATGTTTAGTTGGATTTATGCCCCTCACACTTCCTCCCTCAAGTTTTGTCTAAGCTGCATGTGCATTTCACCTCCCGATGTTCACTTGGACGGTTCCTCCACACATGCACTCTCTAGTGACTAACTTCGTGGTGACACTCACGTAAACCACACCATGATCCTCACGACCTACAACTGGTAGAAAGCGTATATCTTCCTTGCAGTGCACTTGCAATAGTACTAGCGCTGCAAACTATACAAAATTTGGAGGCCTCGTAAGAATGTACTTTGCATTTTGAGTACGACTTAGTAACTATACACATCATGGTGCAAACTTTCGAGTACTTCTAACAAAACTAAATCATTAAAGGAACCATAAGCATGCCTTGATATCTCGAGCCCGGTTGAGAATCTGAGAACCACCATAGATAACTCGCAGTCCCACCATGCCTTACTTTTTTTAGATTACATCCATTTCCTTCGAGACATTCGCTTTAACAATACAAGTATACCTCGGCCTGATTGTCCAGAAAGGTAGGGATCCCTCGATATGGCATCCATGCCAACCATACCTCTATAGTCCATTCACAAACACAATTTTGTCCCAATCGGCATCCAACCCGACCTCTAGCATCTAATGCTTCAACATGGCACTTTTGGCGCATCACGTGCCTTGCACCTATAGGACTTTGCACTTCCTTTGGGACATACTTCTGGAAAGTACTTCACATATAAAAGTGTTGGTGTTCACATACATCTATGATTTAGACTTCTTTGTCCAAAACATTCTCTTCTTGTTTGTAGCTCTTCGATACCCGAAGGTTAAGCCTATGATGAGGACCAACTTTGTGCTCCCAATTTCGGATGGCCTATTGTGAGGACCCTCTAGGTTCCCTATTCTCTACTGACCTATGGAGAGGCTTGCAAAACACTTCCACACGGCTTGACCTTCTACTCTTGGAAATACTTCATTTGTGAACTTTGATACACATTACTTTGGCACTATGCATCCCCATGGAATGGTTCGGCAACCATGCCCCTCACACACCTGATGGATGTCTCCACCTTTTCTTGACTCTACAACCCTTCATAAAAAGAACCAAATCAATCCTACTTCACGTGGGTGGTGTGAAATTTGCTAGACCGATTCAGGGAATAACATTATCAACTTGCAAGCTGAGAGTGATGATGTAGGCTCCAACCTACTCTTCCTGCATGTTCTCATGCAGAGCCTGTCTTGCCATTCTTCGCAATCTATCATATGGCTAGGTATTCTCAATGCAACTATCCAGATGGACACGTTCAACCGCCCTCATTTAGTGTTCCTCAGACGTGGCTCAAGTCTATCCATCTTGGAAGGACACTCAAGTGATTCATCGATGAATCATCGATACGTTCCTTTAATTTCACAACCCTAGAAATGGCTGACAACTCAACTCGTTGTTTGCATGAATATACCTTGACTAACAAGCTTCTAATGCCACTTACCATCTTTGCCTGGTGTTCATCATCAAGTCTGCACTTCTTGCTAATCAAACTAACAATTGGTCACTCTCTAGAACATTTGAGCAACAACTATCCAATTGTCCAATCTTGTGACAACACCTAAACAACATCACACGATTTTACTCTGATACCATTTGTAACGATTTTACTCTGATACCCACTTGTCACAGGCTTATTTTCAATTGCTTTAAACACAAAATTTACAAGTGCGTCACCCAAAGCATCACCTGACTTAGGTCCAACCTTTCTCTTTTCCCAGGATTCTCCATATGATCCTTGTACCTGTGCAAAGGTTGGCCTCAAGGCTCCCATCATTGTGCCACTCGTTTGCTATTATGTCTATGACATGCATTCGACTCACGTGTCACACCGTTACATGCTACGTCATATCAATGTGTGCCTTGGGGTTTGGCTAAGGACATGTCTATCTCTTGCTTAAACTTCAGCATCGCTACCGCGTGCACATTCTTATTCTCAAGCTTGCCAGTCACCTTGTGCATGCGCACTTGACCTTTTCTTTGCCTGAGTAGGGCTACTTCCAATCCTTGGCCTTAGACATATGTGTCTTCATTACCGTGCCTTCATTTGTTTAGGGAATATCCCAACATAGCCCACATATCATACATACAAGTCCCACAGTGCAGCTTCGCCCAAGCATGCGTAGGCCAATGGACCCTTGCTAAGCTCACAAGTTATCTCAAGAGGCTCATTAGTGAGTCCCTCGATTGCCCAATCACATAAGAGGTTCTATCCCATCAATGGGGCGGCTCGGAGGGCCTGTTGTTCCAAATAGTAAGCCTCTTACCTTGTGAGGATACCCAACATTGACTTTCGAGACAGACGCCGCCTATAGAGCTCCCTAACTCATATGGGCACCTAGGACACTACATTCACATGCCTAGGTTGGCCCTTAAGGTTCCCCATAAAGACTCTTGGGGCAGAATGCCCAGGGAAGGCTGGTAGGTCGTCACCATGTATAAGCCCCCATATATGCTTAAAAAAACATCTGCCCAAGAGGCAGGAGTAGACCTTCAGCCAGAGAATCATAATGGGCCGTAGCAAATGACTCTTCTAAATTCCAAATGAGGTACCGTTTTGTTGTACTTGCTCCTTTTGACTTCTTTCACGTTCCATGAAGTTTCATCCCATTCCTATTCTTGTAGAACGTGTTATAGCCTTCAAACACATTGGATAATTATGACAATACCCACTGGTCCTTGGCTAAGTCAAGCCCATATCCAAATGACTCCAAATTTGGTATTCCTTTATAAGAACATGCTACGAAAAAGTCCCTAGACCGGAATCCCCAAATTGCACCTTTAGCTCGAGAACAGACGATAATGACATACCTCGCCTTACATGGCCTTCGCCGACGGGCTAGAACCTTGGGTGCACCCTAAGTCCTTGTCAAACATCTTTTGCACTATTAAGGCACGCCATACAACATCTCATATGGTTATTTCCTCTTTCCATGACTCTATGCCTCATATTGCTACTTCAACCCCTCCTTCATCACATGCCGCCTCATAATTAACATAGGTGCGACCTTCTTGGTTTGCACATCCTCGCCACTGTACACGCCCATAGTTTTGGGGCGTTACAAGGGATCTCCATAAACACCTATTCTTCCAAGTGTGTAACTATTGTAACTCCCAATCATGATTAACTTTAGATGACAAGATAATTCTGATAGTGTTCATCTTTGAAACTAAGGCAAACATTTTATGATAATCAACTCCATAAGTTTGTCTGATTCTCTTAGTCATCAATCATGCTTTAAAATTTTCAATTGAGACACATCATCTTTATATTTCACAGTGAGGATCTATTTGCAATGAACCAACTTTTGGCCTGGTGGTGAAGTGACAAGTTCCCTAGTCTAGTTTCTTAACAAGGCCTTCATTTCTTCAATCATAACCCATTTAGGGGAACACACCAAATTGGTTGTTCCATAAAATAGGGGTTTCCATTGTTACGTAACGATAAAATTTAACAATACAGTACAATATATTTGAAGTAACAATCAAAACAAACATTGTAAGTATAGTAATGATACAATACAATACAATGAATAACAATGATCGAAATATAGTCTAAGAGAAAGGAAAATGATATTTGCCATGAACTTGAACCCTGATCTGAACATACTCTAGGTTCAAACAGGCCAGAAAATCATAATCATTTCAACCAATTATTGAAAGAAGATTGCAATATTGGTAAACTTCACTTAGAGATCTTGATAATTGTCGATCTCACAAGGGTTAATGGTATGAATTTTATTTCAAATTCAAAGGGTTGGGCATCATTACCCTTGCAGTATCAATCAAGGAAAATTACATAGATAGACAGTTGTTGCATATAATTAGCAACATATGGCCCCATATTTATTAGTAATTCATAGACAAATAATAATATAGAACATATTAGCCCAACAGTATTTGAGTAGGTTTTTTTTGCTTCACGTAACCAAATGGCAATAAACAACTATAAATAAGGAGATGTGGGTTAAAGTTTTTCAGCCGTATTATTTATTCTTGTATTGAAGAAGATGGCAATTCAGTTTCCAAAAATTTTGCCAACCAAAAATCAGTAATCTAAATAGAAACAACAATGCAGTTTAACAATGAACATCAAGATATTGATAGCATCTTTGATTGTTTTGGTTCATCATAGTGGCGAATGAGATAGTAAAATTAATTTTTTGGATTATTTTATGGAAGGGATGGTTAGTACAACAAAAATTAATTTTAATGGACTCATTCAAAAGATTTTGACCCATATAAATGTCGATACTTCCATCAATTCCTTGAATTTCATAAGAAGATTGATGATGATTCAACAGAGATGTTGATACCGAACATTATGGGAATGTGAGTACACATGGAATTGAAGAAAGGATCAGGCAAATTCAAAAACTATCCATTATGCATAACTTGAAAAGTTATTGACATTCATTATCACTTCCAATGACTGAAGAAGATGATGGGATTATCAATACCTAATTAATTGCGACAACACCGACATTTCAAATCATGATTAAAAAGTTGCATACACTGCTAATGGTATAATATATGACATGAAAACGCAATTTGGCCTTGTATACACCTACTAATTGAATGAATATACAAGCTAACAAATTTATGGATACATGAATATGAATACACACCAGATATCATACATTTAAATGTATACAAACTAATTGAATGAAAACACAATACTCTCATGTATACACAAACTACAATGTATACATAAATTTATAATTGATGCATAAATATTCTTTGAATGGAGCACTATGTATATACTACTTTAGTTCTAAACTAATAGTATTTTAATTCTTTTTCTAAATGTCATCAATAATAAATATTATTAGATTTTCATTATAAAATTACATAAAATTAAAATGGAAAGATGAAAAATTTAATTTAAAAATACATACATGATATGATAATTTAAATATAAAATAACAATACAATGTATAACATAATAATTTAAATACAAGATAACAATATAATATAATACATGGCATATGACATGCTTATTTTGGTTTGCCTGACACCAATAAAAATATCAATGTTTTAGAGTCATCACATTTATTTTCCAATCTAAATAGCGGTATTGTGTCTCCCGCCCATTATGTTATTCAAGGAAAAGAATACAATATGAGTTATTTCTTAGATGATGGTATATATTCTAAATGGCCTACAATTGTTCAAACTATTGGTGATCCTCATTTTCAAAAGAAGAAATATTTCTCGATGAAATAAGAATCGTGCTGAAAAGATGTTGAACGTGCATTTAGAGTTTTGCAATCACGTTTGCAATAATTGTAGGATCGTCACATTTTTGGAGAACGGAAGTGTTGCATGACATAATGACTACATGTATTATACTACACAACATGATAATTGAAGATAAACGTGATCTCAAATCTCAATGCACCAATTAAAGATGTCATAGAGGCTCCAACTCCAGCCATAGAAATGGTGTTAGATAAAAATCTCCAGTTTGAACAATTTTTAGCTAGACATAAAAAAAATTAAGGACAAAAGTGCTCATTTTGAACTCCGTAATGCATTAATAGAGCATTTATGGGAGCAACATAATGATTTTGAAAATCGAGAGTTTCATGTAATTGTATGTCATTTTTATTTGAATTTGTCCCCTAATTTATGTATTATAGTATATTTTCTTGAAATTTATGTTATTTAAATATTTAGAATAAAATGTGATTTTATATCACATTAAAAATTATATAAAGTAATTATTTGGAAAAAAAATAAAGGATTTATATTATGAAATAAGAATAAGAATGAAATAGAAATAATAATCTAATATTGAGGAGAAAGAAAAAGATTCTTTTTTAGAGAGTAAAATAGAGAATTGGGTTGGAGTTGGTTGTCTGAAAAAATAGAGAACTCTATATTTGGAGTGTAAAATAGAGGATTGGGATGGATATGCCCTTAGGGTAACAAACGATGGCAAATTAAAAAAAAACTTTATTGTAAGTGTCCAAAGGGAATTGAACCAGGAGACCACCAAATTTAAATGGGTTTCATTTCTGCTGCTGGGCCAAGAATCAACTTTGTTACCGAGTTTCCAATACATATTTCTTATATGTATTGTATATGAAGTATACACTACATATACATTGGTTGTATATGGTCTCTATGCGTTACGTATATGCAATTCTCGTGACAACAATATTCAGTTTTTTATTTACACAATTAAATCCTTTTTTTGAAGTCATTTGTAATTCTTTGATTCCACTCAGTTGACTTTTTGTTGATAACTTTTGGAATCCTAGTAGGTATTTTATATATGTATAGGTATGTATATTTTATGTATATCTATAGTAAACTAGATGGCCCAAAGTATTGAGCTGTAATTTTCTCTACATTTAATAAATTTTCTTAATATAAATAATTGTTTTGTCCAAAAGTTACCAGGTCCGAGAAACCGCACCCAAATCCCTAGATCCGCCCTTGCTATTCTTATTCTAACATTAAAGAATCCTGCATCTTTTTTGATCTTGTAAATGTGTTGGATATGTTCAAATTTGACCTCTCGCTGCTTAATTTACAGGAAAAATTTGGAGCTTCTTGGACTATAATTGCCTCTACCTTTTTGAATGAATATTAGAAGGGCTTTTACGAGGTGAATTTTCTTTTAGCGATGGCGTAGTGTTGAAATTTCTTCATCTGGTGCTTTATTTTTAATTCTGTTTGGTATCTGTTTCAAACTACTTTTAAGTAGTTCAAAAGAAACATTTGAAATCATGAAATTGTTGGTCAAATGGAACAGGTCAATCCTTTGTGGTTGCTCTTCTGTTTCTTCTCTCTCTCTCTTGGTCCTTTGGTGGGGTAGGGAGGACGGATGGTAGGTGCATAGGTGAAGAAAGTGTTACTAGTGCTACGTAAAATCCTAATCTTGTCCTCTAGAAGGGGGGCAAACTCTTCCGAGCTTTATAAAATGCAGGTAGTTATGATAGTAGTATCAATATGTTATTAGTAGAAGATACATGTGCTTACCATGCTTGGTAAGCTAAAAGAGTTCTTCAAGTTCCCCTTATGTCATTATGCACTGTTTCTGTGCTGTAACTAGTTTAAGCTATCAATATCTTTGCTGGATGATTGCAGCTTTTCCACTGTAATAGTACAATTGACTTATGGTATCAGATGTTTGGTGAATTTCCATTCATAGATTGATGGAATAATTAATGGTTATTTATTCGAACTGCTGTATCAAATATCTGGAAATAACGACTTTATGCGATTTCAACCTTTCAGTTGCACAACCTGCAAAAAGAGGTGAGCTGTGTTACTCTTTTTGTCCAGGCCCCTTTTTGCCCAAAAATTCGTTATTTGTCGCATGTGATAAGTACCTACTTAGTAGCTAACATACAAAATAAGAGGATGGGTTTAGGATCAAGAGACACCTAAAAGGTATAACAATATGTGGCTTGCAATTTATAAACTTATGTGAATAGCAAACCTTATATAATAATGTCATAGTTTACACAATTGAATCTAAAATCTTGTATGTAGAACATCTATCTCCCACCCTTGTACTCGTCAACTGATGTACTTTTATATTTTTTTAATTCCAGAATAAATAGTCTTAACTTTGGGTTTAATTTTAATAGTTATTTTCTTGAGAAGTATACTTATTATTTTTAGTTGCTACTCTAGTTTCTTGTAATTATTTTGATTTACTAAATTAAATGGGGTTTCTCTACATGTTTTTAAATTACCACTCCCTTTATCACAATTTTATGTGACACTTAGCTTTTAGAGATTCAAACTATGCAAACTTTGATCAACTTTTTCAAATATATTTTTCATAACATTGACATTAGAAGAAATGCAACTTATAGCTAAGTTGCTCGGACTCGGGTGCGGGTTTCGACACGGGTGCAGATCTAGAGGTCAGATCCTCTATAATCTAAATGTTAAGATTCGAGGATACAGATCTATGCATGTATATGGGTGAGGGGATTCGTCTAAAAATAGAGTTGTAACATTTAAATTATGAAATATTGTCTGAAAAAGTTGAGGAGAAAATATTGATCAAGAGGAGGATATGGTAAGCACATAAAACGAAAGGGAGTGATAATAGTAATTTATATATACAAGGTAACCCATTTCATCAATTTCACTTTAGGTCTCGTTTTGATTAAAGAATTCATTGAATCTGTCCAGAATTTCTTCCTCAAATTTTGTCAAAGTACCTAAAACACTTGACCAGATTGGGTACGGATCCGGCACCCACACCCACGTCGTGTCGACACGGGTGCGGCACCGAAAGTTAAAGAGTTCGAGCAATTTAGACTTATAGTACCTCTTGTATAATGTTTGGATATTTAAATTTCAATTTTAGAATATTGTGTTGATCTTATGTATTTGATCTTCAAAGACTAGTCCAATTGTCTCTCTGGAGGTGAAAGTGCCACATAAATTGGGACGGGGTTAGTAAAACATTTTTTCAAATTGCTTGTGTCCCTAATTTGGCGTTCACTTCTAGTAGAGAAATTTTATTTTTGATGAATCATCCTGGAACAACCCTAGAAGTTACACGGCGTATTCGACCTCTCGGAGGTTGGGTACAAGCCCTTAGACATCATCATATATATGAAAAATAGTGCGGAATTAAAACTTTTCACAACAATAGTCAAAACTCTTTTATTGATATATAAGAACTAAGTCTCGTCATAAGCCATCTTAGACACATATAATATCATAGGGTCACAACCCTTTACATCAATTTGAAAGATAGCTATAGTCTATTACAATGTCTTTTAGAAAAGGAAACTAAAACATAAACTATGTCCTCGAATCATATGAGGACATACCAATCTTCTTGAGAGAATACTATTCCAAAGCTTCAACTTCTAATAGAATCCTCTCTTGCCACCTACACTTGTAGAAATAGAACAATATATGGAATTAGCACATTGAATGCACTAAGTATGGTGAACATTCAAGAAAACCATGCTAAAACGGACCATTTACTTTATGATATGCTTTTCATGCTCTTTTGATAGAAATCTCATAAAACAAGTTTAAGAACATCATCAAGCCAATATTGACATACAAGACATTATACTCAAGTAATCCACAACATATGACCATAATCTTTAGAACCCATTTAAGCATTTAGACCCCCTACCAAAGGTTATCCCAAGACTCACTTAAGTAACTCAAGAAGAGACCGTCCATAAACCTCTTCAAGCACACCTAAGTAATCCTTAAGACTACCCAATGTTAGAATATGTTTTACATCACAATAATACATAGTGCCATATTCATTAAGTAACCCTTTTGATCATTTGGACTCTCCACCTAAGTGAGAAAGGAACCTTTCTACACAACATACTTCAATAAGTAAACCATATTCATTTAAGGCCATTTAAGAGACAAGAAATCAAATAAAGGACTTCACATAATGGTCTTGGAAACATAGGGAAGTCACCTAGCATATTTAAGTCTTACTCGTGCAATGTGTAGATAGCGTCCCATTCCACTATCCACACGTTGTAGAATACATCCAATAACTAGAGTGTACATCCCATTTGATGAGAATAGACATTAACCAACATAGACCATACTAGCTAGGTATGGAATCTGGTGTCATAAGGACCGCACACCGTGGAAGGTGTTTTATTTGACAAGGGTAGAACTAAGACACATCCCATGTTGGCACATGGTTAAGGGATATCAAGGGTTTCTTTGAAATCTAGTCTCATCTAAAGTAGAGCTACTACCACAAGAATATATGCACTCGGTGCTTTGCCGTGTTTCTCATAGAGTAAATTATTCCCTAGGCGTATTAGAGTAGGTATCATCACTATGTCCTACCAACTCATAATAGTCTTTCCAAGGATAGCTCTTATGACTTCCTTAGATATGGTTTCATGTCGTTTCAGCCAACCTATCGCTAAGTCCATCATTCCACTCAAGAAGGGAACCATTACGCTCTACCGGACAAGGCTTCTATTAACCTTATTTCATATTAAAGGTTTCACATACTCAACCTTCTTTTCCTATTCAAGGTTCTACATATAAGTCTTTCATAGAAGGTCACCTACCTTAGGTCTACTGTTCCTAGACTTCCATTCATTTATACACGTACATGACAAAGTTTCACATCCGGAAACCACACCCTAGAAGTTAGGGGCTGTCACACCCCGAGCTACTCCATGACGTGTACACGGAACCTAGGACCACAAGTGATCCCAAGATAACCCTGTTGGCATGATCATGAGCATACTAAAGATAATAAACTGATGCGGAATCTAAATCATAATTAAATTTGAAAAGACGGGGAATACCCATATTCTATAACTGAGATATTTGAAAACAATGAGTTTAATACAAAGGAAATATTAACTCAATACTAAGCTGAATCTAACTATATCTGAAATAAGCCTCTAAACTGGACTAGAAATACTGGGACAAGCCCCAGCTAAATCTAGCAAAAACTGAAACTAAATGACTAGAATGAAATTAAACTCATTACTGTTGTCCTCGAAGAATGAGGACTTACCACTGAATCTGCTGAACTGGAGATCGGAAATTGATCTATGCTTGATCTGGGTGCTGAGAACCTGAACCTACATCACGAGAAGATGTAGCGCACGTATGCGTCAGTACTTGAAAGGTACTGAGCATGTAGGATAGAGTAAAGCTAAAATGAAACATAACTGAACAAGTATAAAAGAAAGTATAATAATCTCACATGATAAACTGAATTCTGAGCTAACTGAATGCAATGACCAATTTATAACATGCTGAAACTGAATATTGAAAATACTGATATATGGTCAATGCAGAGAGTCTTACTAAACCATGGGAGCTACTAATAATGGGTAATAAAACCACATGAGCTAAATGTGGAGTCCGATGTATACACCCTATCGAGAGGGCCCAAAATACCATGCCAAAGGTATAAAGGCATGCTGGCATGATCACTAAACTGATTGCCCACGGAGGGGACTTATAACCTACTTGGCTAGTAGTTCTGGGACTATTTGTGTACGCTGAAACCTACTCCAACTCGGTATTATGCTACTCCCATGAACTCTCTAAATTTACTGATTATGTCTGAGCTTCCGTAAATACTGGATAGCTCGAAACTGAACATGCAAACTGAGAATGCAACAATTAATCTGGTAATTATGCATTTATAACTGATGCATATATATCTGAAGTGTCTGAAATATCTTACCTAGCATGTGTAATTCAAGAACTAAAGAAATACAAAGCTAGGGTTCTGAAATTCATGCAATATTATTTTGGAACATATATTTAATAAATTCATGAAGTTCTAACAAAGTTCTAGAGACCCTAGGTTTAATCATGATAAGAAAATCAAGAATCTAACTGAAAACTAGGGTCCCAATGGGTGAAAAAGGAACCCACTAGTGAAATCCTACATACCTGGTGCTGAAATCTACGAAAAAATACTTAAGTTTCGGGGCTGGAACTGTTGGATCTTGTGGCGTTCTTGAATTAGGGTTCTTGAGCTTTTTCTCCTTTCTTGCTTCTAGTTTTTTAACTTTTGATTTAATGATTTGACTTAGATATGTTTTAATTATGTTTCTAGGCTTAAACTGACTAAAATATGATGATTTAGGGTCAAAATGATGTAACTTAGGTTTTAAACGGAGTGGGAAAGGTCAAAAAGACCCCCGAGAAAGTTTCTGTTGGACCAGACGATGGCCAGGACTGACGGTCCGTCGTCTGCCTGACGCCCCGTCGTTGAGTCCATCGTCAGGGCCTGTTTGACAAGTCTTTACAAAAATGGGCATAAATTTTTACTTGGAGGTTTGATTTTAGCAACGTCGGTGGCTAGGGAAAGCTAATTCAATTATCTATCAATGGGTAGGTCATGGTACACCTAATTAATTTTGTGTTAAGAGTTAATATTTGAAGTTGACCCAACTACATTTCGTCTTAACTGTCTGCAAATTTTCCACCTACGGTCAGACCTACGGACTGTAGGTCCACCAACGGACCGTACTGGTCATCCGTAGCTCTTGTCAGAGAGTGGTGAATGGGGGTCTCGATCGACGGTCACGAACTAAGGACATTCGGTCCGTCCGTCGATCAAGACTTAGCCAATTTTTCTAGGCTCAAATTTTTGGGAGTTTCTGATCCCATCGACGGTTGTGAAGGACGGACCGTGGGTTAGGCTACGGTCCGTCGATTCCACCGTTGGTTGCACCTGCAATTTTTTTCTTTAAAGCTGGTTTTTTTTGGTTTGTTTTGGCTACGGGGATTTACAAGGACAATCTCGAATTGCAACTGGCGTACTTGACCTCTCAGAGGTCTTGTACAAGTCCTTACATATCATTCATCGCATAAACATTGTGAAAAGTAGTGCGGAATTAAAACTTTTCACAAAACATATAAAAGTCTTTAAAAAGACTCTTTCATATAAAGTCACAGGAAATACTAAGTCTCAATATCATCATCTAAAGACACATGAATACTTGGGACACGGCCCATACAAAATACGAATATAGAAATACTTAGTCTATTACAATACTTCTAATAGAAAAAATAAAAGACATCTATGCCCTCGAGTCAAATGAGGGCATACTTCAACTTCTCTTGAACGATGCTATGGTCCAAGTCTTCACTTCCCAAAAGATCCTCACCTACCAAGAACTATAGAGATAGATAAAAGCATGGAGTTAGTACAACCACATGTACTAAGTATGGCATAATGCAAAAAAATCATAAAAACGGACATTTATTCGAAATATGCATATTTTTATTTAAAAATCATGTTATAATCATAAGAACAACATTTAACAACTTAGAAACACATAAGATAACATTTAGCCAATTATTTCCACTGTAACAGTGAAGTGCTTTCTCTACCTTTTAAACACTTTATTGCATGTAGTCTTCTCACTAAAAGCTTTCTAAGACCCACTTAAGAAACACAAAGAGAGACCGCCCGTACAACGTCCCTAAGCATACCTAAATGACCCTCAAGACTACTTATAATAAGGCACATACACACTTAAAGACATCAAACATCAACACAGAGGTATTATGACATTCTCCTTCCAAAGGCTATCAAAAGACCTACTTAAGTAAATCAAGAAGATAACGTCCATGATTGACCTTTTCAATATTACCTAAGTAATCCTTAAGACTACCTAAGGCTTAGATCATGTCCACGTAATCAACCAACTTCCCTAACTATAGTCATTCGCCAGACTTCCAAAGATAAGACATGAAGAAATCATCCCTTATGCCCTCCTCACACTTTAGCTAAGAAATCCTTAAGTCACTTTAGATTAGCTACTCATTCATTTATATACTTCATTACATAAGTCATTAGTTCATTAGTTCATTAAGAGACTCATACATCACATATAGGACATTCAAGTAATGGTCTTGGTCAAGACCTAGGGACTCCAACTAACACCTTCAAAGCCTATTGTGCAATGTCTAGATAGCATCCCATACCACCACCTAGACTTCATAGAACTTCTCTAGTGCTAGTAAGTGTTAGACAATTGACATTTTTTTCAGCTTATTATTATTTTTACTGTTTTTTACTTATTTCAATTTAGTGCTTCCTATTTTCTAGCTAGACTTGTCAACTTTAGTTGCTCAACTTTCTGAAGTTAGTGGCCCCATTATGGCTGTTAGTGACCCCCTTTTATGGTAGTTAGTGGCACATGTTCTTATTTTAGTTTTAATGTTTATGTTTTTTCACTTTGTATAAATTCAGAATTTCTGCAGATTAATATACACAAGGAATTTCATAAGTTCACTCTATTTTTATTTTTTCAAATCAGTTTCTCGAGTATTTTTGTTCTAACAATTGCATCATAGCCTCTAGTAGATCTTACAAGATAAAAAAAAGTTTTAACCTACAACACAAATGACATCACACAACCTACCTTTAAATCCACCGTTCACTTTCACTAGTGAAAATTACCAAATCTGGTTTGTGAAGATGCAAGAGGGGACACGTATCCAAGGTCTGCAAATCAAGAGCAAAGGCCTCTGGTGCTTTGCAAGCACAAGTAGCAGAAGTTGACGATGCACATGAAGAGCAACTATTTGCAGTTTCATACTTTTCAATCAGTGAATCCTTTGATTCATGGCTTCTTGACAGTGGTTGCACACATCACTTGTCCAATAATATTGAACTGTTCAAATTCCTAGTTGATACTTACAAATCTAAAGTAAAAGTGGGAAATGGTTAGGCAGTAGAAGTCAAAGGCAGAGGTACAGTGTCTATCTCAACAATATCAGGTATCAAAACTATTTTTGATGTTTTGTACACACCTGATATGAGTCAAAATTTGTTGAGTGTTGGACAAATGCTTGAAAATAATTATTCTCTGCATTTTAAGAATCGTGAATGTGTTGTTTCTGACCCTTCTGGAGTAGAGTTATTTTATGTCAAGATGAGCAACGAAATGATTTCAGTTGATTGAGAGAAAATAACTGAGCAGGCTTACACTATTACTTCACAAACATGTACAAACCTATGACACAAAAGGTTTGGTCACTTCAATCTGAAAAACATCGCCGAGATGAAAAAAAAGGAGCTAGTGGAAAATATGCCTGAATTTCTTTCTAATGCTCAAGTTTGTGAAACTTGCCAACAGGGAAAGCAAACAAAGTTTCCATTTCAAGAAAATCAAGTACGAAGAGCTAACCAGAAACTTCAGCTCATTCATACGGATGTTTGCGGCCCAATGAAAACAGATTCCCTGAGGGTAACAAATACTTTCTCCTCTTTATTAATGACTACACCAGAATGTATTGGATTTATTTCATAAGACTGAAGAGTGAAGTCTTTGATGTTTTAAAACAATTTAAAGCTTTAGTAGAAAATCAATGAGTATTAAGGATTCGAGGTCTGACAATGGAGGAGAATACACTTCTTCTCAATTTGTGGAGTTTTATAATAGCACAGGTATTGAACGCCAATTGACATTACCATACACTCCACAACAAAATGGTGTGTTTGAAAGGAAGTACAAGACAGTAATGGAGATGGCCAGATGTCTTTTGCTCGAAAGAAAGATCCTAAATCAGTTTTAGGCTGAGGCAGTCAATACCTCTTTATATTTGCTGAACAGATTGCATACTAAGGCCTTGCAGGACATGACTCCATATGAAGCTTTGTGCGGGAACAAACCATCAATACACCATCTCAGAATCCTTGGGTGTATATGTTATTATCGAGTTCCAGAAACAAAAAGAAGTAAGCTGGATAACAATGCTCATAAAGGCATATTATGGGATATAGTTCATCCAAAGGTTACTGGATCTTCTGTTTGAAATCAGAGAAACTAATTCTCAGTCGAGAAGTTTTGTTTGATTCATCTGGTTGGGATTGGAAAAATTAGAAGACCTCTTATTCTGATTCATTTTGAATAGAGCATCCTCAACTTTTAGAATATGAACTAGTGGATGATGTACCAGCGAGGGGAACTCGATCCTTAAAAGATGTCTATCAGCGGTGTAACTTGGTTAGCTCTGAACCAACAAGCTATGCAGAAGCGCAAGACTCTCAGGCATGAAGGAGAGCTAGTCAAGAAGAACTAGACATGATAGAGAAGAATAGAACCTGGGAGCTTGTTGACGGATCTAGAATCGCAAGGTAATTGGTGTAAAATAGATTTTCAAGACAAAACTCAATCCTGATGGAACAATTTGCAAACATAAGGCTAGATTGGTGGTGAAGGGATACACACAACAATATGGTGTGGATTACCAGGAAACATTTGCTCATGTAGCAAGGTATGACAGAATCAAGCTTATTCTTGCATTTGCATCTCATAGTTCCTGGCAGATTCATAACCTTGATGTCAAATCAACATTCTTGAATGGTTTGCTTGCTGAAGAGATCTATGTAGAGCAACCTGATGGTTTCTAAAATCCTAGAAAAGAGGATCAAGTTTATCTCTTAACAAAGTCCTTGTATGGCCTAAAACAAGCCCCAAGGGCATGGTATGAGAGGATTGACAATCATTTCATCCAACTTGGCTTTAGTAGAAGTCAAAATGAAGCTACTTTGTATGTGAAAGTCAATGCTGCAGGTGAGTCCTTAATTGTCTCAATTTATGTGGATGACATGCTTGTGACAGGAAGCAAAATTGAACTAATCCAAAGGTTCAAGGATGAAAGGGAGAAAATCTTTGAAATGACTGATCTTGGAGTCATGAAGTATTATCTCGGCATGGAAGTGTTGCAGTCCAGTGATGGAATTTTCATATGCCAGAAGAAATACATTTCGGATAGTCTAAACAGGTTCAAAATGCAAGACTGCAAACCTGTGAGTACTCCAATATCTACTTGTGTGAAGCTTGGCACGGATGAGGATTCCGTAAAAGTGGATGATAGTATTTATAGAAGCTTAATTGGCTTCTATATCTAACCGCAAGCAGGCCTGACATTCAATTTGTTGTTAGTTTGCTCTCTAGGTTCATGCATTTTCCTAGAGACACACACCTCACAGCTGCTAAAAGAGTGTTAAGGTATATTAAAGGAACTAGAAAGTTTGGAATTTTTTCCCAACATCTGCCGAAGTAAGTATGAACCTGATCGGGTACTCTGATAGTGATTGGGGTGGTGGAGTTGATGATTCTAGAAGCACATCTGGATATTTTTCCTGTTTGGGGACAAATTGTTTTAGTTGGAGCTCTAGAAAACAAGAAACTACAACTCAATCAACAACAGAAGCTGAGTACATAGCTGCTGCATCTGTTGTGAATAAGGTTATCTGGCTAGATGAAGGACTTAGGCCAAGAACAAATACAAGCTATCAAGATCAAGTGTTACAACAGTTCAACAGTTTCAATCTCAAAAAATCTAGTGTTTCATGGTCGAACTAAACATATCAAGATCAAGTTTTATTTTATTAGAGAAGTCCAACAATCTAAGTGTTGCTTGTTCATTGTTCATCTGAGAACCAGCTAGCTGATATTTTCACCAAGTCATTGCCATAGGAAAGGTTTGAAGATCTGAGGTGTTTGCCAAAAAAATGCCAAGGAGGAGTGTTAGATAATTGACATTTTTTCAGCTTATTATTATTTTTACTTATTTCAGTTTAGTACTTCTTATTTTCTAGCTAGACTTAGTCAACTTTAGTTTCTCAACTTTCTGAAGTTAGTGGCCCCATTATGGCTGTTAGTGGCCCCCTTTTATGGTAGTTAGTGGCACATGTTCTTATTTTAGTTTTAATGTTTATGTTTTTTTACTTGGTACAAATTCAGACTTTCTGCAGATTAATATATATACACAAGGAATTTCATAAGTTGACTCTATTTTCATTTTTTCAAATCAGTTTCTTGAGTATATTTGTTCTAACAATAAGTCTCCCACATGATGAGAATAGACAATAACCGACGTATACCATGATAGCAAGACATGGAATCCGAAGTTCTAAACTACTCCGATGAGGGTGTTCTATATGCCAATGGTAGAACTTAGACATACCCCATGTAGGCACATGGTTAAGGAATATGAAGGGCATGCTTTGTAATCTAGTCTCACTCTTTAACTAGAACTACTTCCCTTACCATACTCGCTCGGTGCTAGCCTTCTTTCTCATGGAGTAATTTACACATAAGGTTCACATAAAAGGGTTCCATAACAAGTTCATAACCCAATCACATTTATTTTACTAAAGAAAGGTCCACTAGGGCTACCTTACAATAGCGAAAAGAATCTCATGATGACTTTCCTAATGATTAATATGATGCCATTCCAGATAATTAACCCTAAGTATATCATTCCATTACTTTGAACGATACCATTACGGCTTAAGACTTCAACATTCATAAACTTACCACTAGGTTCAAGGTTTCACATAAAAGACTCTTAACATCATTTAAAGTCACATGTCATTCATACATTCAAGACTAAAAGACTTTAGCATCCTAAGTCAAGACATCACATATTCACATTCATATACACATCAAGTAAGGGACACAACTCAACCAAGACAAGACACCACATACTTCACTTTTAACTCATAACACATGTCATTCTAGAAACTGATAAACATAACCATATCATCTTGAAGTCATCCTATCCACTATCATACCATCATCAATGTGACCAACATGGACTCATATAGTCAATTAGGAATAACCAAGACTCAACCCTAAAACTTATACACACAAGGTCAAAGTCATAGTCTAACATGATCACCTAAGATAACATGAATAGAAAAACACATATATGACTTAACATGTAGATATATATCATCATGCTTCACATAGTCGACTACAAAAAAACCTTTTTAATTCAAGTAGTTTGCCAACACGGTCATGATCATTACATTACTTAAAATAACGCCGACAAGGCCACATCAATTGCAAGTAAAACACATAACACCGTCACCATAAGTGGACCATACCAATCACAATATAATTTAAGTATAAACAACATCAAAATAAAGGAAATAGGGAAGCGCACCACCACTCCATCCTCAACACCTCAATTCGATGCTAAATCATCCATTTCAATACCATAAGGCCTTTACTAATGGCCATGAACAATAATTCAATATAAAAAGTATAGAAATCAATGAACTAGGTCAATTCAATGTAAATTCATCAATCTAATACAACCTAGATGTCATCATTAGATATCCCATAGGAATCTACACCATAATTCACTAACATTAGGTCAACATGAAGTAACCCATAACTTAGTCAAAAACTAGGGTTCATGAGACTTATGGTGACCTACCTTCCTACCATGGGAAGGGACACACACTCATATTCAAGTTCACTCGGTGCTAAACTAAGTTCCCTTCATTGAAAACCTTTATCATATTTTTGCTTTATAAATCATAGGTTTAGGAGAGTCATACCCTCATATGTTCAACTCATAGGTCTTTGATGCAAGTTCATCAACCTAAATCATGTAAAGAATGCATTCACGTGAACATAGCATATGTAAAGCATCATCTATTTTAGAGTACACATGAATACACCATTCAGGGCCCTTCTCATGACTAGATCTTCATACATGTGTGTGTGTGTATACATATATGTGAGCAAACCTTTCATATAACACATTAAGTCACACAAGTTCATATATCAATGCATGAGTCTATAGGCATAACTATATGAGAAATCCTTTCATATAAACCCACTAATACACTACGCACATTCATATTTCATCCTTTCAAACACATCATATTCATAACAGGTTCATATATTCATCTTTCATATACATAGAAACCAAACATAGGAACTATCCTATAAAGATACACACGTGCAATGTATAGACAAGGTCCCATAACCCTGCCCATACTAGTACACCTATCAAGTCATCCTAGCAAGAAATACATAACATACTTCAGATACATATACTTTACATGCATAGTAGTAGACATTAGTGAATATGAGAATTACCTTTCATTTAGACACAATGACCTATACTACTTGTAACATGCATGTAAGTGAGTGTGTGTGTACATTGGTCAACATGATTACATAATGTCTATCAACAACATATTGAGGCAGCCACCCTCTTCGACCATAATATACTTTCAAGCATAAACCACACAACACACAATATCATAGGAGACAAGCCAACTTCATATTACACTTAAGACTCCTAACTTGTGCTATTCATGCATTTACATAGGGGTACATAGGTAAGGGATCATTAACCATTTTTACTCATCAATGTCAGCACCTATACTTCACCCTAACATGGATATACACATGCTTACACAATAGCCATACAACCTAAATCACAACTAGAATAGGAAAACAGGCATAAGCTTCACATAGTATCATCATAAGCACATGCTCATATATTCATCAATTTGACTTCATAGACATGGTCAACATATATATAGATTGACGATAAAGTAAACACCGCCACCATAAGCGTACCATACCACACAATGCCATACAAGGCTTCATCAACATTTCTATAAAGGATAGAGAAGTAGAAGAGTAGAGGGAATAAACATTTTTACCAACTCCACAACCTTTGATCCTCATTGATCAATACACCTTGTTTAACAATAATTCATATATATGACAGTAGCTAAATGTACTTTAAACATATAAGAAACCATGTACAAGCCGCTACAAGATTATGCTATAACATAATACAACACATCAGCATACTAGGAAAGTAGAATAATATAGATCATTAGCTGATTTCCCTTGCATTGATTTATATCAGATTTCATACATAATATCAGTATAAGGCAGTATCTAAACCTAAATTTAATCATATTAAATCATGATTACATACCATCAAGATTAAGGTTACAACATAGGCATTTAGACTTGTCGATTTGCTAGAGTATGGGAGAATTTATGTCACGACCCAACCCGATGGGCCGTGACTAGTGCCCGTTTTGGACACCCACATACAAACCTGCTAAGTATAACCAACTGAAACTAAGACAATATGGAATTTAATCAAATCAAGCCAACCCCAACGTCATATATATATAAGAGGACCTGTCTCATAAGGAGTCATAACCATTCAACCATAACAGAATACGCAAGCCGACAAGGCCGCCACTATTCAAAGCATAATAACATACGTATGCCGACAAGGCTGCCACTACACAATACACAATGATGTACGCAGCCGACAAGGCTGCCCCTGTACAAGCGGACATCCCAAACAAACCATGTCCAGACCATTATCCAAAACATATATATACAACCCACATAATGTCCATAGACCTCTAAGAGTACATTAGTGAAACTCGACGGGACAGGGCCCCGCCATACCCATAGACGAGCAAAAGACTACACAAAAGTTATGTACCAAAACGACTGGGCTCCGGAACAGTGGAGCTCTCCCAATCAGCAGAGTAGATATCCTAGGCGGGAGGATCACCGAACTGTGCGTCTACACCTGCGGGCATGAAACGCAGCCCCCCGAGGAAAGGGGGGCAAGTACGGACAATGTACTGAGTATGTAAAGCATAAGGTAAAGATGACAGGATACCAATATGGCAAGTCGAAACAAAATATCGCTACACATATACCCTTTTAAGTGAAAATCATGCATATATTTAACATTTAAGGTGCCCAGCTTCCCTAGTAAGGGGCTCGGCAAAATAATCATCACGTCATCTCCGTCATCATCATCATCATAACCATCCTCATCACCAATCATATATATAATATACATACCCGGCCCTCTAGTGAGGAACTCGGTGACATATGCAAGAAACTCCGCACGAACATTACCCGGCCCGGGACTCGGTGAAATGATAAATGACTCTATGCACGAGCAGAATATTATGAGCAACCATATGCAATTAAAATCATTTCTTATAACTCAATAGAACAATCAACGTGAACCAGCAAGGAGTATTACCAAAGATTAATGTTTTATCAAGATTATGAACCTTTAATACGATATGGAAACGTAAAATCTCAATGACTCTAAGAAGCACTACCATAGATATTAGAGATCATCATAGCCTTAAACATAGCCGATATATAGAGGAATAATTGTGGAAGCAAGAATATACGTCACTTAGACGCTCTAGAGATAAGTATCAAATCTGTCCGTTATTCGCTTATTTTTAAAAGTCATGCCAAACAAAGAAAGAAGGGACAACGTTACATACCGAATAATCGAGCCGCACGTCCAATATTTACTGCTCAAGCTATTAATCTATAACAAGCAACAATCGTGCCGCAATTAGATAAACATCGTGCTTTACTTTCTTGTAAGCTAGCTAATAATCTAACGAAAATTCGGCAGCACTTCCCCTATTTTCCTTACTTCGTCCCAATCCGACAACAATCCAAATTATCCACAGCAATACCAATAACACATATAACCCAAAGAATCATATTAAACAGCCCCCTCCCCAAAACAGTTCCGTCTCAGCAACCATAGCAGCGAAGCAACGACACACCGAGCGATAACTCGTTTTATAATTCGCAACACATCTACCTTATCGTATTCATCCTTTGGAGTATATACTCATAATCACATTCAACATATACATAATGCCAAAACAGAATTTTCCTGCAGTTTGCTTTAATCAAAACAGCCCAAGCACCAACACGACACCACTAATAATCCGATTATGGTTTCCGTTCATACTTAGCACATTCAATAACTAAAACAAACTTCCTAAGCTACTGGTCACGCCCCCTTCTTAAAATTAATGGATAATTAACAAGGGTATTCTAAAGAATTAACACACCAAACAAGGAGATTACTAACCAAATTATTTGCAGCTGCTGGCCAAGAGTTGCAGGGTTGGTTTCTCCATTTCCATGGCTGCCTAAGACAAGTGGTGAAGAAGAAGATGATATGCAGCAATGCATTTCACCACTTTATTTAGCATGGAGTGGATTTCTCCACCTCATTTAATAGTATGAAGTGGAGGCAGCCCCCCTCTACACCTGTCCACTAAGGCCAGCCCACAATCTGATCCCTTTTTAATTTTTGCCTTGAGTGGTGGGGCCCACTGGATTAAATTAATCCTAATCAGCCACCAATTATGAGTGGTGGGGCCCATTGGATTAAATCAATCCAAATTAGCCACTAATTAATCCCTCACTTAAAGTTAATGGCACTTACATTAGCCAACTCATACTTAATATCACATTTGGAAATAACATCCTTGCCTAATATTTCTTTACGTCTTCTAGATCACGATGCGCACTACGTATAAAAAAAAATACGAGGCATAACATCCTTCCCCCCTTAGGAACATTCGTCCTCGAATGTTAAGTTAGCGTCTTGCAAAAACAAATTCCAGCGAGGTCTCTCTAAAAGTTATACCTATCAACCTGCATTCCGTAACTTACAGATGCCTCACAGCTACATAATCTCATTATCTATCAATATAGTCAAGCCAGAAATTGAATTACCTGCAGGTACGGGGAACAAGTAAGGATACTTATTCTTCATTTCGTCTTCCGCTTCCCAAGTCATCTCCTCCCTATTGTTATTTTGCCACAACACTTTGACGGAAGCCACATCCTTAGTACGTAACCTTCTAACCTGACGATCAAGTATAGCCACGGGTTTCTCCTCATATGACAACTCATCTGTTATCTGAATATCATCTACAGGGAATACTCTAGAAGGATCACCAATACATTTACGTAGCATCGATACATGGAAGACTGGATGTACCGCCTCCAAATCAGATGGTAGACCCAACTCATAGGCAACCTTGCCTATCCTACGAACAATCTGATAAGGCCCAATGTATCTCGGACTGAGCTTCCCCTTCCTGCCGAATCTCATCACACCCCTCATGGGTGATACCTTCAGGAATACCCAGTCACCAATCTGAAACTCCAAATCTCGACGCCGATTATCTGCATATGACTTCTGTCGACTCTGGGCTGCTAATAATCTTTCTTGAATAAGTTTCACCTTGTCAACAACTTGCTGAATCACATCCGGACCTATTAACTTAGTCTCGCCAACATCAAACCAACCAATGGGTGATCTGCACTTCCTCCCATATAAGGCCTCGTACGGTGCCATCTGGATACTAGAATGGTAGCTATTGTTATAGGCAAACTCAATGAGCGGCAAGTGGTCATCCCAACTACCTTTGAAGTCAATAATACAGGCCCGCAACATATCTTCTAATGTCTGAATAGTACGCTCAGCCTGCCCATCAGTCTGAGGGTGAAATGCTGTGCTAAGGTTCACCTGTGTCCCCAATCCCTTCTGAAACGATCTCCAAAAGTTGGCTGTAAATTGAGCTCCTCTGTCTGATATAATGGACGTGGGAACCCCATGAAGTCTCACTATCTCCCTGACATATAACCTCGCATAATCTTCAGCCGAATAAGTAGTCCTGACTGGAAGAAAATGGGCCGATTTCGTCAGCCTATCTACAATAACCCATATAGAGTCATACTTCCGTTGAGTGCGAGGTAAGCCTGTAATGAAGTCCATATTAATCATCTCCCATTTCCAAGTCGGGATCTCTATCTCCTGTAATAATCCACCAGGCTTTTGATGTTCGATCTTGACTTGTTGACAATTCGGGCACTGAGCAACAAACTCCGCTATGTCCTTTTTCATGCCATCCCACCAATATAAGCATCTGAGGTCATGATACATTTTCGTTGACCCTGGGTGAATAGAATAACGGGCAGAGTGTGCCTCTCCCATAACCTGCCGTCGTAGCCCCGCAATATCGGGTACACACAATCTGCCTTCATATCGTAACACTCCGTCAGGTGTAACCTTAAATGGGGTCTTTTCCTTTTGAAGAGCTGCATCTCTATACTGTGCCAGAATAGGGTCCTTGTATTGGTGTCTCTTTACCTCATCTATGATTGAGGACTCAGCAACCTCTCGAATAGAAACTCCACTATCTTCTGAATTAGCCAGACGGACTCCAAGGCTGGATAGCCGCTGAATCTCCCGAACCATATCCCTCCTTTCTGGTTGTACATCTGTCAAGCTACCCATGGACTTACGGCTAAGAGCATCTGCTACAACATTCGCTTTCCCTGGATGATATAAAATATCAACATCATAATCCTTTAGCAACTCTAACCACCGCCTCTGTCGTAAGTTCAGCTCCTTCTGTTTAAAGATATATTGGAGACTCTTATGATCTGTATAGATGTCCACATGGACACCATATAAATAATGTCTCCATATCTTCAAGGCATGAACCACGACCGCTAACTCCAGATCGTGAGTAGGATAGTTCTTTTCATGCTTCCTAAGTTGTCGGGAGGCATAGGCTATAACTTTGCCATGCTGCATCAATACACATCCTAGCCCAACACCCGAAGCATCACAATAAATAACATAGCCGTCTGGTCCCTCCGGAAGAGTTAGGACTGGAGCTGTAGTCAATTTGTCTTTCAATAGCTGGAAGCTTCGCTCACAAGCATCAGTCCACTGGAACTTGGCTGCCTTTTGAGTTAGCCTTGTCAAAGGCGCTGAAATTGAGGCAAACTTTTCTACGAATCTCCTGTAATATCCTGCTAACCCCAGAAAGTTGCGTACCTCAGTAGGTGTCGTAGGTCTGGGCCAAGTCTTTACTGCCTCAATCTTCTGCGTGTCTACCCGAATACCATCAGCTCCAATAATATGCCCCAAGAATGCCACTGAAGTCAACCAGAACTCGCACTTAGAAAATTTAGCATACAACTTCTGGTGCTGAAGCACCCTAAGTACCGTCCTTAAATGATCTGCATGCTCCTCTTCTGAACGTGAATAGACCAGAATATCGTCTATAAATACAATAACAAACATATCAAGGAATGGTTTAAATACTCGATTCATTAAATCCATGAACACCGCTGGAGCATTAGTCAGCCCAAAAGACAGCACTCTAAACTCATAATGCCCATATCGGGTCCGGAATGCCGTCTTTGGAATATCTGCCTCCCTTACCCGCACCTGATGATAACCTGACCGCAAGTCTATCTTTGAAAAACACTTTGCACCCTGCAACTGGTCAAATAGATCGTCAATCCTTGGGAGGGGATACCTGTTCTTTATTGTTACTTTGTTCAACTGCCTATAATCAATGCACATCCGCAGCGACCCATCCTTCTTCCTCACAAACAGTACCGGTGCTCCCCAAGGTGACGTACTAGGCCTGATGAAGCCCTTTTCTAGCAAATCCCTCAATTGCTCTTTCAATTCTTTCAACTCAGCAGGTGCCATTCTATAAGGAGGTATAGATATAGGCTGGGTATCTGGCAGTACATCTATAGTAAACTCTATCTCCCGTTCTGGAGGAAGGCCTGGAAGTTCCTCGGGGAATACATCGGGAAATTCATTAACTACCGGGACTGATTGAAGAGTCGGTGCCTCTGCCTTTATGTCATGCACCCGAATCAGATGGTAAATATAGACTTTTCTAACCATCTTCCCGGCCTTGAGGTATGAAATGAACTTACCTTTCGGCGATACTGTACTTCCCTTCCACTCTATAATCGGTTCCCCTGGAAATTGAAATCGAACTATCTTTCCTCTGCAATCAACATTAGCATAACAAGCAGCCAACCAATCCATGCCCATGATAATATCAAACTCAATCATATTTAACTCTATTAGATCTGCTACGGTACGACGACTATATATAACTACTGAACAATTCCTATATACTCGCGTAGCTATGACAAAATCTCCTACAGGTGTAGCTACCTCAAATGGTTCTATCAACTCAGACTCTATTCCGATCCTACTAGCAACAAAGGGAGATATATATGATAAGGTAGAACCTGGGTCTATCAATGCATACACACTTCGGGAGAATAGTGATAATATACCTGTGATCACATTAGGTGACGCCTCCTGATCTTGCCTATTAGTCAAAGCATATATACGGTTTGAGGGACCGCTAGAACTGGAAGCTCCACCACGTCCTCTACCACGGCCTGCTGGCGCCTGAATACCCTGCCCCGTAGGGCGCATAGCCACAGAAGAAGATGAACCAGCAACGGACCCTGTAGGCTGTGCCATACCACCTGCACTACCTCTAAGGTGACACTCCCTCATAGTATGGCCCTGACGGCCGCAAGAAAAACACGCACCTGTAGCCCAACGACATTCCCCAGGATGGGACTTACCACAACGAGAACACCGAGGCAAAGGTGGCCTCGACTGGCTCAAACCCCGGCCCATCTGTGACCCTGACGCCCTAGAGCTCTGACCAGCTTCCGAATATCCCATACGATCGAACCCCCTACCCATGAAACGTGGGGGTGCACTCTGTGCTGGCTGGGAAGAAAATCTAACATGCTGCTGAGACTGCCCGCTTTGAAACTCGTCAGGATAACCTGCTGATCTAACCCTCTTATGCTGGCCTCTATTATAATCTCTATCTGGCTGACGTCCCCGGTGCCGATCCTCTACCCCCTGTGCATATGCCTGCACCCGAGCAATGTCCATACCTGGCTGAAGAGTCACTGCCATACAACCGTCAATCAGATAACGATCCAATCCCATCACATAACGATGTACCCTGTCTGCCATATCAGCCACAATAGTAGGCGCATGCCTAGCCAATGAATCAAACTCGAGGCTATACTCTCGAACGCTCCTGCCATTTTGCTTCAAACGCAAGAATCTATCGACTCTAGCTCGCTTCATCTCTGGAGGCAGGAAGTGGCCCTGGAAAGCCTCCACAAATTCATCCCATACCGCTGGAGGAGCACCCTCACCCCTAGATAACTCCCAAGACTCATACCAATTAATAGCTACATCCCGCAAACGATACGTAGCCAACTCAACAGACTCGGTCTCCGAAGCCTTGATTATCCTCAATGTACGCTGCATCTGACGAATAAACTCTTGCGGATCATCCTGGGGCCTTGACCCAAAGAACTCTGGAGGATTACAACTTAAGAAGTCACGAGCCCTTAAGCTATCAGATCTGTCCGCATGATCAACTCCTAGTCCATGCCTGCGAGCCTGATCTGCCACTAATCTAGTCAGCAATTGAACCGCATCTCTCATGGCCCTATCCTCCGCCCCTGACTGAGGAGCTGGAGGTTCAGATGTTGGGGCCTCGGGGGCTGGTGGTGTCCCCCGAACTGGAGCTGCTGCTGCTCTAAGCTCTTCTGGCGGTGGGGGTGTAGCAGAGCTCTCCGACTGGAGCATCATACCAGGCATAGACTGGGCACGGGCCCTAGTAACTCTCCGGGTCTGACTAGTACCTTCTGCTACCGATTTTCCCTTCTGGGCGGCTGTCGCTTTCTTTGGAGGCATAGCTGAAAACACACGGATTCGTTAGAGAGGGATTATCCTGTTAATATAGCTCTATCGCACGATCTAGAATAAGAAGAAAGAATGACATCCTAAATGTCCTGTAGCTTCCTGTTTATAGATGTGGTGCACAACACACCGATAAACAAGACTCTACTAGACACGGTCTGTAGACACTTCCAAGGAAGAACCGCGCTTTGATACCACTCTTTGTCACGACCCAACCCGATGGGCCGTGACTAGTGCCCGTTTTGGACACCCACATACAAACCTGCTAAGTATAACCAACTGAAACTAAGACAATATGGAATTTAATCAAATCAAGCCAACCCCAACGTCATATATATATAAGAGGACCTGTCTCATAAGGAGTCATAACCATTCAACCATAACAGCATACGCGAGCCGACAAGGCCGCCACTATTCAAAGCATAATAACATACGTATGCCGACAAGGCTGCCACTACACAATACACAATGATGTACGCAGCCGACAAGGCTGCCCCTGTACAAGCGGACATCCCAAACAAACCATGTCCAGACCATTATCCAAAACATATATATACAACCCACATAATGTCCATAGACCTCTAAGAGTACATTAGTGAAACTCGACGGGACAGGGCCCCGCCATACCCATAGACGAGCAAAAGACTACACAAAAGTTATGTACCAAAACGACTGGGCTCCGGAACAGTGGAGCTCTCCCAATCAGCAGAGTAGATATCCTAGGCGGGAGGATCACCGAACTGTGCGTCTACACCTGCGGGCATGAAACGCAGCCCCCCGAGGAAAGGGGGGTCAGTACGGACAATGTACTGAGTATGTAAAGCATAAGGTAAAGATGACAGGATACCAATATGGCAAGTCGAAACAAAATATCGCTACACATATACCCTTTTAAGTGAAAATCATGCATATATTTAACATTTAAGGTGCCCAGCTTCCCTAGTAAGGGGCTCGGCAAAATAATCATCACGTCATCTCCGTCATCATCATCATCATAACCATCCTCATCACCAATCATATATATAATATACATACCCGGCCCTCTAGTGAGGAACTCGGTGACATATGCAAGAAACTCCGCACGAACATTACCCGGCCCGGGACTCGGTGAAATGATAAAGGACTCTATGCACGAGCAGAATATTATGAGCAACCATATGCAATTAAAATCATTTCTTATAACTCAATAGAACAATCAACGTGAACCAGCAAGGAGTATTACCAAAGATTAATGTTTTATCAAGATTATGAACCTTTAATACGATATGGAAACGTAAAATCTCAATGACTCTAAGAAGCACTACCATAGATATTAGAGATCATCATAGCCTTAAACATAGCCGATATATAGAGGAATAATTGTGGAAGCAAGAATATACGTCACTTAGACGCTCTAGAGATAAGTATCAAATCTGTCCGTTATTCGCTTATTTTTAAAAGTCATGCCAAACAAAGAAAGAAGGGACAACGTTACATACCGAATAATCGAGCCGCACGTCCAATATTTACTGCTCAAGCTATTAATCTATAACAAGCAACAATCGTGCCGCAATTAGATAAACATCGTGCTTTACTTTCTTGTAAGCTAGCTAATAATCTAACGAAAATTCGGCAGCACTTCCCCTATTTTCCTTACTTCGTCCCAATCCGACAACAATCCAAATTATCCACAGCAATACCAATAACACATATAACCCAAAGAATCATATTAAACAGCCCCCTCCCCAAAACAGTTCCGTCTCAGCAACCATAGCAGCGAAGCAACGACACACCGAGCGATAACTCGTTTTATAATTCGCAACACATCTACCTTATCGTATTCATCCTTTGGAGTATATACTCATAATCACATTCAACATATACATAATGCCAAAACAGAATTTTCCTGCAGTTTGCTTTAATCAAAACAGCCCAAGCACCAACACGACACCACTAATAATCCGATTATGGTTTCCGTTCATACTTAGCACATTCAATAACTAAAACAAACTTCCTAAGCTACTGGTCACGCCCCCTTCTTAAAATTAATGGATAATTAACAAGGGTATTCTAAAGAATTAACACACCAAACAAGGAGATTACTAACCAAATTATTTGCAGCTGCTGGCCAAGAGTTGCAGGGTTTGTTTCTCCATTTCCATGGCTGCCTAAGACAAGTGGTGAAGAAGAAGATGATATGCAGCAATGCATTTCACCACTTTATTTAGCATGGAGTGGATTTCTCCACCTCATTTAATAGTATGAAGTGGAGGCAGCCCCCCTCTACACCTGTCCACTAAGGCCAGCCCACAATCTGATCCCTTTTTAATTTTTGCCTTGAGTGGTGGGGCCCACTGGATTAAATTAATCCTAATCAGCCACCAATTATGAGTGGTGGGGCCCATTGGATTAAATCAATCCAAATTAGCCACTAATTAATCCCTCACTTAAAGTTAATGGCACTTACATTAGCCAACTCATACTTAATATCACTTTTGGAAATAACATCCTTGCCTAATATTTCTTTACGTCTTCTAGATCACGATGCGCACTACGTATAAAAAAAAAAATACGAGGCATAACAATTTAACAGTACTATGAACTCTCTAAGGGTTTGATCATCATTCATATTTTATCAAAAATATACTCATTAGGCAGTAGCTAATTCGGTAAGTAATCAAGAAGAAATCATGCTTGATATAACGACAACACAAGATCCATTACACACTTGGATTTTCCACTTCATAGCCTAAAGGAATCTAGATCAATTCATGCAAGCCTTTCTTAGATTGTTCATTAAGGATTTATACCTACAAAACTCATCCATTATATCACCCTAATACAGTAGCTACAACATATCATACATAATCAAAACTCTACACAACCGATCTCACAATCTACTTCAAGGCAACATGAAACATAGGCTATTCATGTTCAAATCTTCATACATTGATCCTCATGGATCCTTAAAAAAGAGGCATTTATATGCACTCCGTTCTAGGGTGGAGAAACCATATGAGAAGGAGAGTGATGATGATGTTGGTATGTTCTCTTTCTTTTGTTAAGATATGAGTTCCTTCTAAGTGGGGGAGTATGGTTTGCAGATGGGATAGAAGTCCTTGAAATTGTTGCTTGTGTATGATGTTTAGGAGTTTGGTTGAAATTGAATTTCATTAAATTCTTGCATTGTGTTTTTTATGAAGCTTTGATTATGTTGTAACATGTGTTTATATGGTGTTACTTTGCATATTAGCATGTTTATATCATGAATTGCCTAAAAGATTTTTGAAAATTGCATAAAATTACTGTAACCTTAGAAAGAGTTCACTGTAATATTTTTTTAAAATGACTATTTGATTTTTTCGTCTAAAATTGTTTTAATGTGGTTAGAACTTATATAAGCATGATATTGAATCTCTTGACTATGTTAAATTGATTTTTTCTCTTGAGTTTTTATTATTTGGGATGAAGCATGTGAGTTTTGTAGCATAATGATCTATTGAATTGTATGCTAATTTCTTGTTATGTTACGAACCTCTTGACTATGTTAAATTTATTTTTTCTCTTTGATTATGTGTTTTATGTAATGTTTATCAGCTTCTATATGAGTCTCTAATCTTGGAAGTGTTTGGAGAGTGGCAAGTGTCATTCGAGAACGAATGTTGTCCAAGTGGGAGAGATTGTAAGACCTTGAAAATGACCTAGGTTAACTAGATCCTATCATGTTGGGATTGATTTTATAAGGTCCTAAATATGTCTAATATATGGTATAGAGGCAGTAGATAAAGAATTAGGTGTGTTGGAAGTCAAACGTCAAGGGACGACCAAGATGTTCGACGACTAAGTCACCTAAATGTCTCATATGTGTTTCTATGTGTTTATGTATGTTTAATGATGTTTTAAGTTTCTTAAATGAGCTATTATATCATGTATAGGCATTGTTTAAAGTTTCGTGAAGTTTGGAGGTAAAACGACCAAGAACGTCCATGATGTCCAAAAGATATGTCTTGAAGTGACCTTGTACCTCTAGGCGTGTTTTGTCGAATTTACATGTTCGTTTTGGATGAAATTCATGTGAGAGGTGTTAAAGTTATATACAATAATATTTGGGTTTGAAAAGTCATGGAAATTATCTCCAATGACCATCAAAGGGTCCTTGAGGAAGGATCCAAACCTGTTGCCAAAAACAATCCCAGGCAGACCTTGGCAACGGAGCAATCAACGACCCGTTGGCCTGATGCCGCCCCTTTGAGGGTACCGTCATGGGGGAATTAACCAAGGATGAATTTTTTACTTTTTCCAGCCACTGTAGCCACTAATGGAGGGCTGTGACCCGTCGTGGCTGTGATGGCCCGTCAAGGCTAGGCGTCGCACATACCTGTGTTCCTGCGCAGGCTGTTGCCAAGATAGGAGTGAATTGGTAAATTCACCCCAATTCTAAATTAAGTCATTGGCAGTTTATTAAGGGTCTTTTGTGTATTTTAATTAAGTATATAAAGGGTAAATACCTTAAAGACTTCATTCTTCGAAATTGAAAACCCAAAACTCTTAGAAAATTTCCAAAGACTCCATTGAAGTCCAAATTGAAGAATCATCTTGCTGTGGGGGGTTTTAAGTTGAAATTCTTCATCAAAGTGAAGTTATCATCCTTGAGGTATGGATTTTGATCATTAAAACTTTTTCATCAAGGAGCCCAACTCTGAAGATGTTTTCAAAGTTTTCTTAAGTGAATTGTCCAATTTCCGGATTCTACCATCCGTTCTTGCATAAACGATTTCTAAACATTGAAATTTGATATAATTGATATTTTATTGATGTTTTAACATAAATTACCTATGAACCATGTAAATTGATGAACCCTAGATTTGACTACTTATTGGGGTACTTGATATTAAGCTAATATTATTGAATTTTATGTAGTTTCTTATGGGCTTTCTAATGATATAAGAATTGTATTAAATTGATATCAAATTAATCTTAGATTTTTAAACCTAGATTGAATATATGTAGATTCATTGAGTTTTATGGTTATTTCTTTGAATTATTATTCATGGTCATGGGTAAGGGCCTTGTGATGTTGAATTGGTTGATTTGGCATTCAATTGAAGTTGGATGAGGGGATGATGGTATGCGGCCCCATTTTCTTTAATTTGATATGAATTATACTTCAATTCTATTGTGATTGGTATGGTCCACTTATGATGGCAGTGTTATGTGTTTTACTTGCAATTGACGTGGCCTTGTCGCCGTTACTTTCTAGAATATTGATGATCATGGGCTTGTCGGAACTGCTTGAACTTATATGGCTATTTGTGTAGTTGATTTGATGATGTGTGATTATATCTACCTACATGTGAAAGTATGTGTTAGACTATTGATACTATTTAGTTAATAATGTTATGTTATGGCTATGTGTTAAGTGTGTAGTCTTAGAGTTGATACATGGTTGATCCTAAGTTTGCTAAATAAGTCTAAAATTGTTAGGATGATAATCTTAAGGTAATGAATAGGATGACTAAATAAGGTTAAGGGTCATTCCTAAGAGTCTAAAGGAAGTTAGCCAATTCGTGTTAAATGGAAGTATGTTGTATCTTGTTTAGGTAGACTTGGGTCCCTTACTTGATGTTTATGTGAATATGTGATGTCTTTACATAGGAACCTAAAGGGTATTAGTCTTGGATAAATGAATATAGGTGAGACCTTGCATGATGATATGCAGGTCATTTATGTGAAAACCTTGACTTAAGGGTAAGGTTAAGATTGTTGAAGCGTAAGCCGTTATGGTATCCTCTATCGTAAAGGAATGATGAAATTAAGGTTAGTTAGCTGGAACGGCATCATATTAATCCTTAGGAAAGTCATCATGAGATTCTTGTCGCTATTATGAGGTATACCTAGTGGACCTTCCTAGGTAGGGTAAATGTGATAGGGTGATGAACTTGTTATGGAACCCTTGTATGTGAACCTAATGTATGAATTACTCTATGAGAACGAAAGGCTAGCACCGAATGAGTATGGTAAGGAAAAGTATTCTAGTTAAGTATGAGACTTCATATTCCTTAACCATGTGCCTACATGGGATGTGTCTAAGTTCTACCCTTGGCAAGTAGAACAACGTCATCGGAGTAGGATAGAACTCTGGATTCCATGTTCAGCTATAATGGTCTATGTCATTTATTGCCTATTCTCATCATATGGAATACCTATTAGCATTAGAGGAGTTTATGCAGTTTAGGTGGTGGAAGGGGCGCTATCTTGACATTGCACAATAGACTTTGAAGGTGTTATGTGGAGTTCCTAGGTCTTGTCTAAGACCATTATTTGAATGTCCTTTATGTGATGTATGAGTCTTAATGAACTAATGAACTGATGACTTATGTTAAGGAGGATTTAAATAAATTAGTACCTAATCTAATGTGACTTAAGGATTCCTTAGGTAAGTCTGAAGAGGGCATAAGGGATGATCTCTTCATGTCTTATCTTAGGAAGTCTTGAGAATGACTCTAGTTATAGAAGTTGGTTGATTTTGTGGACATGATCTAAGCTTAGGTAGTCTTAATGATTATTTAGGTAATCTTGAAGAGGTCATTATGGACGTTATCTTCTTGATTTACTTAAGTAGGTCTTTTGATAGCCTCTGGGAAGAGAATGTCATATCATCGATGTGTCGGTGATTTAGTGAGAATGATTCCATCCTAGGGAGTGTATAGTATCTCTTAAGTGTGTGTGTAAGGGACTATATGGGAGGTCGCTTCACAACTCACTCAAGTGAAACTTAGAAGTCACCTTTGGTAGAGGAATCTTACCTTGATGTTTATGATGTTTTATAAGTATGTGTGTGACTCATTATAAGTAATCTTAAGGGATGCTTAGGCACATCTAGAGAGGGTGTATGGGCTGTCTCTCTTTGTGTGACTTAAGTTAATCTTAGGATGAACTTTAGAGTGTGTTTGGTCTGAAGGAAAACCTTTTCTGGAAAATGTTTTTCCAATTTTCTCATGTTTGGTTGGGACAAAAGTTTTGGAAAATGTTTTCCAAATCAACTCATTTTCCTCAAATCAAGAAAAATGACTTCCCTTCAAAAATTAAGGAAAACATTTTCAAAAACTCTCCTCCAATTTTAAATTACATTTTTTTTTGGGAAAAACAATAATTTAAAAAAAATCAATTTTAAAATTTTAATTTTGTTACCCGATCCCTAACCCCCATCCACCCACCACCGGCTAGCCCCCCTCCCCAATCCTACCCCGTCTCCAAAAAAATAATTTTTATTTTTAAAAATATTTTCAAGTTCAAATTTTTATTTTTGAACTCCTACCCCCATTTTCCCCGNTTTGTATTTTAAAAATACTATAAAGTTCAAATTTTTATTTGTTCACTCCCCCCCCCTCCTCTCTCTCCCCACCAACAACCCCCACCAACACCCCAAATAAAAATTATTTTTAAAAAATATTTTCAATTTCATAAATTATTTTCTACTCTAGTAAATATAAAAGATATCTCTCAATAACATTTTTCATTCATAAATCAAACATTAAAAATTATTTTCGGAAAACCAACCAAACATGAGAAAATAAGTTCAAAATCTACTTGTTTTCCATGAAAACATTTTCCATGGAAAACATTTTCCTTCATACCAAACACACCCTTAGTGAGGAAATTACATGCTAGAGGTTGGTTATTAAAGGGATGAGTAAGTCACTGAATAGTGAAGTCAATTTCACTGTAAAGTGAATTGAACTTACTGTAAAGTGATGCCTAAATTTGATATTGTTGATTAACTATTATCTTATGTGTGTCTAAATTGATAAATCATGTTATTATGATTAAAATATGATTTGAAAAATGAAAAGATGTATATTTCCAATAAAGTCCATTTTCATGATTTTTATGCATAAAGCCATACTTAGTACATGTGGTTGTACTAACTCCATCCTTTATCTATCTATATAGATCTTGGTAGGTGAGGAGCTTTGAGAAGTGAAGACTGGGACTTAGAATATATTTCAAGAGAAGTTCAAGTATGTCCTCACTTGAATCGAGGGCATATATGTCTTTTATGTTTTCATTCAAAGTATTGTAATAGACTAAGTAATTCTATATTTGTATTTTGAAGTATGGGCCGTGTCCCAAGTATTATTGTGTCTTAAGATGATGATATTGAGACTTAGTATTTCCTATCACTTTTATATGAAAGAGAATTTTGAACACTATATAATGTTTTGTAAAAAGTTTTAATTCCGCACTACTTTTCATGATGTTTATGCAATGAACGATATAAAAGGTCTTGTCTTAGACCACCGAGAGGTCGACGACGCTGGTTACAATCCAATATTGTACCCTAACATCTAGGGTATGGTTCGGATTGTGACAAGAATTTTTGGTAATGATGTGTCGCAACTTGAATTGTTGAGTTCACAATTTAGACATGCATGAGTAGTTTGGTTCTTCTTGTTTACATTCTATTTGAGTCTTGTGTAGAACTATTTGAGGGATCCTATTTGGAGTGCTGAACTTAATTTTTACTTGAGGACAAGCAAAAGTTTATGTTGGGGATGTTGATAAGTTCTCAAATTGGGCTCATCTTGGGCCTTATTTTGATGCAAATAGGGTCCTTGATTGTGTATTTTATCTCAATATCTTTATAAACTTCTAAGTTTCAGGTATTTGAGGATTTGGTAGAAGCATTGACACTTAAGAGCAAAACGGAAGCAAAATGGAAGAAAAGAACTCAAGATGCAAAGTGTGCATCGCCAAGGACACTTGGCGATACGCCGTATAGCAGTTCCACCTTCTGTTACTACAAGTAAGCCCGGAAAGAAGTGGATCAAAAGGGCTACAAAAAGAAGAAATTAGTGCTTCTCGGAATAGTTCCGCAACTAGATTTATTTCACCCAACGTTACAATATGCATGAATAAGAAGGCAAGGCACAAATTGCGAGAAATAGAGAAAGAGAGAATCGCTGAATCACTCGACAAATCACGACTAAAGACGCTGAATGGATTCACCAGCACTAAATATGAAGCCTATAAATACTAAACTCTTTCAATATTTAGAGGAATAGATTGTGGAGAGAATTTTCAGACACTGAAACGTTAGTCACTTAAAAATTTTATTTCAGAAACTTTGTTCTTAGTTTACTCTCTAGTTTGGAGAGGCTTTTGAGAAAGCTTGAAAAAAGAAGTTATTCTTCCAATCATGGAAGTGGGTCTTCTCCATTTACCCTCCTTTGCCATTTTTAAGGTTGAATCTCTTACACCCATTTGATTCCTTTATCATTTTAAGTATATTTGATTATTGCTTGATGTGTCGATAAAATCCCCCATTATTGGGAGTGTGCTTAGCAAATATGTGTTGATATTATTAATGGGTCTTGCTTGTTGATAGGATTAGAAGCTTGTTAATGGTGATGTCACATAGTGTTTGTGGTTTAATTTAATAGGTTTGTAGTTGCAAACACAAAGCCACCCATGTGTTTTTTCGTCTTGACCGAGAGGAAGGTTGTGAAAACAAGAACACTAGATTGATAGCCTGAGGAGTGGGTCGATATGAGGTTCAGCCCAAGAGGTTGATACCTAGTCCATATCCAATCACCCTTTATCAGGGTGTGGGTGAGGCGTAGGTTGGTTATTTTAGACGAGTAGATGTCCAAAAGGAATCCATTTGATATGGGGTAAGTTTCCCGAGAGCGTATTTACTTTAACCAAAAGCTTAGCCTAGTCACAATTATCTTGTAAATTTTACAATCTAAAGCATGGACCCATTAATTTTTGTAAACATATATTACGGTCACACCCCAATAACTCTCTCCCATACTTGATTTCTTCTTCTTCTTTTTTTGCTATTTTACTACTTGTGACCAAAAAAACCCTTTTCTTGACATTTGACACTTTTGTATCACCAATTAAACTTGTTTTATTTTAATATTCAAAAATGTATTGAGTCATCACTATGTAGAATGGATTCTAAGTAGCTACTAGTTTCACTACCACTCCCTTGGGACACGACCCCAACATTGGTTGGGTTACTTTACTAGATTCAATTCGTAGACACTCAGACTATAGGTTAGTGTTGCTGATCACGAAATATAAAGGAAACACAATATTGAAGCATCAAAGGCTAAAGGGATTACGATCAATGAAGATGTAGCTGCATCCTAAGGAAAAGTGACCAAACTTCCCACAACAGGTGGGAAAGGAAAAAGGAAAAGAGAAGGAACTTTCATCACCAAGCACAACTCTAACAGTGACGCGATCTACGCCACCCACCTCACTAATTCTTTGAGTGAGGGTTAGAACTAGGTGCCTTAGACTGTAGCTTTTGAATATGATAAACTAGTAGCAACACAATGGGAATTGTTGTAGTCCAAAAAGATAAATGATCCATCCACAATCAAATATTCTCAGCCCTCCACCACTACTTCTCCAATTCCATAATACACAACGGTTCTTGCACCACCAGTAAAAGGTCCTGCTCTTAAGTTGATGAACTTGTTATATACTGAAGGATGAGGACAATTATTAAGGAAAAGTGTATGTCCACGGATGGGGTAATCGACAGGTACACGAAGATAATGGACTGAAACCACACAATTTGCAAATCTTCACCAAGCCATGTGGCCCGTATATTCAAAATTGGATTCGGGAGTTCTATGCTTCTTATGGGGCTTTGATACCATAGAGAAAGAAGCAGCCAGCAACGCTTAAACCAGTTTACTATGTAGTTGTCTGGGGAAAGAAGGACTAGTGTGATAGAGAAGCTATTAATGTTGTCCTCGATTATCACGATGATTTTGACAAAAAGTTCCAACATAAGAGAAGGAAAAATACTCTGGACAATATGAAAGAGTGTTTCGCCCTCTAATATCAGACAGTACTCCTAAGTGACTGGGATTCGAGCACTGATTGAAAAGAAGATTTTACACCCTCAAAATGAAATAAGGTAGGTAGAGCCTCACATGTACCTAAAAAGGTTATAATGTGTTAATCTAATGTTTTATAGTATTTATGCTTTATATGATGTGATTGGAGGTCAAACGTCCAAGAACGTCTAAGACGTTCCAAAGTTAGCCATAAGACGTGCATATGTATCTTAATGTGTCTTGGCATGTTTTACGTGTTTGGTTTGGTTGAAATTTATGTCAGAGGTCCCTAACATGTATACGAGTGTATTTGGGTTGGAAACGTGTGGGAAAAACTCCCCAAAGACAACCCAAGGAGTCCTTGAGTAGGACCCAAGGGCTGCGTAGACTCTGACTTGGGAGTGTCAATCTAAGCCCAGGATCGACGCCTCGTAGACAAGTTGACTCCTCGTCGTTTAGGGGGCGTAGCCCCATACTTAGCCTGGGGAGCTTAATCTTTAAGTGTTGAGTCTCAGACCCAAACGAGGGTTGCCAGTACGACCCATCGATGGGTATACAGGGTGTAGCTATAGGTCGTCGATGCGGCCTGCAATTCTACAGCATCCACGCTGCCTAGTGGAAGGGTTAATTTATGTGATTTTAGGTATTCTAAAGCTAATACATAAGCCTTAACTCAAAATTAGAACTAATTCTTCAAATCTAACCTTCCTTCTAAAAATATAACTTTCCCAAAACCCCAAAACCCCCATTATGGACCAAGCTCAAGAACAAGCTATGGAAGTGGATTCCTAGAGATTTCTTCTCATATTTTCGTGGGATTTCTAATGTAAAAGTTATGGTTATTCTTCATACATAGATAACCTTTAATCTAAGGAGTTCTTTCAAAGCCTTTTCAAACATGATTATAGATCAAAAAGCCTATCTTTCAATCTAGCCAAGGGATCATTGTTAATGTAATTCAAAATCATTCTAATGATTATTTTATTATAAATCTATGGTTTTAACATGGCTTTCAGTCGAATTTTATGAAGAACCCATTCTCCTAATTTCTCTAAGTTAGCCTATAATGTGCGTCTTGTGATCTTGGTTTCATATTTATAGAATTGTGATTAGATTGTATTGAATTTCTTATTGCAATTACTATCTATATCAATTGAATATGAATTGTGGATTAATGATGAAGGATGATCATTAACTTGGAGATTTTGTAAGTTGACTTATTTTTTCTAATTAGCATAGAATGTACTTTGAAATGTGTTGATTAGTATGATCCACTTATGGTGGCGGTGTTTACATTCTTGTACATGTTTATCGTTTATAATCATGGTTTTGAAGGCATTATATGCAATATGAATTTGTATTATGATTGCATGTTTAGGAAGTTAAAGGATTTAGCCTTGATTGTAGTATCATGTTCTAAGTGAATTTATGGTATATGAATTTATATGTATAGACATCCGCACTGGTTACATGATCTAGTTTTTTGGATGAAATTTTATGTGTGTGAATTATCATGTAGGTCTAGGTGTGGTCTAGATGACTAATGATGATGAATACTCTTATAGCATGACCCCTAACTATGTGAATCCTATATGAAGTTGTGATCAATGTTTCCTAGGAGTATTCTACTCTAATGATGAATGTGGTCTTGTCTCCTATGATGTAATGTCAGTGTGTGTAGTCTATAGTCCGTAATACTCTATATATGTGTATGACTTGAGACTTGAGGAATGTTGTGCATGTGTTGTGATTTTAGAGGGTGACTTCCTGAATGGTATGTTATAGCCATCATGTGATCATGTTGACCAATTCTCATACACACACTTCATGAATGTCTATGAATAGGATAAATTCCTGATGATTAATGAAAGGATAGTTCCTCTATGCATCATTACCTATTTCTATGCATGTGACGTATATGATGTATGAAGTTATGAACATGTGTATATAGAGGTGTTTATGTGAAGGTAGATCTAACATTGTATGCACACACACATGCTGTATGATTGTATGAATATGTGAAAGGATTCCCTCACATGAAGTAGGTTCTATGATGAAAGGATATTCTTATCTTACAATCCTTTAAGCTATATGATGTATGAAGGAGCAAGCTCCTAAAGACATCTTTATGAACTAATGCATTAAAGGCTTAAATATATTTAAAAAGGGAGTTTGAGTCTAGAATTGAGTGAAAATTACAAATTAGAGTGGGGGCTTCACGATTAGTAAGTACGGCTTCTCACAAGATAACCTTCACGTTTAGCAAATCCGGGTTCCCAACATAGATGTTGTCTCATGAGATGGAAACCTCCAAGCTAGTAAGTCATGGTTTCTAGAAGCAATCTCCATATTTCATAACTATGTGCCCCCGTAGGTTATAGATTGTGGATACTACCTAGATAGACATGTATCATTTGTTACACCTTAGGCAAGTGTTAACCCTCTCTTTTCAGTGCGAGAAGAGAACATCGGATTAAATGTCGCTCACTTGATCTATATAGGTTATGGCTATGTCTCCCAAAGTAAAAAATGAACTAATATATGATTATGGACTCTAATCACAAATCCTTGAGGAGGTTACTTAGTATAGGTAGGGCTGTGGACCTACCCAAGCATTGCACTAGTGAACTCCAAGAAAGGACAAGATTAGTACATGTATGAAAGTAATACTTATGTTATGTATGTATGAATTGTGTGAATGCATGTTAAGTTACATTGCTATCTTAAAATATTAACTATGAGTATGCATGTGAATTGCACTTATGTCTTCTAAATGAGTTTACTTAGTATATGTGGAAGTATGGAACTCCATGTGTACATTGCACAAGTAAGCTTGTGACGGAGTTGTGAGGATGGTTTACTTATTGTACGAATTAAATGAGTTATGACTAAGATAGTAGTAAAGGAAAGAGTCCTTATATGATGCTATAAAGTATGTGCCTTATGTCTAGTTATAAATGAAAGGTATGACCTGTTAAGTATGATATGCCTAGTATATGGTGACTTCTTAGGTACACTTGGTGGAAGCAACATTGTGGGATGCTACCAACACATTGCACTCATGTGAATTGGGGGTTGACATAGATAGTGGTGCTTATGTGAAGCTTATGTTTATGATGTTCTTATGACCTTATGAGTATATGTGTGTAAGATCTCGAAAATGACTTAGGTGAACTAGAGTCGAACGTTGTTTTCGTGATAGTCTAATGTCATAATATTGTCTATAATGTGTTATTGAGTCAGTCTCTAAGAGTATTAGGTGAATTGAAAGTAAAAAAAATAACGTCAAGGGACAATGAAGAGTATTAGGTGAATTTTTGAAAGTAAAAAAAATAACGTCAAGGGACAATGAAGACGTTCGACGACTAAGTCACCTATGTGCCTCATATGTGTTTTATGTATTTATGTGTGATTCATGAGGTTATAAGGTCCTTTACAGTTTTATTATGGTGTATACAGGAAGTTTGTCAAGTTTTGTGGAGTTTGGTGGTCAAACGTCCAAGAACATCCATGACATTCGAAAGGTTTTCCTTGAAACTACCTTGTGTATCTAAGCATGTTTCGTCGAGTTTTACGTGTTAGTTTTTGATGAAATTAATGTGAGAGATCCTTAATTCGTATAGGGACATGTTCGGTCTGGAAACGTCTGGGAAAACATCCCCAAAGAACCATCCATGGGCCCTTTAGGAAGGACCCTTTCTTGAGCTAAGACTGCCCAAGACAGCCCCAAATGACGGAGGCAGTACATGGCTGTGGGCCAGTCGATGCCACGTTGATGGGTGTACTGGGTTAAAACTTAGGCATGGGAGTATAGTATATAAATACAAGCCTCAGACCAAAAACACGGACTAAACGGACGGCCCGTTGGTTGGGAAACAGCCAGTCGTTTGGCAACCGTTTGTGAGTTGTTTTCCTGTGCAACTTACTATTAATTCTAGGGGTGAAGTTTAAAATTCACCCCACTTCAAAATAAGACTTTGGGAGGTTCCAAAATGGTATTTTGGGTATTTTAACCATGCTTGTAAGTCTTTAACACTCAGAAGAATTCATTCTTCAAAATTAAAATCCAAAATCCCTTAGAAATTCCCTACAACTCTCTTATAGCCAAAACTCAAGGAAAGGCTTTGATAGGAGATTTGAGCGGTTATTCTTCTTCAAATTGGATGATTAACATTATTCAGGTATTGTTTCTGATCCTTGAAACTTTATTAATCAAGGAGTCCAAATTCAAAGAAGTTTTCTAAAGTTTTCAAAGATGAACTTGTTCAATTTTATGATCTATCCATGGGTTCTAGCATTAAAGGTTTTGAATTATTATGTCTTGATTATATTGTTGTTAATTAGATGATTTTAACTCAATTAACCTATGAACCCTTGTAATTTACTAACCCTAGTTTTTGACTACTTTATGGTTTACTTGATATTACCTTAATGCTTATGAATTCTAGTGTAGTTTTCTATGGGCTATTGAATGATGTAACAATTATATTAATTTGATGCATAGGTTGTCTTAGTCTCACATCCGTGTTTAACCCCTAGACGTAACCGGCGTTGTCATCCTTTTTAATGACTAACTAGCCTCTTAGTTTCATGTCATTACATTCATAGTCTTGAAAAAATGCGGAAAAATTTAAAACTTTTATTTTCTCTACTAAGAGGTTTACATAGACCCTTCATATAGGAAGGTCACATAGCCTTCTACTTTTATTGCACATATATATATAAAAATATAGAAATAGTCTCAACGATTGTCTCGTCTCATACCATCTAAACGGATATCACAATATGGGCATAGCCCTTACATCAATTCAACAAGACCATGTATAGGTCATACAAAAGTACAATGTTCAAATAACAGGGAAAAAAACATAGAGTCAATAAGCTCATAAAAAAATCCAAAGCTAGAACATGTCATTGCCCTTTAAAGTTGAGGATCTACCCATTTGGATGAAAGGAATAATAAAAGTCTTCAACAATATTTCCTTCAAAACTCTTTTACGACCGGAAACTAAAATATTTGGGACAAGGGAAGAAAACGAGGTTTGAACTCTAGATTTACTAATTATGAGATCTTATGCACATACACAAGCAAAACATGCTAAAAGGGACTTTTTATCAAAGCATGCCATTCTACCCCTTTTAGAGGCTTAAGACAAAGTCAAGTAAGTCATATTAATCAACCAAACATGCTTACTATCTCATCAAGTAATATTTATCCCAACACTCTTGAAACCATGATTTACTACAACCAAAACATCAAGGAAAAATATCAGAAGAATGAATAAGAGTTAAACATATCATAATAATCAAGACAACTACTGACAAGTCCTTATAAAATTAACAAGTTCAATGACCTAACAAAGCCCCATAACCTTACTCAATCAAGTATCCTCAACAAGAAAACATGACCAATGTCAAACTTTACATATCGTAGCGCTTAGGCTTGTATTCCATCATGTATTGTCATTATAACCCAAGACATATTCATAAATGAACTAATCAACATATAGTATCAACAATGTACCATGGTCATCATATATACATCATATATAACATAAACATACATAAGAACCTCCTCCTAAGACTCCCCTCAAGGCTAACTAGTGCAATGTCTATGTAGATTCCCATACCCCTACCTAGACTAAGCTAGACCCCTTAGGTTATCCAAGTTAGAGTTCAAGTCCTTTAATTCATTTTACCTTTTGGGAACATCTTGCTCTAACCGACATAGAACAGATGAGCTAGTGTGGAATTCGGTGTCATAAAACCCTACATCGAAAGAAGGCGGACTACTTGCCAAGGTAGTACCAAAACATAAAACATAGAAATAACGTGGAGCAGCTAGCTAGTATTTTTATGGGGGCAACATAGTTCAAGAACTATGAGATTTAGTTGGGACCCTCTTTATGCGCCATGCATTATAGTCTCTAATTTCGAGAGAAATATAGTGTTCCTACCTTCCCTATGTGGGAAGATACACTCCTTTATCTAGTTCACTCGGTGCTAAGCTAGAGTTCCCTTTTGAAATGTCTTTAAGCCTTTAATTATTATTCATAACTTAAATTTAGTTCATAGGGTCTACCCCTTGTATAATCATCATCATAAATAGCTCAATAAGAATTGTATGAGTATAAGTCCTTTCATCACAATTCATATAAGTGAAGTTAACACATGAGTGTTTCACAACATATTAAGGCACATTGATAGTTCTCACCATCCTTATATAACATACACCTTAATCAACCTCACCACATAGTGAAGACATTTCAATTCAACATCATACCACCCTACAATCCTAGTACAACGTATACTCCAAATGTATTATCATGACTTAACAACAATTTATCACAATTAGAAGTAAAGGTAGAGATTCTAAGACTTACCAAGTCTTCTCATAGTCTATCATCAACGTCTTACCATCAAGCCATAACTCAACTCAGGATGGGAAGTAACATCATCACATAATGATAATCAATATAATAACAAGGCCAATTGCATAAATAAAACACAATTTATCTTTAGATTACAACTTGAGACAAGTTACGTAGGCTAATTTCACATTATAATTCATAACCTAAATAACATCGCAAGAACTAGCATATTAGGCGTATAATTCATCCTAATTTAATCATAACTGCACCATAGGATAGTAATCTAATCAACAACAAACTCAATTGAATGAACACCATAAAATATAGGTCAAGATCACTACCTAGGGTTAGGGATAAAGGATCATATTCTTCAATTTAGACCAAACCATAAACAATTACCATAAACAAGTTGAATTACATGTTAATATACTCAATATAACCCCAAGAATTCATTAACAACTCAATCCATATCTCTGGGTTTAACCCCTAGACGTAACCGGAGTCATTATCCGTTTTAAGGATTAAGACTAGCCTCTTAGTTTCATGTCATTACATTTATAGGTTGAAAATGCGGAAAATTTTTATACTTTTATTCTCTTTGTGGAGATTTACATAGACCTCTACATATACATAATATATATTCATATCGAGTATACATACACCCTTCATATATGAGGGTCACATAGACTTCTACTTTTATTGGACATATACATATAAAAATATAGAAATAGTCTCACCGATTGTCACGTCCCATACCATCTAAATGGATATCAGAATATGGGCATAGCCCTTACATAAATTTTAACAAGACCATGTATAGGTCATACGAAGGTAAAATATTCAAATGACAAGGAAAGGAATGATAGAGTCAATAAGATCATAACAAAATCAAAAGCTAGAAGATGGCATGTCCCTCGAAAGTTGAAGACTTACCCCACTTGGATGAATGGAAGAATCCAAGCCTTCAACAATAACGCCTTCTAAACTCTTCAAGGATCGGAACCTAAAATGTTTGGGACAAGGGAAGAAAATTGGGTTAGAACTCCACATGTAATAAGTATGAGATTTTATTCACATACACAAGAAAAACATGCTAAAAGGGACTTTTTATCAAAGCATGCCATTCTACCCCTTTTAGGGGATTAATGCAAAATCAAGTAAGTCATACTAATCAACCAAACATGCTTACAATCTCAACAATTAATACATATCCCAACACACTTGGAATCATGATTTACTACAACCCTAACATCAAAGAATAATATCATACGAATGAATAAGAGTTAAACATATCATAATAAGCAAGACAACTACTCACAAGTCCTTATCAAGTCAAGAAGTGCAATGACCAAGAAAGCCCCATATCCTTACTTAATCAAGTATCCTCAACAAGAAAAAATGACCAATGTCCAACTTTACATATCATGGCATTTAGGATTGCATTTCATCTTATCTTATCATTATAATCCAAGGCATATTCATAAATGAACTAATGAACATATAGTATCAACAATATGACATGGTCATCATTCATATATACAACATATATTATCTTAACATAAACATATAAGAACCTCCTCCTAAGACTCCCCTCAAGACTAACTAGTGCAATGTCTAGGTAGAATCTCATGCCCCTACCTAGACTAAGCCCTTAGGTTATCCAAGTTAGTGTTCATGTCCTTTAATTTGTTTTACCTTTTGGGAATACCTTGCCCTAACTGACAAAGACCACATGAGCTAGTGTAGAATCTGGTGTCATAAAACCCTACACCGGAAGTAGACGGACTACTTGCCAAGGTAGTACCAAAACATAAAACATAGCAACTACGTGGATCCACTAGCTAGTATTTTTATGGGGGCAACATAGTTCAAGAACTAAAAGATTTAGTTGAGACCTCTTTATGCATCATGCATTATAGTCTCCAATCTCGAGAGTAATATACTGTTCCTACCTTCCCTATGTGGGAAGGGACACTTCTCTATATAGTTCACTTGGTGCTAAGCTAGAGTCCCTTTTTGAAATGTCATTAAGTCTTTAATTATCAATCATAACTTAATTTAGGCCATAGTGTATACCCCTTGTATAGTCATCATTATCAATAGCTCAATATGAATTGTAACAGTAAAAGTCTTTTCATCACAATTCATATAGGTGAGGTTAACACTTTATCATTCCATAATATATTAAGGATTATTGATAGTTTTCACCATCATTATAACACATACACCTTAATAAACCTCAAAACATAATCAAGACATTTCAATTCAACATCATATCACCCTATAATCCTAGTATAAGACATACTCCAATGTAATTTCATGGCTTAACAACAATTAGTCACAATTGGAAGTAAAGATAGAGATTCTAAGACTTACCAAGTCTTTCTCCTAGTCTATCATCAAGGTCTTACCATCAACCCGTAACTCAATCCAACTTGAGAAGTAACATCATAGAACAATGATAACCACTAGAATAACAAGGCCAGTTACATCTCTATAACAAAATTCATCTTCAGATCACAACTTGAGACAAGGTACATAGGAAAATTTCACATTATAATTCATAACCTAAATTACATCTCAAGAACTAGCATTATAGGCCCATAATTCACTTAATTTAATCATAATAGAACCACAACATAGTAATCTAATCAACAACCAACTCAATTGAATGATCACCATACAATATAGGTCCAGATAACTACCTAGGTTCAGGGATAGAGGATTATATTCTTTTAATTAGAGCAAATCATCAAAAATTACCATAAATCAGTTGAATTACATGTTACTCTACTCAATATAACTCTAATAATTCATTACCAACTCAATCCATAACTTTAATTTCGTAATTTAATGAAACCCATCAGAAAACTCAACTTTTGGAAATCTATTTTGAAGGAACCCTTTGAGAAAGAATCTCAAAGGTGAATAGAACCATACCTTAATGTTTCTCAACAATTCGATGAAGAAGGCACCCTTTTAAAGTCCCCAAACCCTAGTTCTTTCTAGCCTTCAATAGTGAGTTCATGTAGAGAGAGAAATAAGAGACAAGGAAGAGAGTTTATTTTGAGAGTTGTCTTTATGTTAATGAGGGTTAAGGGTATTTACAGAGGGGATTAATTAACTTCAATACTCTCCCTTTAATCACTAACTAACCCCTAAACCACTTGATTAATTAAATGTAATCATTTAAAATTCATTAGTGAAATTCTACCCTCACCGATGAGACCCCGATCGACGGTCCATTGGTGAGTCAATGGACAACCCCCCTCCGTCCTTCACTCCATCATTTCGGTCAGAGACATTGCAGGTGAGGGCTTCCTTTAATTTTTCTAAGTGTGGGAGCGTTGGTCTCGACGCCCCGTCGAGCCACTAATGCCTCGTCAACCCATTACGTCGCCTGTAACAGTTGATAGGTAAACAAAGGCCTTCACGTATCTTTATATGTGTGGGACGACGGTGGACTCGACGGCTCTTCGATCCATCCCCGGACCGTCGTTTATCCCGCCGATGCACACTTCCAGGCAGTGCTTCATCAAACTGCAGTGGTTCTCCTTTAGGGCCTGGGTTGGTCCTTGGGGAGTCGTACCCAGAAGTTTCGATCATGAAACAACTCAAACACCCATTATCTACCTTTCCACCTATTTTTGTACATTTCCAACCCCTAAAAGTTAGTAAAAAGGCTAAGGCACACTAACATCTCTTAGAACCAACTTCCCGGATTTTTTTTGACGTTTTGGTTCTTAAACCTTCTAAATGACCTATATTTATTAAAAATAGACTTAGAAATAGTGTTTAGACTTTATGACATCTATGTTAGGCTTTACCATGGGTCATGGATTTTCAAGGTGTGACACTATCCCCGCCTTAGGAACATTTTTCCTAGAATGACACTAAAACTCTTGTACAGGAAGGAATAGACCCTAGACTAGCAGCCCAATCGATCAACAATATCCATCTAACATTAATCATTTCAATTCAACAAAGCAAATATGAAAACTCACATTACCACACCTAAGGCTCAAAACACTTCATCATAAGGAATTTTCCTTCTCACAACACTTATCAGCTCAACGTACATCAGATGAGTCAATTAGCACAAAATTCAACATGACAACATGCTACCTATCATTTCATGAAAACTCACCATATCAAAATGCACAACATACCTCAAAGCAAGCAAAAAGTAAAATTTCAAGTTTTTAATAGCAATACTACAGTGACTTCACTGTAAAACTTACTGTGAAGTTTTCAAAAATGCCATTTTTGTAATACTTCTCCCAAAACTAAGGAAACCACAAATCTTTGTCTTAATTATATAAATAAAAAGAATGGATAACCTTAATTCTCCAAAAGATGAGGATAATAGGACTTCATATTGGCCTCGGCCTCCCATGTAGCACCCTCAAATAATTGATTTTTTCGTAGCACTTTTACGGATACCACATCAGTATTCTCAATTTCTTGACTTGCCTATAAATAATTTGAACCGGGACTTCCTCATAAGAGAGTTTATTCTTAACACCAAGACCCTCAATAGGAAGAATGGGCTCGGGGTCACCGATACACTTTTTCAACATAGAAACATGGAAAATCGGATGAACCAAAGCCAATTCACTAGGAAGTTTCAATTCACAGACAACCTTACCAACCCTTTGCAAGATTTCATAGTGACCCACATAGCGAGGACTCAATTTCCCGTTCTTGCCAAACCAAACGACCCTTTCATTGGTGAAATTTTTAAATACACCTTATCACCTTCTTCAAACTCCAAATCCCTTCTCCTATTATCGGCATAAGACTTTTGCCGACTATAGGCTGTTTGAAACCTGTTCCTTATGATATGAACCTTTTCCAAAGTCTTACAAATCAACTCAGCGCGAAGAAGCGATTGCTCACCCACTTCGAACCATCCAATAGGAGACCTACACCTCCTACCATACAAGGCTTCATAGGGAGCCATGGAAATGGATGAATGAAAACTGTTGTTGTAGGCAAAATCCACTAAAGGTAAATGCCTATCCCAACACCCTTTAAATTCAATAATGCATTCTATAAAAATATATTCAAGGGTTTGTATTGTACGCTCCTCTCGACTATCCTCTTGGGGATGAAAAGCGGTGCTCAACTTCAACGTAGTACCTAACCTTTTTTGGAACGACCTCAAAAATCTAGATGTTAATTGTGCGTCCCGATCCAATATGATGGATAACGGAATGCCATGGTGGCATTCAATCTCATCTAGGAGGATTCTGCATAATCCTCCTCCGAATATGTAAACTTGATAGGGATAAAGCGAGCGGATTTAGTCAATCGATCCAAATGCACCCATATGGAATTATAGGACTTTTGTGTCCGGGGTAAACCTACTACAAAGTCCATATTGATGTATTCCCACTTCCAAGTTGGAATTTTGATCTCTTTTAGTAAGCCATCCGACTTTCGGTGTTTGGCCTTTACTTGTTGGCGATTTGGACACGTAGCGACAAATTCCGCTGTTCCTTTTTAGACCTTCCAATGAATATATTTCCTTAGGTCATGGTATATTTTTGTCGACCTCAGATGAATTGAGTGGCGGGACCTATCTGTTTCTTCTAAGATCTAAAACCTCATCTACATCGGGAACACATAATATCCCTTGGTACTTTGATACATCATCCCCCCGGTAGGGAGAATGATACATTCAACTTGCCAAGAACCGATTCTTTCAACTCCATCAAGGCTAAATCGAGGTGTTGTTTGGACTTCACCTCAACCACTAAAGAAGACTAGGAGTTATGATAAACTATAGCACCCCCATCCGAAGCACTCTCCGACATCGCCCCCAATCCAGCAAATCTATACACTTCCCTTGCTAGGTCCTTTTTGGCTTCATCAAGATGGGATACACAATCCATAGTCATCCGACTTAGGGCATCCGCAACTACATTAGCCTTGCTGGGGTGATAAAGGACACTCATATAATAATCTTTCAACAACTCAAGCAACCTTCTTTGTCAGAGATTTAACTCCTTTTGGGTAAACACATATTGGAGACTCTTATGATCGGTAAAAACATCCACATGAACTCTATACAAATAATTCCTCCAAATTTTCAAAGCAAACACCACGACCGCTAATTCAAGGTTATGGGTGGGGTAATTCCTTTCATGTACCTTTAGGTTCCTAGAGACATAAGCTATCACCTTCCCGTTTTGCATAAGAACACATCCCAAACCCACTCGGGATGCGTCACAATACACCACAAAAGCCTTTGTACCCTCCGGTAAGGTGAACACCGGAGCAAAAGTAAGCTTATCATTCAAGAATTTGAAGCTCGTCTCACATGCCTCCAACCACTCAAACGTTTCACTCTTTTGGGTCAAGCAGTCAAAGGAGACGTAATGGACGCGAAACCATCCACGAACCTCCGATAGTAACCCGCTAAACCCAATAAACTCCTGATGTCAGTCAGAGTCAATGATCTAGGCTAATTTTTCACCTATTTCGTTTTCCTTGAGTCTACTTCAACTCCTTCAGTAGAAATATTGTGCCCAAGAAAAGTAACCAATCTCAACCAAAACTCACACTTACAATATTTTGCATACAATTGATGTTCTTTAAGGGTTTACAACACTACCCTCAAATGACCCACATGATCATACTCATTCTTCGAGTATACCATGATATCAGCAATGAAGACAATGACAAACGCATCTAGGTAATTTCAAGATACTCTATTCATTAGGTCCATATATGCCGCCGAAGCATTAGTGAGACTAAAATACATGACCAAGAACTCATAATGCCCATACCAAGTCCAAAAGGTCGTCTTCGGTACATCATCCCCTCTCACCCTGAGTTGATGATACCCCAACCTCAAGTCTATCTTTCAATATTAACTCTCTCCTTGGAGTTGGTCAAATAATCCATCATCCGAGGGAGAGGGTAATTATTCTTAATGGGTTGTTGAGTTGGAGGTAGTTAATACACATTCTCAAAGACCCATCCTTCTTGTTGACTAATAACACCGGAGCACCCCATGGATATATACTAGGCCGTATAAAGCCCTTGTCAAACAAATCCTTGAGTTGAGCCTTAAACTCTTTAAATTCGACCGGATCCATATGATATGGAGGGATTGAAATGGGATTTGTTTACGGCATCAAATCGATACCAAAATCAATTTCCCATTCGAGAGGAATACAGATATAGTCTTTAGGAAAAACCTGAAGAAATTCATTCACTATGGGGACCAACTCAATACGAGGAATTTCGGAATCCAAATCTTGGACTCTTACTATGTGCTAGAGACAACCCTTTGAGATCATTTTCATGCTTTTAGACAAGATACTATGCGACCTCTAGGAATAGAATTTTCCTCCTTCATCTCAACAACGGGTTCATTTGGGAAGTTAAACCTCACCACTCTTGTCCTATAACCAATGGATGCAAAACATGCATGCAACCAATCCATACCCAATATAATATAAAAATCAAGAATATCTAGTTCTACTAGATCTACATAAGAAACTCTATTGGGCAATGAAATAGGACAATTTTGATAGACTCTTTTAGCAATAACCGCTCTCCCACCGGAGTAGACACTAGAAATGGCTTATGAAAAATATTGGGTAAACCATCAAACTTTTATCTACTAGTGGTGTAACAAAGGACAAAGTAGCACCTGGATCATGTAAAGCATACACATCAAGACTAAAGATTTTTAACATACCGGTCACCACGTCGAGAGAGGTCTCTTGCTAATCTCTAGAGCGGAGAGCATAGAAGCGGTTCTTCTTTGGAGCATCACTAGAACCACTTTCTTGAGCTTGGACACTACCCTTGTCACGACTCTTCAAGTTTGGACAATCTCTCATTTTGTAACCACTCTTGACACAACTAAAGCAATTATTCGTCCCCTTAAGGCACTCACCATAGTGTTTTTTACCACACTTTCCATAAGTTGGCTTCTTCTTTGGTGAATTAGAACCTTTTCCCTTCTTAAATTTAGGGTTAGACACCCTATCACCAATAGCTCTTGGGAATTTTGTAGGGACTTGATTTGAACCGCTCTTCTTAAATTTAGGCATATCTTGTATCTCAAGCCTATTACTTGAGGAGCCTCCATCAAATGACCTAGCCTTCTTAGCATCTCTACTTTTTCTCTTAGCTCTTGCCTACTCAAGCCTTCTTCCATAGACCATAAGACGGGAAATGTTCTTGTTGTCATGTAGCATGGCCGATTGGCACTCCTCTTGTAAGTCCTCCGACACCCCCATCACAAAAAGGCTCATTTTGTCTCGAGGATCGGAGACTAAAGAAGGAGCATATTTGGACAACTTAATAAATTCCAGAGAGTACTCATGAATACTCTTCCCTCCTTGGCGAAGATTGATGAACTCCATCACATTCTCCTTCCTCATCTCTCTAGAAAAGAACCGGTCTAGAAAATTCTCCTTAAAGATCTCCCAAGTCACTGGACCACCCCTCAATGGCATATTGTCCCTCCATTGGACATACCAAGTTTTAGCCACTTTCTTGAGTTGATATAAGGTCAACTCGGTCTTCTCACTTGAAGTCACCCCCATAGCATTTAGCACCTTGTAGACCTCATGAAAGAATTCTTGGGGGTCTTCATCAACTTTAGACCCATAGAAAGTAGGAAGATTCATCCGAGTGAAGTCCATTAGACGGGAAGCCATAGTAGTGAATTGTTGATGAGGACGATAAGCAACATCCCGGTTGGGTTGAGCCATCACAGCTTGGACTTGAACTGTTATGGCTTGTGCTTGATTAGTCATGGCTTGGTCCATTTGAGAAAGAATAGACCTCATCTCCGCCTCCGTCATAGGTTAAGGGTTAGTCGGGGCCTGATTAAAATAAGCAGTTTTCTCATGTTGAGTAACTTGCTCATCATGGGGAGTAGCTCCCGCATTAGCAACTTCCTCCCCGAGTCTTCAAGCCGCATTCCTTCAAGTGTTCATGCTTTCGATAAGCACAATAATATGATTAGATGTAAGTCACACCATAAGTATACTCTATTGGCACGATATAAGATTTCAAAGAATGAGAGCGATTCCTAAGCATCATATAGGTTCCTACTCACAAGTGTGGTGCCCTTCACAATTATGAATACAAACCTACATAGACGTTATAGAGAGAGATACATAACTCAACGGCATTCAACCTCATGCTCTGATACCAAGTTTTTCATAACCGGGTTTACCCCTAGGCGTAACTGGCGTCGTTATCTTTTTTAAAGATTAAGAATAGCCTCTTAGTTTCATGTCATTACATTCACAGGTTGAAAATGCAGAAAAGATTTAAAACATTTATTTTCTTTACTTGAGGTTTACATAGAACTCTACATACACATAACATATATTTATATCGAGTATACATAGACCCTTCATATAGGAAGGTTACATAGCCTTCTACTTTTATTACATATATATATATATACAAATACAGAAATAGTCTCAACGATTATCTCATCTCATACCATCTAAATGGATATCAAAATAGGGGCATAGCCCTTACATCAATTAAACAAGACCATGTATAGGTCATACAAAAGTACAATGTTAAAATAACAAGAAAAGGAATGATAGAGTCAATAAGCTCATAACAAAATCGAAAGCTAGAAGATGGCATTGACCTATAAAGTTGAGGACCTACCCCACTTTGATGAAAGGAAGAATCCAAGACTTCAACAATAACGCTTTTTAAACTCTTCAATGACCGGACCTAAATGTTTAGGAAAAGGGAAGAAAATGGGGTTAACACTCCACATGTAATAAGTATAAGATCTTATGCACATACACAAGCAAAACATGCTAAAAGGTACTTTTTATCAAAGAATATCATTCTACCCCTTTTAGGGGCTTAACGCAAAGTCAAGAAAGTCATACTAATCAACCAAATATGCTTACTATCTCAACAATTAATACTTATCCCAACACACTTGGAATCATGATTTACTACAACCCTAACATCAAAGAATAATATCATACGAATGAATAAGAGTTAAACATATCATAATAAGCAAGAAAGCTACTCACAAGTCCTTATCAAGTCAAGAAGTGCAATGACAAGGCAAAGCCCCATATCCTTACTTAATCAAGTATCCTCAACAAGAAAAAATGACCAATATCCAACTTTAAATATCATGGCATTTAGGCTTGCATTTCATCTTATCATATCATTATAATCCAAGGCATATTCATAAATGAACTAATAAACATTTAGTATCAACAATATGGCATGGTCATCATATATATACATCATATATTATCTTAACGGTAAACATATAAGAACCTCCTCGTGAGAATCCCCTCAAGACTAACTAGTGCAATGTCTAGGTAGAGTCCCATACCCCTACCTAGACTAAGCTAGACCCCGTAGGTCAAGTCCTTTAATTCATTTTACCTTTTGGGAACGTCTTGCCCTAACCAAATTAGACCACATGATCCACTACATAAAATATAGCAACTACATGGATCCACTAGCTACTGTTCCTATGGGGGCAACGTAGATCAAAAACTAGGAGATTTACTTGGGACCCTCTTTATTCTCCAGGCATTATAGTCTCCAATATCAAGAGTAATTTAGTGTTCCTACCTTCCCTTTGTGGGAAAGGACACTTCTCCATCTAGTTCACTTATTACTGAGATAGAGTCCCTTTTTGAAATCTCTTTAAGCCTTTAAGTATCAATCGTAACTTAATTTAGGCCATAGGGTATACCCCTTGTATAATCATCATAGTCAATAGCTCAATAAAAATTGTATGAGTATAGGTCCTTTCATCACAATTCATATAGGTGAGGTTAACACTTGAGCATTTCATAACATATTAATGCTCATTGATAGTTTTCACCATCTTTATAACACATACACCTTAATCAACCTCACAACATAATCAAGACATTTAAATTCAACATCATACCATCCTATAATCCTAGTATAAGGCATACTTCAACGTAATATCATGTCTTAACAACAATAAATCACAATTGGAAGTAAAGATAGAGATTTAAGACTTCCGAAGTCTTTCTCATAGTCTATCATCAAGGTCTTACCATCAAACCATAACTCAACCCAACTTGGGGAGTAACATCATAGTACGATGATCACCAATAGAATAAAAAGTCCAATTGCATCTCAATCACACAATTCATCTTTAGATCACAACTTGAGACAATATACATAGGAAAGTTTCACATTATAATTGATAACCTTAATTACATCTCAAGAACTAGCATGATTGACCGATAATTCATCTTAATTTAATCATATTAACACCACATGATATTAATCTAATCATCGACCAACTCAATTGAATGATCACCATACAACATAGGTCAAGATCACTACCTAGGGTTAGGGATAGAGGATCATATTATTTAATTAGACCAAACCATCAACAATTATCATAAACAAGTTGGATTACATGTAAATCTACTCAATATAACCCTAAGAATTCATTAAAAACTAAATCCATGACTTCAATTTCGTAATTGAATGAAACCTATGAGAAAACTAAACTTTTTGTAATCTATTTTGAAGGAACCCTTTGAGTAAAGAATCTGAAAGGTGAATAGAACTCATGGATTAATGTTATTCAACAATTTGATGAAGAATCCACCTTTTTTACAGCCCCCAAAACCTAGTTTTTGCGAGCCTTCAATTGTGAGTTCATGTAGAGAGAGAAATAAGAGAGAACGAAGAGAGTTTATTTTGAGAGTTGTCTTTTGGTTAATGAGGGTTAAGGGTATTTATAGAGGGGCTTAATTAACTTAATTAATCTCCATTTAATCACTAACTAATCCCTTAACCCCTTAATTAATTAAATGAAATCATTTAAAATTCATCAGAAAAATTCGACCCTTATCGACGAGAACATGATCGACTGTCCGTCGTTGAGTCGACGGACAACCGCACCTGCATCCTGCACTCCTTTGTTTTGGTCATAGACTTTGCAGGCGAGAGCTTTCTCCAATTTTTCTAAGTGTGGGATGACGGTGTTCTCAACGCCCTGTCGAGACACTGACGCCTCGTCAACCTTTCGTCGCATGTAACGGTAGCTAGTTAAATAAAGGCCTTCAAGAATATTTCTAATACGGTAGCCTCGACGCCCCATCGAGCCATGCACGGACCGTCGTCTGTCCCATCGATGCAAACTGCCAGGCTGTGCTGCATCAAACTGATGGGGTTCTCCTCAAGTCCCTTGGTTGGTCCTTGGGGAGTCGTACCCAGATGTTTCACTCATGAAACAACTCAAACACCCATTAGCTACCTTTACACCCATTTTCGAACATTTCCAACTCATAAAAGTTTGTAAAAAGGCTAAGGCACACTAACATCTCTTTGAACCAACTTGCTTGGCGTTTTTTGACATTTTGGTTCTTAAACCTTCTAAATGACCTATATTCATTAAAAATGGACTTAGAAACAGTGTTTACACTTTATGAAACCTATGTTAGGATTTACCATGAGTCTTGGATTTTCAAGGTGTTACACCATAACTTCAATTTCGTAATTGAATGAAACCCATCAGAAAACACAACTTTTTGAAATATATTTTGAAGGAACCATTTGAGGAAAGAATCTCAAAGGTGAATAGAACCCATACCTTGATGTTTCTCAACAATTTCATGAAGAATCCATTCTTTTTTTCAGTCCTCCTAGTTCTTGCTAGCCTCAATGGTGATTTCATGTAGAGAGAAAAATAAAAGAAGGAAGAGTGTTTTTCTAGAGTTGTTTTTAGGTCAATAAGGTTTAAGGGTATTTATTGTAGGGCTTAATTAACTTAATTAGTCTCCCTTTAATCCCTAATTAACCCCTAAACCACTTAATTATTTAAATGAAATCATTTAAAATTTAACAGTGCAACTCGACCCTCACCGACGAGACCCCGATCGATGGTCCATCGATGAGTCGACGGACAGCCCCCCTTCCGTCCTTCACTTTGTCGTCTCATTCAACGACTTTGCAGTCGAGGGCATCCTCTAATTTTCTAAGTGTGTGATTACAGGGGCATCGACAACCCATCGAGCCACTGATGCCCCGTCAACCCCCTTCCGTCGCGTGTAACAGTAGCTTGGTAAAAAAGAGCCTTCACGAATCTTTCTAAGTGTGGGACGATGGCGGCCTCGACGCCCCGTCGTGCCACCACGGCCATCGTCTGTCCCGTCGATGCACACTGCCAGGAAGTTATACATCAAACTGTAAGGGTCCTCCTCAAGTGCCCTTGGTTGGTCCTTGGGAAGTCGTACCCAGACGTTTCAATCATGAAACAACTCAAACACCCATTATCTACCTTTCCACCCATTTTCTTACATTTCTGACTCCTATAAGTTAGTCTAAACGCTAAGGCACACTAATATCCCTTTGGACCAACTTCCCAGATGTTTTAGGGCGTTTTGGTTCTTAAACCTCCTAAATGACTTAAATTCATTAAAAATTGACTTAGAAACAGTGTTTAGACTTTATGACACCTATGTTAGGATTTACAATGAGTCTTGGATTTTCAAGGTGTTACAGTATCCCCCCCTAGGAACATTCTTCCCCGAATTACACTAAATATCTTTTGAAGGAAGGAATAGACCCAAGACTAGAAGCCCCCACCAATCAACAACATCCATTTAACATAAATCATGTCACTTTAACAAGGCAAATATAAAAAGTCATATTACCTCACATAAGGCTCAAAACACTTCATCATGAGGCATTTCCATCTCACTACACTTACGAGCTCCACATACATTACATGAGTCAATTAGCACAAAGTTAAACTTAACAACATGCTACCTATCATTTCATAAAGACTCACCATATATAAATGCACATTATAACTCAAAACAAGCACAAAGCAAAATTTCAAGTTTTTAAGAGAAATACTACAATAACTTCACTGTAAGTTTTTCAAATATGCATAATGTGCAGAATTTCAGCCAAAAATCAAGAAACATCAATTTGTAGTCATATTTATATTATTAAAAAGAATGACTAACCTTAGTTCTCAAAAAGATGAGGGTAACGGGACATCATGTCGGACTCGGCCTCCCATGTTACACCCTCAAATAGCTGATTTTTCCATAACACCTTTACGGAAACCACCTCTTTATTCCTCAACTTTTTGACTTTTCTATCAAGATTTTGAACCGCAACTTCCTCATAAGAGATGTTATCCTTGACACCTAGACCCTCTATAAGAAGAATGGACTCGGGATCACCAATACACTCTTCAACATAGAAACATGGAAAACCGGATGAACCGAATACAATTACTAGGAAGTTTCAATTCCTAGGCAACCTTACGATCCCTTTGCAACATTTCATAGGGACCCACATCACAAGGACATCATTTCCCTTTATTGCAAAACCTAACCACCCCTTTCATTGGTAAAATTTTTAAATACACCTTATCACCTTCTTCAAACTCCAAATCCCTTCTCCTATTATTGGCATAAGACTTTTGCCGACTATAGGCCGTTTGCAACCAGTTCCTTATGATATGAACCTTTTCCAAAGTTTTATAAATCAAATTAAGAAAAAAAAGCGATGGCTCATCCACTTCAAACAATTCAATAGGAGACCTACACCTCCTACCATACAAGGCATCATAGGGAGCTATGGAAATGGATGAATGAAAACTATTGTTGTAGGCAAACTCCACTAAAGGTAGATGCCTATCCCAACTCCCTTTAAAAGCAATAATGCATGCTCTAAGCATATATTCAAGGGTTTTTATCGTACGCTCCGCTTGAAAATCCATTTGAGATGAAAAGCGGTGCTCAACTTCACCGTAGTACCTAACCCTTTTTTGAACGACCTCAAAAGTCTAGATGTAATTTGTGCGCCCCGATCCGATATGATTGATAAAGGAATGCCATTGAGGAAGACAATCTCATCTAGGAAGACTCTTGTGTAATCCTCCATCGAATATGAATACTTGACGGGGAGAAAGCGAGCGGATTTAGTAAATTGATCCACAACCACCCGTATGTAATAATAGGACTTTTGGGTCTGTGGTAAACCTACTGCAAAGTCCATATTGATGTCTTTCCACTTCCAAGTTTGAATTCGAGTCATCTTGTAGTAATCCACCCGACTTTAGGTGTTCAACCTTTATTTGTTGGCAATTCGTACATTTAGCGACAAATTCCTCTATGTCCCTTTTTAGACCTCCCCACCAATATATTTCCCGTAGCACATGGTACATCTCTGTCGACCACAGATGAATTGAGTCGTGGGACACTTGTGCCTCTTCTAAGATTTGATCCCTCAACCCAACTACATCGAGAACACATAATCTTCCTTGGTACCTTAACACACCATCCCCCCTAGGGATAATGATTCATTCAACTTGACCAGAATCGATTCTTTGAACTCCGTTAAGGCTAAATCAAGGTTTTGTATGGACTTCACCTCAACCACTAAAGATGACTCAAAGTTTTGATGAACAACGGAACCCCTATCCGTAGAACTCTCCAACCTTACCCCAACCTAGCCAACCTATGCCCATCCCTTGATAGGTCCTTTTTGGCTTCATCAAGATGGGATACACTACCCATAGTTATCCGACTTAGGGCATCCGCCACTAAATTAGCTTTTACAGGGTGATAAAGGACACTCATATCATAATCTTTCAACAACTCAAGCCACCTTTTTTGTCAGAGATTTAAATCCTTTTGGGTAAACACATATTAGAGACTCTTATGATCAGTAAAAACATCTACATGAACCCCATACAAGTAATGCCTCTAAATTTTTAAAGCAAACACTACGGCCGCTAATTCAAGGTCATGAATGGGGTAATTTATCTCTGTACCTTTGGTTGCCTAGAGGCATAATCTATCACCTTCCCATTTTGCATAAGCATAACCCCAAACACACTTGGGATACGTCAGAATACACCACAAAACCCTTTGTACTCTCCGGTAAGGTCAACACCGGAGCGGAAGTAAGCCTATCTTTGAACAATTTGAAGCTCTTTTCACATGTCTCCGGCCACACACACTTTTTACTCTTTTGGGTCAAAGTAGTCAAAGAAGACGCAATGGACGCCAAACTATCCATGAACCTCTGATAGTATCCAGATAAACCCAAGAAACTCTTGATATCAGTCGGAGTCAATGGCCTACGCAATTTTTCACCGCTTCCATTTTCCTTGTGGCTACTTTAACTCCCTCATTAGAAATAACGTGCCCAAGAAAAGTAATCGATCTCAACCAAAACTCACACTTACTATATTTGGCATATAGTTGATGTTCTTTAAGTGTTTGCAACACTACCCTCAAATGACCCATATGATAACCCTCATTCCTCAAGTATACCAAGATATTGTCAATGAAGAAAATGACAAACGAATCTAGGTAATTTCGAAATACTCTATTCATTAGTTCAATAAATTCCGCTGGAGCATTAGTGAGACCGAAAGAAATGACCAATTACTCATAATGACCATACCTAGTTCGAAAGTCTGTCTTTGGTATATCCTCCCCTCTCACCCAGAGTTGATGATACCCCGACCTCAAGTCTATTTTTGAAAAGAAACTCCCACCTTTGATTTGGTCAAATAAGTCATCAATCCGTGGGAGAGGATACTAATTCTTAATGGTGACAAGTTGAGTTGGCGGTTATTAATACATAATCTCAAAGGCCCATCCTTCTTTTTGACAAATAACACCAGAGAACCCCATGGAGATATTCTAGGTCGTATAAAGCCTTTATCAAGCAAATCCTTGAGTTGAGACTTAAACTATTTCAATTCAGCCGGAGCCATCAGATATGAAGGGATTGAAATGGGATTTGTTTCTGGCATCAAATTGATACCAAAATCAATTTCCCGTTCAGGAGGAATACCGAGAAGGTCATTAGGAAAAACCTCTTTATATTCATTTACTATGGGGACCGAATCAATAAGAGCAATTCTTAAATTCAAATCTTGGACTCTTACTATGTGATAGAGACAACCCTTTGAGATCATTTTTACACAAGATATGATGCGACCTCTAGAAATATAATTTCCCCCCTTCCACTCAACAACAGGTTCATCTGGGAAGTAAGACCTCGCCATTCTTGTCCTACAATTAATGGATGCAAAACATGCATGCAACCAATCCATACCCAATATAATATAAAAATCAAGCATATCTAATTCTACTAGATCTACATAAGAAACTCTATTGGGCAATGAAATAGGACAATTTCGATAGACTCTTTTAGCAATAACCGACTCTCTTACCGGAGTAGATACTAGAAATGGCTTATGAAAAATATTGGGTAAACCATCAAACTTTTATCTACTAGTGGTGTAACAAAGGACAAAATAGCACCCGAATCAAGTAAAGCAAAGACATCAAGATTAAAGTTTTTTAACATACTGGTCAACACGTCGAGAGAGGTCTCCTGCTAACCCCTAGAGCGGACAGCCTAGAAGCGGTTTTTCCTTTGAGCATTACTAGAACCACTTTGTTGAGCTTGGACACTACCCTTGTCTTGAACTTACAACCTTTTACCTTCTTAAATTAAGGGTTATACACCCTATCACCACTAGCTATTGAGAATTTGGTAGGGACTTGATTTGAATCCCGCTTCTTAAATTTAGGCTTATTTTGTATCTCAAGCCTATTCTTTGAGGAGACTCTATCAAATGACCTATCCCTCTTAGCATATCTACTTTTTCGCTTAGATCTAGCCTCCTCAAACCTTCTTGCATAAACCATAACACTTGAAATGTTCATGTTGTCATGTAGCATGGCCGATTGACACTTCTCTTGAAAGTCATCCGACACCCCCGTCACAAAATTGCTCCTTTGGTCGCTAGGATCAGAGACTAAATAAGTTTCATATTCGGAAAACTTAACGAATTCCAAAGAGTAATCATGAACACTCTTCCCTCCATGACGAAGATTGATGAACTTCGTCACATTATCCTCCCTCATAGTCTCTAACAAAGAACCGATCTAGAAAAGTTGTCTTAAAGATCTCCCAAGTCACCTGAGTTGAAGGAGGCCAACTCGGACTTCTCACTTGATGTCACCCCCATAGCATATAACACCTTGAAGAACTCATCAAGGAATTCTTGGGGGTCTTCATCAACTTTAGACCCATAGAAAGTAGGAGGGTTCATCCGAGTGAAGTACATTAGACGGGAAGCCATAGTAGTGACTTGTTGATGAGGACGAGGAGAAACATCCTGATTGCCTTGAGCCATCATAGCTTGGCTTTGAACCGTTGCGGCTTGTGCTTGAGTACTCATGTCTTGAGCCATTTGAAAATGATTAGCCCTCATCTCCGCCTTTGTCATAGGTGGAGGGTTTGTCGGCGCTTGATCAACATTAGAATTTTCCTAGAGTGGAGGAACTTGCTCATCATGGGGAGGAGATCCCTCATTAGAAACTTTCTACTCAAGTCTTCGAGCAAAATTCCTTCGAGTGTTCATGCTTCCTATAAGTACAACAATATGATTAGATGCAAGGCACACCATAAGCACACTTATTGGCAAGATATAATATTTCCAAGAACGAGAGCGATTCCAGCATCATATAGGTTCCTACTAATAAGTGTGGTGCGCTTCACAATTATGAATACAAACCTGCATAGACGTGGCAGAGAGAGAGAGACATAACTCAACAATATTCAACCTCATGCTTTGAGTACAAAATTTGTCACATCCGGGTTTACCCCCTAGACGTAACCGACATCGTCTTCCTTTTTAAGGACTATGACTAGCCTCTTAGTTTCATGTCATTACATTCATAGGTTAAAAAAAAGCAGAAAAATTTAAAACTTTTATTATCTCTACTAGGAGGTTTACATATACCTCTACATACACATAATATATTTTCATTTCGAGTATACATAGACCCTTCATATAGGAAGGTTACATATGCTTCTACTTTTATTGCACATATATATATAAAAATACAGAAATAGTCTCAATGATTGTGTCGTCTCATACCATCTACACAGATATCACAATATGGGAAAAGCAATTACATCAATTCAACAAGAAAATGTATAGGTCATAGGAAAGTACAATATTCAAATAACAAGAAAATAAATGATAGAGTCAATAAGCTTATAACAAAATCCAAAGCTACATAATGGCATTGCCCTCGAAAGTTGAGGACCTACCCCACTTGGATGAAAGAAAGCATCCAAGCCTTTAACAATATTGCCTTCCAAATTCTTCAACGGCCGGAACATATAATGTTTGGGACAAGGGAAGAGAACGGGGTTAGTACTCCATATGTACTAAGTGTGATATCTTATGCACATACACAAGCAAAACATGCTAAAAGTAACTTTTTATCAAAGCGAGTCATTCTACCCCTTTTAGGGGCTTAATGCAAAGTCAAGTAAGTTATATTAATCAACCAAACAAGCTTACTATCTCAACAAGTAATACTTATCCCAACACACTTGAAACCATCATTTACTACAACCCTAACATCGAGGAATACCATCACAAGAATGAATAAGAGTTAAACATATCATAATAAGCAAGACAACTACTCACAAGTCCTTATCAAATCAACAAGTGCAATCACCAAGCAAAGCCCCATAACGTTACTCAATCAAGTATCCTCAACAAGAAAACATGACCAATGTCCAATTCATAGCGCTTAGGCTTGTATTCAATCATTATAACCTAAGACATATTCATAAATGAACTAATCAACATATAGTATCAACAGTGTGCTATGGTCATCATATATACACCATATATTGTCATAACATAAACATATATAAGAACCTCCTACCTAGACTAATCTAGACCCTTAGGTTATACAAGTTAGAGTTCAATTTATTTAATTCATTTTACCTTTTGGGAACATCTTTCCCTAACCGACATAGACCACATGAGCTAGTGTGGAATCCGGTATCATAATATCCTACACAGAAAGAAGGCGGACTATTTGCCAAGGTAGTACCAAAATATAATACATAGAAACTACTAGGATCCACTAGCTAGTATTCTTATGGTGGCAACATAGTTTAAGAACTAGGAGATTTAGTTGGGACCCTCTTTATGCACCTTGCATTATAATCTCCAATCTCGAGAGTAATATAGTGTTCCTACCTTCCTTATGTGGGAATGGACATCCTCTATCTAGTTCACTCGGTGCTAAGCTAGAGTTCCTTTTTGAAATGTCATTAAGCCTTTCATTACCATTCAAAACTTAATTTAGGCCATAGGGTCTACCCCTTGTATAATCATCATCATTAATAGCTCAAACATGATTGTATGAGTATAAGTCCTTTCATCACAACTCATATAAGTGAGGTTAACACATGAGTGTTTCACCATCCTTATAGCACATACACCTTAATAAACTCACCACATAATCAAGACATTTCAATTAAACATCATACCACCCTATACTTACCAAGTCTTCTCATAGTCTATCATCAACGTCTTACTATCAACCCATAACTCAACCCAACTTGGGGAGTAACATCATCGCATAATGATAACCAAAAGAATAACAAGGCCAATTGCATCTCTTTAACACAATTCATCTTTAGATCACAACTTGAGACAAGGTAAGTAGGCTAATTTCACATTATAATTCATAACCTAAATCACATATCAAGAACTAGCATTTTAGGCCTATAATTCATCTTAGTTTAATCATAATACTACCATAGGATAGTAATCTAATCAACAACAAACTCAATTGAATGACCACCATACAATATAGGTCCAGATCACTACATAGGTTTAGGGATAGAGGATTATATTCTTCGATTTAGACGAAATCATCAATAATTACCATAATAAGTCTAATAATTTATTACCAACTCAATCCATAACTTCAATTTCGTAATTTAATGAAACCCATCAGAAAACTCAACTTATTGAAATTTATTTTGAAGGAACCCTTTGACGAAAGAATCTCAAAGGTGAATAGAACCCATACCTTAATGTTTCTCAACAATTTGATGAATAATCCACCCTTTTTTCCATCCCCAGAACCCTACTTCTTGCTAGACTTCAATGGTGAGTTCATGTAGAGAGAGAAATAAGAGAGAAGGAAGAGAGTTTATTATGAGTGCTATTTTTAGGTTAATGAGGGTTAAGGGTATTTACAGTGGGGTTTAATTAACATAAATTAGTCTCCCTTTGATCCCTAACTAACCACTTAACCACATAATTATTTAAATGAAATCATTTAAAATTTAACAGTGAAACTCGACCCTCACCGACGAGACCCCAATCGATGGTCCGTCGATGAGTCAACGGACAACCCCCCCTGCGTCATGCACTCTTTCGTCTCGGTCAGAGAATTTGCATGCGAGGGATTCCTCCAAATTTTCTAAGGGTGGGATGACTTTAGCCTCGACGCCCCGTGAAGCCACTAACGCCTCGTCAGCCCCCTTCCGTCGCGTGTAACAGTAGATAGGTAAGAAAGAGCCTTCACAAATATTTCTATGTGTGGGACGACGGCATCCTCAACTCCCCGTCGTGCCACCACGGATCGTCATCTGTCCCGTCGATGAGCACTGCCATGCAGTGCTACATCAAATTGTAGGGGTTCTCCTTAAGGGCCCTTGGTTGGTCCTTGGGGAGTCGTACACAGACGTTTCAATCATGAAACAACTCAAACACCCATTATCTACCTTTCCACCCATTTTTGTACATTTACAACTCCTAAAATTTAGTCAAGAGACTAAGGCACACTAACATCCCTTTGAACCAACTTCCCGGACGTTTTTGGACGTTTTGGTTCTTAAACCTCCTATATTACCTATATTCATTAAAAATGGACTTTAGAAACATTTATTAGACTTTATGACACCTATGTAAGGCTTTAAAATGAGTCTTGGATTTTCAAGGTGTTGCACTTAGATTGATAAATGAATATTGAATAAACCTAGATTCATTGAGTTTTATGATTTATGCGTTGAACTGATTTTCATGGCCATGGGTAAGGTCCTTATGGTATTGAATTGGATGATTTAGCTAAGGATTGAAGTGGAGAGAATGGATTGGTGGTACGCTTCCCTAATTTTATTTGTTTTATGTAATTTAGCTCTTGAATTATGTTCTGATTGGTATGGACCACTTATGGTGGCGGTGTTATGTGAATGATGTGGCCTTGACGACGTTACTTTATGTATTATGATTATCATGGCCTTCTCACAATTACTTGAAGTAATATGATAATTTGTAGTTAATTATGTGAAGTATGATCATATCTACCTACATGTGAAGTAATGTTAAAGTATGTGTCTCTTATATTGATGCTTTTTAGGTGATCATGTTACACTATGACTATGTCTTTATGTGTGTAGTCTTAGAGTTGATGCATGATTCTTTTTAATTGGTTATGAAGTCTTATCATGTCTATATTGATGATGTTATAGTAGTGTATAGGGTTACCTAAAGGTGATGAAGGTTCTGTCTATGTACTTCTTGAATATGATATGCAATATGAGATAAAGTGAAGTCTTAGTGTGTCTTGTGTAGTTGACTTGTGTCCCTTTTTTAATGCATGTATGTGTCACATCCGGGTTTACTCCCTAAATTTAACCGGCGTCGTCGTCCTCTTTAAGGACTAAGACTAGTCTCATAGTATTATGTCATTACACTCATAAGTTTAAAATGCGAAAACATTTAAAACATTTCATTACATCTACTTGGAGGTTTACATAGACCTCTACATACACATAATATAGTCGCATCGACTATACATAGACCCTTCGTATATGAAGGTTACATAGACTTCTACTTTTATTGCACATACATATTATATAAGATATAAAATAGTCTCAAAGATTCTCTCATCTCATACCATCTAAATAATCATGACAATTTGGGCACATCCCTACATCAAATCTAAAGAAGCCACATATAGGCTTATACAAGTCGTACTCAGGGAAAGTGGAATGAGCATAAAGGTCTTTGAAAACAAGAGAACTTCATAGGCAAGTTATCGGCATAGCCCTCGGAAAATGAGGACCTACACGCTTGGATGATAGAGCATATCCAAGCCTTCTTCAAGTCGTCCCGAATGAACCATCAACGATCAGAACATAAAATGTTTGGGAAAAGGGAAGAAAATGGTGTTAGAACTCCACATGTACTAAGTATGAGACCATATGCACATATAATGTCAAACATGCTAAAAAGGAACATTTAGTCAAAACATGTCATTTACCCTTTTAAAAGTCTAATGCTTAATCAATCAAGTCATACCTATCAATCAAACATTCTTTCTAACTCAAACAAGTAATATGTATCCCACATATTTGAACACATTATTTTACAACCCTATCATCAAGGAATAATGTCACAAGCATGGTTAAGAGTCAATTATATGATAATAAGCAAGACATCTACTCATGAATCCTTATCAAGTCAACAAGTGAAATGACCAAGAAAAGCCCCATAACCTTACTCAATCAAGTAACTTCAACAAGAATCCATAACCAATACCCAACTTCACATAACATAACCTTAAAGGACACCTAACATCATACTTTAATAGTACAACCCAATTAGATGTTCAAAAGGATAACCATCATCATATAATATCATTTATTTTGTAGCATCAACATGTTATCATCACATATATCATTATCATATACATACATAATATCAATTTCCCAAAGCTTCCATCAAGGTCAACTAGTGAAAGGCATAGGTAGAGTCCCACACCCCAACCTAGGCTAAGTTAAACCTCTCAAGTCACCTTAGTTAGTTTATACTTCATTACTTTATTTTTAATTTAGGGAACACTTGCCTTAACTGATATAGACCACAAGAGCTAAGTGTGGAATACGGCTTGTAAAACCTTACACCGATGGAAGGTGGTGTACCGGAAAAAGTAAAACAAAAATAAATGTAGATTTCTAGGTGGATTAACTACCTAGTCTTCCCATGGGGGAAACATAGTTCAAGAACTAAGAGATAGTATATTCCCTCTTGATACCACTTGGTAGTTGGTTCCTCCTCTCATGAGAATCCATTGGATGAGTATTCCTCTTTGGTAAGTCAACGTCTCATATAGAACTAGAGGGCGAATCCTCCTCTTTGGGAAGTCATCACCTCCCACTGTCAAGATCACTCGGTGCTAAGTTAAGTCCCTTTATTGAAATGTCTTTAAGTCATTAATTATCAATCATAGCTTAGTCTAGGTCATAGGGTCTACCCCTTATATAATTATTATCATCAATAGCTCAATAAGAATTGCATGAGTATAGTCCTTTCGTCATAATTCATATAAGTGAGGTTAACAAATTAGCATTTCATAGCATATCAAGGCACATTGATAGTTGTCACCATCCTTATATCATATACACCTTAATCAACCTCACAACATAGTCAAGACATGTCAATTCAACATCATACCACCCTATTATCCTAATAGAAGGCATACTTCAATATATCATCATGACTTAACCACAATTAATCACAATTGGAAGTAAAGATATGGAGTCCAAGTCTTACCAAGTCCCCTTCATGGTTCTTTATTTGTGCCTTACCACAAAACCTCTATTCGAACAAATTTAAATGTTCAATATCATAATTCAATAATCAACATGATAACAACACTAGAAGAGTCACTACACAATAATCCAATGCCAAATCAATAGATACAACAAGACTTCTTAGGCCAATTTCCATAACCCAGATGACCTCTAAATATTAGAATGAAAGACAAAAAATCATCCAATTATTTAAGGATTGGTGTAACAACATCATCTAATAGTCATTTACCCATAATCGAGAAAATCGAATCGATCACAACCCAATTTACATTAAGATCAAACCTAGGGTTAGGGGTTTAAGGATCATAATCTTCAAATTGAACCAAACTATCATAATTGATCATAATAAAGTTAAGATACATGTTAATCTATACATTATATCCTAAAGAAACCATATCCAACTCAATTCACAACGTCAATTTTGTAATTGGATGAAACCCATATGAAACCTCAACTTTTGAAATCCATTTTGAAGGACCCTTTAAGGAAAGAGTCTCGAAGGATAATTAGATCCCATACCTGAACTTTTGGTGAATACTTTATGGTGAATTAGTCCCTTTATATCCCCCAAAACCCATTCCTTGCTAGTTTCCAATGGTGATTTCATGTAGAGAGAGAAAGAAGAGAGATGGAAGAGAGTTTGTATTGAGAGTTGTAATTAGATTAATTGGGGTTGGGCCTTTATATGGGAGTTAGATTAGTTAATTTGTCTTACCTTAATACCTAAATAACCACTAAAACATTTAATTAATTAAATGAATTAACATTAAAACATGCAGAAAAATCATGACCCTCAGAGACGGTCCCGTTGACGGGGCCGTCTATGAGTCGACGGACTGACCCTCCCTCCGTCCTGCACATTTGTAGGTAAGTTCAGAGACTTGTGCATGAGAGGGAATACACAAATTGGATAAGTGTGGTACAAAGGTGACATCGGCACCCCGTCAGTCCACAAACGAACCATAGCTTGTCCTCTCGATGCACACTGCCTAAGCAGTGTTGACATCAACTTGCAAGGGTCCTCCTCAAGGGCCCTAGGGGTGTCAAACCAAAAATTTTCGACCATGAAACAACTTAAACACCAATTAGTTATCCTTTCCCAATTTATCATAAATTTCCAATTCCTAAAAGCTAGTCAAATAGGATAAGGCACGCTAGTACCTCTTTGAACCAACTTCTAGACGTCATGGATGTTCAACTTCTTAAATGACCTACATTAATAAAAAAAATGGACCTAATAATAGTACTTAGACCTCATTACAACTATGTTAATCTCTAACACTCGTCTTCGAATTTCAAAGTGTTACAGTATGAATGTGAATATGAGATGTCTTGACTTTGGATGCTAAATCCTCTTAGTATTGTATGGATGAATGAAATGAGACCTTGAATGACGTTAAGAGGGTCCTTTATGTGAAAAATTTAACCTAGTGGTAAGGTTATGAACCTTGAAGTTGTAAACCATAATGGTATCCTTCTTGTAATGAATGATGGACTTAAAGTTGGTTTGCTGGAACGACATCATATCAATCCTTAGGAAAGTCATTGAGAGCTATATTGTTTCCATTGTAAGGAATCCCTAAGAGACCTCTTTTTGTTTGGGTAAATGTGATTGGGTTATGAACATGATATGGAACACTTTTGTATGAACCTTTAATGTTAATTACTCAATAAGAACAAAGGCTAGCACTGAGTGACTATGGTAAGAAAAGTACTTCTTGTTAAAGGATGAGTCTAGAAAACAATGTTATCCCTTCATATTCTTTAACCATGTGCCTTCATGGGATGTGTCCATGCTTTACCATTGGAAAGTAGAACACCCTCAATCGGAGTAGGTTACAACTCCGGATTCCATGCTTTGCTATAATGGTCTATGTCGGTTATTGCCTATTCTCATTATATGGGGTAACTATTATTATTAGAAAAGTTCTATGAACTTTAGATGGTGGTATCAGACACTATCTAGACATTGCGCAATAGGCTTTGAAGATGTTATTGAGAGTCACTAGGTCTTCTCCAAGACCATTACTTGAGTGTCCTCTATGTGATTAATGTCTCTTAATGAACTAATAAAATAATGACTTATGTTATAAATCATTTAAATGAATGAGTACCTAATATTGAGTGACTTAAGGATTCCTTAGTTAAAGTGTGAAGAGGGCATAAGGGATGATCTCTTCATGTCTTATCTAGGAAAATCTTGATTTTGAATCTAGTTACGGAAGTTGGTTGCTTATTTAGGCATGATCAAAACTTAGGTAGTATTAAAGATTATTTAGGTAACCTTAAAGAGAGTATATGGGTGTTCTCCTCTAGGATTTAAGTAAGTCTTTTGATAGCTTTTGTAAGGAGAATGTCATGTTATACATGTTATGTGTTTTGGTGCATTATAAATGTGTGAGTCTCATTATAAGTAGTCTTGAGGACCATTTAGGAATTCTTAGAGAGGGTATATGGGAGGTATCTCTTTGTATTACTTATGTGAGTCTTAGGATAGCTTTTAGTGGGGGAATTTTAATCAAAAAGGGGTCTAAGGTGAAGTTGAGAAACATCGTTGTAGCAGTGAAGGAGTTCACTGTAACAGTGAATAGGTTCACTATAAGATTTCTCAAAACTTGTGATAAATTTTCTTTGTGATTTCATATGTGTTTCTAAGGTATTAAACGTTGTTCTCAAGTTTATACTATGATGTCTTCATCAAAAAAAGCATATTTCCATTAATGTCCATTTTTCATGATTTTTATGCATTAAGCCAGACTTAGTGCATGTGGTTCCATTAAATGTCCATTTTTCATGATTTTTATGCATTAATCCATACTAAGTGCACAATGCTTTTATCTATCTCTATAGTGGTTGGAAGGTAAGGAGCATTGGGAAGCAAGACTTAGAGCGTAGCATCATCCAAGTGAAGTTGAAGTATGTAGTCGTTTGAAACGATGGCATAGATGTCTTTTATTTGTCTTATTGAAGTATTGTAATAGATTTAGTAGTACTATATTTCTATTGTGTATAGGTCGTGTCCCAAGAAATCTTGTGTCTATGATTTGATGAAAGGAGACATAGTAATTCCTACGAGTTATATATGAAAGAGATTTTAAAGACTATGAAATTATTTGTGAAAACTTTTAATTCCACAATACTTTTTACTATGTATATGCGATTAAAGATATGAAAGGGCTTGTATAGGACCCCTAAGAGGTCAAGTACGCCGGTTGCACTCCGAGAGTGCCATATCTTCTAGTGTGTGGCCTCGGGATGTGACAAGCATGGTATTAGAGCATAGGTTATGAAAGTAGTATCAAAAATGAAAAATTCTCACCAAATCACGTCCAGTAGAGTCTCGACCATCGATGTGAGTCGCGACACATCTATAGGAGAGAGTCTATAGAACAATTAGGTTTCCCTACTTTTCTACTCCTATGTTGTGCCATAGAGTAAAAAGTTATGAGTACTCTTTTTTATGGTTTTCCGAGAGGATCGAAACTGGATGATGATGATGGTAAGTTCTAGTATTTTCTTTTATTTATGATTTCCTTCTAAGTGGGGTAGTATGGTTAGTAAATGGGATAGAAAGTCATAGAAGTTTTTTGCATTTGCATCGTGTTTAAGACTCTTCTTGAAATTGAATTTCATTGATTCCTTGCATTGTGTAATTTAGGAAGTTATGATTATGTTGTAAAAGGTGTTTATATGATTTTACCTTGCATATTAGAATTTTTCCATCATGAATTGCCTAAATGTTGCATTTGAGAAAAAATTTGTATAATTCATTGTAGCTTTGCCTCCTCACTGTAAGAATTTTAGAAATTTGACTAATTCATTCTTTGGTCAAAAATTGTTGTAATATGGTTAGAACTTATGTATATGATTATGATAATCAATATAAAATGAATTTTTGCTATTTAGAATTAAGGATGTGAGTTTTATGGCATGATGAGTTATAGAATATTCTTCTAGTTTCTTGTTGTGTTGTAATTCTCTTGACTATGTGAATTTGATATTTGTCTAAATGTTTGTATTGTATAACGTGTTATATGGTATGTTTATGAGCTTCTAATTGAGTATCTATTCTTGGAAGTGTTCGGAGAGTGGCAAGTGTCATTCGACGACGAATGTTGTCCAAGTGGGAGAGATTGTAAGATCCCGAAAATGACTTAAGCGAAATAAAGTAACGTGGTTGTCATGATGGCATAAGGTACTAAATTTTTCTGTAATGTTTTATTAAGGCAGTGTCTAATCGAAAGTCAAACGTCAAGGGACGACTAAGACATTTGACGACTAAGTCACCTATGTGCCTCATATGAGTTTATGTGTGATTCATGAGGTTATAAGGTCCTTAAATGAGTTATTATGGTGTATATAGGCAGTTTGTCAAGTTTTGTGAAATTTTGATGTCAAACATCCAAGAACGTCTTTGACGCTCGAAGGGTTTGCCTTGAAATGATTTTGTGTGTATTACCATGTTCGTCGAGTTTTATGTGTTCGTTTTGGATGACATTCATGTGAGAGGTCCTAAACTCGTATATGAACATATTCGGGTTGGAAACATCTGGGCAAACATCCCTAAGGACCATCCAAGGGACGTTGAGGAATGACCCTTTCCTTGAGCCAAGAATGCCAAAGACATCCCCAAACGACAGAGGCAGTAGATGGCTCGTGGGCCAGTCCATGCCCCGTCGATGGGTGTCGTTGGTTTTCACTATAACACTTCGAAAATTCTAAACATGTCGTGAATCTTAAAATTTGTGTAACAAGGTTTAAGAACTATTTCTAAGTCAATTAAAATGTATTTAGGTCATTCAAGGTGCTTAAGAACCAAGACATTCAAGAACGTCCACGACGTCCGAAAAGTTGGTTCACAAGAGTGCTAGTGTGTCTTAAATATTTTCCTAAGTTTTAAGTGACAAAATTTAATGAAATATGGTAAAAGTAGGCGAAACGTGTGTTAGGGATGGTTCATGATCGAAATGTCTAAGTACGACTGCCGAAGGACCAACCAATGGCCTTTGAGGATGACCCTAGTGTTAGAAACAACACTCCCTGACAGTCTGCAGTCGACAACAAAAGGGACGGGGCGTGTGTGGATCGATGGGGCGTCAATGCCACCGTCGTCCCACACTTATGAAATTGTAGGAAGCTCTGGACTGCACAAGTCTCTGACGAAGACGAATGAGTGGAGGACGAGAGGGGTAGTACCCGTCGACTCACAGACGGCCCGTCGTTCGGGGTCTCATCTATGAGGGTCGAGTTTCACTACCAAATTTTAAATGATTTCATTTAATTAGTTAAGGGATTAGGCGGTTTAATTAGGGGTTAAGGGAGTTAATTAAGTTGATTAATAACCTTTATAAATACTCCCAACCTACATTAGTCTAAGACAACTCTAAAATACAAACTCTCTTCCTTCTATCTTCTTTCTCTGTCTAATTGGAAGAATCCATAGAAGCTTAGATTGGGTGGTTAATTGGGGGATTGAAAAGGGTGGATTCATATTCATTTCTCAACAAAACATTAAGGTATGGGTTCTATTCACCTTTGAGATTCTTTCCTCAAAGGGTTCCTTTAAAAATAGTTTTCAAAAATTTAGTTTCTTATTGGTTTTATTCAATTACGAAATTGAAGTTATGAATTGAGTTGTTAATGGTTATTTAGGGTTCAATTAGTGTATTGATATGTAATTTAACTTAATTGTAATACTTGTTAATGGCTTGACATAATTGAAAAGCATGATTCCGAACCACTAACCCTAGTTGGTAATCTTGACCTATATTGTGTTGTGATCTTGTAAATTATTTACTTATTGATTAGATTACTTTAGTATAGCGTTGATATAAATAAGTCATGAAGAATTGTAGGTCTATTATGTCAATTCTCAAGATGTGATCTAGGGAATGAAGTATATTGTGAATTGGTTTGTGAATCTTGTCTTAGACTATAATATAGTGTTGAATTAGTTATAGAGATGCTATTGGATATATTGTTTGTCTTTGTGGATGATGATACTCCCCTAATGGGTTGAGTAGAGGGTTTATGGTAAGGCCCTCGTGATGAACTATGGAGGAGGCTTGGTAAGTCTTGAAATTCCTATTTCGTACTTCAACTTATGATTAGTTATGGTTAAGTCATGATATTATGTCGGAGTGTGACTTGTTTAGGGTTGATAGGAAGGTATGATGATTTAATTGAAATGTCTTAAACATTTGTTGTGAGGTTTCTTAGGGTGTACATGTTATAGGGATGATGTGTACTAATGTGATATGTAAAGTGTTAACCTTACATATATGAATTGTGATGAAAGTACTATTAATCTTGCAATTCTATTGAGCTATGATGATGATGATTATACGAGGGCTCGACACTGTGACCTAAACTAAGTTATCATTGTTAATGAAGAATCAAAGACATTTCAATAAAAGGACTTAGCTTAGCACCGAGTGAACTTGAAAATGGGAGGTTATGTAGAGGGAATACCTATCTCTTAGTTCCTTAAACTATGTTGCCACCATAGGATACTAGCTTACGTTCCAGTTGTTGAAGGGTTCGGAAGGCGACATTATTAAAGACTTGGATATCTCAATTCATCCAAGTGGTAGGTCCTCACCTTCCAAGGATGATGTCAATATCTTACTTATGAAGTTTCCTTTGTTATGAGTGTAAGACTCATTCATGTTCATTCCATTTCTATTGTGTAAGACTTGTATAGCCTATATGTGGATTCTTTACTTTTATGTAGGGCTATGCCCATATTGTTATAATCGGTTAGATGGTATGAGATGAGACAATCGTTGAGACTTTATTCTATCTTATATATGTATGTGAAACAAAAGTAGAAGGCTATGTAGCCTTCTTATACGAACGAGTCTATGTATACTCGATATTAATATTATTATGTGTATGTAGAGATCTATATAAACCTTCAATTAGATATAGTTAAAAAGTTCTAATCCTTTCGTCTTTCGATCGATGAATGTGATGATGTAAGACTAAGAGGCTAGTACTAGTCCTCAAAAAGGACGACGACGCCGATTACTTCCAGGGGGTAAAACCGGATGTGACAAACACTTAGGTGTGGAAGGAGAGCGTCCAAATACCGGCCTCAGTCCCAAACTACGAACCAACAGGATGGTCCGATAGTTGGGAAACGGCCAGTCGATTGGCAACCGTATGTGAGCTGTTTTCCTTTGTAGCTTACTCTTAACTATAGGGATGAAGTTGTAAATTCACCCCACTTCCAAATAAGACTTTGGGCGGTTCCTAATCGGTCTTTTTAATATTCTAAACAGGTTTATAAGTCTTAAAACTTAGAAGAGTTCATTCTTTAAAATCAAAACCCAAAATCCATTAGAAATTCCCTAGAACTCTATTGAAGCCAAAACTAAAGGAAGAGCTTGGATTGGAGGTTTGAGCGGTGATTCTTCATGAAATTGGAGGATTAACATCGTTGAGGTATGGTTTTTAATTCTTGAAACTCTATTCATCAAGGATCATAAATTCAAAGAAGTTTTTTTGAAGTTTTCAAAGATGAACTTGTCCAATTTTATGATCTATCCGTCGGTTCTTGCATTAATGGTTTTTCATCGTTATACTTTGATTATATTATTGTTAATTATATGATTTTAACTCAATTAACCTATGAACCCTTTTAATCGATGAACCCTAGTTTTTGACTACTTTATGGGTTATTTGATAGTTACTTAATGCTTATGAATTCTAGTGTAGTTTTCTATGGGCTATTGAATGATGTAAAAATTATATTCAATTAATGTATAGGTAACCTAGATTCATTGACTATTATGATTTATGCATTGAATTGATGTTTATGGTCATGGTTAAGGGCCTTATGGTATTGAATTGGATGATTTAGCTAAGGATGAAGTTGGGAGAATGGAGTGGCGGTACGCTTCCCTAATTCTATTTATTTTATATAATTTAGATCTTGAATTATGTTGTGATTGTTATGGACCACTTATGGTGGCGGTGTTATGTGAATGATGTGGCCTTGTCGGCATTACTTTATGTATTATGATGATCATGGTCTTGTGGGCAGTACTTGAAGTAATATGATGACATTAGTAGTTGATTGTATGAAGTATCATCATATCTACCTACATGTGAAGTAATGTTAAAGTATGTTGCTCTTCTATTGATGCTATTTAGGTGATCATGTTAGATTATGACTGCGTCTTTGTGTGTGTAGTCTTAGAGTTGATGCATGATTCTTCGTAGTTGGTTATGGAGTCTTATGATTGCTATATTTAGGATCTCAAAGTAGTGTATGGGTGACCTAAAGGTGATGAAGGTTGTGCCTATGTGCTTCTTGAATATGATATTCAACATATGATAAAGTGAAGTCTTAGTGTGTCTTTTATGGTAGGCTTGTGTCCCTTATTTGAAGCATGTATGAATGTGACTATTAGATGTCTTGACTTAGGATGCTAATCCTCTTATTCTTTTATGTATGAACTACATGTGACCCTGAATGATGTTAAGAGGCCCATTTATGTGAAACCTTTAACATAGTGGTAAGGTCATGAACCTTGAAGTCGAAAGCTATGATGGTAACCTTCTTCTAATGAATGATGGATTTAAGGTTAGATGGATGGAACGACATCACATCAATCCTTAGAAAAGTCATTATGAGCTACGTTGTCTCCATTGTAAGGCATTCCGAGGGGACATCTTTTGTAGGGTAAATGTGATTGGGTTATGAACATGATATGGAACCCTTTTGTATGAACCTTTAATGTGAATTACTTGAGGCTACAATACAAAGAAAGCCCTTTATATTCCTTAACCATGTGCCTAAATGGGATGTGTCCAAGTTCTACCATTGGCAAGTAGAACACCGTCCATCATAGTAGGTTACAACTCAGTATTCCATGCTTTGCTATCATGGTCTATGTCGGTTATTGCCTATTATCATCATATGGGATACCTATTATCATTAAAGAAGTTCTATGCAGTTTAGGTGGTGGTATGGGACGCTATCTAGATATTGCACAATAGGGTTTGAAGAAGTTAGTGAGAGTCCCTAGGTCTTCTCCAAGACCATTAATTGAATGTTCTGTAGGTAATGAATGTCTGTTAATGAAACAATGAAATATTGAATTATGTTAGAAATCATGTAAATGAATAAGTACCTAATCTAGAGTGACTTAAGGATTCCTCAGTTAAAGTGTGAAGTGGGCATAAGGGATGATCTCTTCATGTCTTAGCTTGGGAAGTCTTGAGAATGACTCTAGTTAGGGAAATTAGTTGATTCTTTAGACATGATCTAAACTTAGGTAGTCCTAAGGATTATTTAGGTAACATTAAAGAGATTGTACGGGAGTTCTCTTCTAGGAGTAGTTAAGTCTTTTGATAGCCTTGGTAAGGAAAATGTCATATTATACATGTTATGTATTTTTTTATATTATAAATGTATATGTCGCATTATAAGTAGTCTTGCAGATCATTTAGTCATTTTTAGAGAAGGTGTATGGGTGGTCTCTCTTTGTATTACTTAACTAAGTCTTAGGATAGCTTTTAATGGGGGAATTACATGATAGAAGGGGTCCAAGGTGAAGTTGAGAAATATCACTGTAACAATGACGGAGTTCACTGTAACAATGAATTGGTTCACAATAAATTTTCTCCAAAATTGTGATAAATTGTCTATGTGATTTCTTATGTGTTTCCAAGGTGTTAAACATTGTTCTTATGTTTATAATATGATGTTTTAATCAAAAAGAATATATTTCATTTAAATGTCCGTTTTCATGATTATTGTGCATTATGCCATACTTACTACATGTGGTTGTACTAATTTTATGCTTTTATCTATCTGTATAGTGGTTGGTAGGTGAGGAGCCTCGGGAAGCAAGACTTGGATCGTAGCATCATTAAAGTGAAGTTGAAGTATGTCCTCATTTGACTCAAGAGATTAGATATCTTTTATTACTAATATTGAAGTATTATAATAGATTTAGTAGTACAATATTTCTATTGTGTATGGGCCTTGTCCCAATAATCTTGTGTCTATGACTTGATGAAATGAGACTTAGTATTTCCTATGAGTTTTATATGAAAGATATTTTAAATACTATGAAATTATTTGTGGAAAGTTTTAATTCTGCAGTACTTTTCACAATGTATGGTGGGTTCACTCCGAGAGTGCCATATCTTCCAAGGTGTGGTCCCAGGATGTGACAATGTGGTTGTGTTGATGAAGCATATTTATGATAGACTATCTTTGGTGGACTTAAGGTGATACATTGAACTAAGTACACTTGAGGGTTGCTCAAGGAAAGATGTTGAGGTAATAAGAGAAGGTATTTATGTGTTGAATATGCCTCATAATATGATAAATGACTTTATGTACTATTGTGAGTAGTATCCATGTCTATATGATATATGTGAACTACATTGAGATTCTATGTGCCTATGTTCATGAAGTTTACTAAAACGACATGTTGCATGATTTCAAATGAAATGTCCTCTTTTAAATCCATGTTATTTGCATGGTTGACATACTTAGTGTTACACCCTAAATATGAGCAAGGTGAATCGAGAGCCTAACATGTGTGTGATGAGACTATAAGGTCTTAAAATGAATAATAATAATTTGTAGATACAGTATATAAAGTTTTGGAGTGTTTGGATGTCAAATGCCCACGGACGTCCAAGACATCGGAAACTAGTCAAATTAAAACTAGTGTGTGGCAGTATTTTGAAGTGAAGTTTTTGAGGATGGTTTGAGGTTGAAATTGAGTTTATATGGTTCCTAAAAATATCCTTACATTTAAAGGGTCGAAAAATCCAAGAACGACGCCCCGGGGACCAGCCTAAGGGTCCCCGAGTAGGACCCAAACATAGGCCAGTGAAGCAGCCGGGCGCCCTAGATCTGGCAGTGGCTGTGCGATGCGGAGCCTTCACGCAGAGGGAAGTTTTTTCCCTGAAATGTGGGGACAGCATGATCGATTCTTTCCCAAACTAGTTTCCTTAACCAAGAATCAAAAATGCCTCCGCGTCGCACAGTAAGTGCCCAGATTTGGTTGCGTCGTTTTTAAGTCAAATTTGAGTTGGTTAAAATGTCTAATAGTCGCAGGTTTTTTTTGGGAACTTTAGGTATTAATTATGGGCTGTTATTTTAGGTAATTGAAGAGTGTATAAGCATTACAATAGTCATTTAAACCCTAGACATCAAACCAAAAACCTTTCTCTCCCAAGATTCTCCCAAAACCACCGTTGAAGAAGAAGAGATATTGGAGGCTGATTTAGGACAAATTGATAAAGTTTTCAAGATGGGTTTAAGGCTATAATATAAGTTATGTGAATCATATTGATTCATAGTTTCTTCAATCCATGAATCCCCCTAGTTTCCTTTCAATTGCGAATCCAAAGAACCCCATTCAAGAAAGGGTAGTGATTGCATAGTGGGTAAGGCTTGATTGTAATCCCAATCTAGTGTTTACCTATCAATGATGTCTATATGATTATTATATATTTTTTTATGGAGTTTTAATGGTGAATTATAGAAATGGAATTCGAAGGCTATCATGGTGATGTTAGGACATTAGAGGATAGATGAAGGAATTATGTTGATTCTTCTTAACTTAATTGTAGTCTCTATTAATTGATTATGAATCAATCATCTAGGTATCAGTTGAACTAGACTTGATTAAATAAGATTGACCTTGATGGAATTTAACCTAAAAGAATGAATTATGGCCATATTCACCTAGTAATGAAGAATGTGAGAAGAAAGTTAAGACTAGAAAATCCTCTAATCTACCTATGAATGGGGAAAGAATGAATCGATGAATAATGAACCTTTGGATGGTTGTGTTTGATATAGATTTAGCTGATGGAATGAAAGTTATAGATTCAATTGAGCATGGAGAAATTGTCTTTGTCATCCCTCAATGAGAGAAAAGGTTGAGCAAGGCTTGACAAAGAAAACCTAAAAGTTATGCTTGACTACAAGTTGATATGTTAAGTGAGACAGATAGTCTAGCAAGGGCCCGGACTCCAAGTAGAAAGGAGATCCACACCTAGTAGTTGTGATGACTACTCACTTAGGTCTCATGAGGTGGGAGTCTTTCACTTATTAGAGTCAAGGTATCCTAGTATAGATCTCCATATCCTATGAACTTAGAGGTTCTTGAGAAGCATCTCGCAGTATTCAAAGCAAAAGATGAACTTAGACATGCCGAAGGGGTATCTCGTAGTGTTCATAATTAAGGGATAAAGACATACTTTAAATATTATCTTGTATGATCTATATGATTGAAAGACTTAGACATACTTAAAGAAGTATCTCGTAGTGTTCAAAACATAAAGATAGGGGCTACGTTCAAAAGTAAGAAGTAATCAAGAAAATATCCAAAAGTAGTACCTTCCATGAATTGTGGTATGGGACATCATGACTGCATTACACAATTTATAACCTAGGGTCACTAATGAAGAAGAGATTGAACATAGTATTGGACTAGATATATCTTTCCTAGTATAGTAGACGAAAGATAAGAGAATCATAATAGACGAAGTTAATTAATAATTAGGCAATGGAGGGTTAACATTTTAAGAATGCCTTTCAAGATAGTCTTCCTATGTAGGGTAGTATGGGCAGCCATATGTACATTGCACAAGCATGTTTTGAGGTGCGCACAAGGGTATAGTACTCATTAGTATTAAGAACATAGATCTAATTATGATAGTGGATTATGATCAAGAATGGTTGAAGAAAGTTACTTAGCTTTGGTAGTAGTATGGGATGCTAGTTTATCCTTGCACAAGTATACTTGGAGGTAGTTCTGATGTAGTTTACTTGAGTAAGAAGGACCAGTAAGTAAGTATGAAATCTTGTATGCATTATGTTAATATTATTATGATATTCGTGATATGCTTATGTCTTTATCTTTTATAAGTATGTCTATTGTTGAATAACCTTTTGAGATATCTTATGTTTGTTGTAGTTTCCATACTTATTACATATCTTACTAATGCATATTGCCTACATGTTGTCCATGTAGGGTTTTTAGAAGATTGAGTTACTTGAAGGATAGAGTTTCCAAGGTTTCCAAGAAGAGAAGAAGTGGTGATTCCTCATAGCTTCGAGGACAAACCTTTATTTTCCTTTATGACTTTCTTTATGTTTATGTGGGATTCATCCCAATGTTTTTCACCCATGTCAAGTTAGATGGTTTTTGAGACAATGTTATTAGAGATGCTTTTGCGTTTATATGAAATACCTTTTTTATGACTAAAGGAAGTTTTCAAATTTCTTCAGTTTTGCATGATGTTATGTAGGTCAAGAGGCTTGTACAAGACGTCCGAGAGGCCGAGTACGCCATATCATTATCCGAGGGTTGCCCTAACTTCTAGGGTTTACTTGTGGGTTGTGACAAAACTTGGTATCAGAGCATAAGGTTATCAAAAATGGTCTTAGGATGTTTCGAAAACCATGTCTAGTATAGTCTTATTCATTTGTGGAGTCGCGACACACTTATGAGTAGGAGTCTATGGGATGCTTAGAAAAGTTCCACTTGATTATTCTTCAAGTCGTGCCATTTAGCTTGGCTTTAGTAGGCCCTTTTCTAAATGTTTGCCTATGATTTTTTAGGTTATGGATAACACTAGGGATAATTCTAGAAGGGAAGGATATGGGAATGGGGAGCAAAAATTCCTCCCCAAATTTAAGAGCAAGTGCCTCCCCAAGTGCAAGATCAAGTTCCTCCTCAAGTTCTTAATGACCCTACAATAGGGAATGCCATGTTTGAGGAATTTAGGACTTCTATGACTTTGTTGGCTCAAGCCTTAATGACACAAGCTAATAGAGGAGAGGTGGTTCCGGCCAATCCTATAGGCGGAATGGGTGCTACTAGAGTAAGAGAGTTTTTGAGAATGAATCCACCGTAGTTCTATGGCTCCTAAATTGAAGAAGATCCGAATGGATTTATAGATGAGGTGTATAAGATTCTTGCAATCATTGGAGTGTCTTCTATTGAAAAGGCATAGTTGGCAGCCTATCAATTGAAAGATGTTTCCCAAATTTGGTATGGGCAATGGAAAGATTGTAGACCAATAGGAGAGGGTCCTATAGATTAAGAGACGTTTAAGTTGTCTTTCCTTGATAGGTTCTTTCCGAAGGAATTGTTGTAGTCTAAGATGGAGGAGTTTATAAACCTCATGCAAGGTGATTTGAGTTTTAAGGAGTATGCTTTGAAGTTCAATCTTTGGTCTAAGTATGCTCCAACATTGGTAACGAACACTAGAGACTTGATGAACAGGTTCATGACGGGAGTGTCCGACATAGTAGAAGAAGAGTGTCGAACATCCATGCTTGTCGATGACATGGACATCTCAAGGATTATGGTGTTTGACCAACAAATAGAAGAGTCAAAAATAAGGAAGGAGAAGGCTAGAGAAAAGAAGAGTTCTACGTTTGAGAAAGAGAAGTCTTTCCATTCTAAGTTTGAGGGACAAGATAGACCTAGAACTAAGACAAGATATCCAGCCATGATATTTCCAACACCTCTAAGGTTGATAAGGAGAAGAATAGTGGGTCTACCCAATTTACTAGCCCCAAGTTTGGAAGGAGTCACTATGGTAAGTGCCTGGCACGCATGGATGGTTGTTTTGGGTGGGATGGATGGGCATAAAGTGAGAGATTGTCCGGATCTTAAGACAATTTTAAGGGAAGAAAATCAAGCTGCTTCTAGCAATGAGGAAAATGTTCCTAAAGCCATAGCTAGGTTCTATGCACTCAAATCCAAGGATGATCCAAAGTGCTCTTTTTATGTCCCTTTTTGGTATGTGCTTCTTTAATGATATATGAAAAATTCCAGAATTTCTTATGGTTATGATTTGCTTTACTTATTTTTTTGCCCTTAAAGATAATGAAGTAATGTTAGGAACACATATGTGGCTTACTCCCAGGTGGGAGATAAGGAGCAGTTGATTCTCAAACGAAGCGATGAATGACATTGGCTCTCTCTTCCCAGTAGCAGGCGAGGCAAAAAAGACCGCTAACGCCCCTTGTATTTCCCTCTTTGAGTTAGCCTATCAGAAAGAAAAAACGAGTGAATGCTCTAGATGTCTATTATTTTTTCAAATTACTGGTATTGGCTTAGAGTGAGAACCCAGTCCATAGCTTTACTTACCAGTTATGGACTTTGATATGTGTTTATGATCTTCTTATATAATTGTGTGTAGTTATGGTTAGCTTGGAATTGATTTATTTCCTTGTTTTGGGTATGTTTATTTAGGTATAATGCATATACAATGTGATACTAGTCTAGACTTTGTCCTTTAAGGAAGTATTTAGTAAGGTGTCAGTTGAGGAAGAATGTTCCCAAGTTAGGGAATATTTTTACACCCTCAAAATGAGCTAGGTGAAGCTACAACCTATCATGTGTGCAGTGAGATTATAAGGTCTTAAAATGACTAATAATAATGTTTAGAGACATTACATAAAGTTTGGGAGTGTTTGGAGGTCAGAGGCCCAAGGACGTCCAAGACATACAAAAACTAGTCGAAGTAAAACTAGTGTGTCACAGTGTTTTGTAGTGGAGTTCAGGAGGATGTTTGAGGGTGAAATTGAGTGTATATGGTTCCTATACATAGAATTACATGTAAAGGGTCAAAAAATTGAAGAACAAAGCCCCGAGGACAAGCCTAACGGTCCCCGAGGAGGACCAAAACATAGGCCAGTGAAGCTGCTAGGCAGTCTAGATCTAGCAGTGGATGCGCGATGCAGAGCCATCACACAAAGGTAAATTTTTTCCCTGCGACGTGGGGACATCACGAACCATTCTATGCCAAACTAGTTTCCTGAACCAAGAATAAAAAATGCCTCTGCGACGCACAGTAAGTGCCAGGATTTGGTTGCGTGCTTTTTAAGTCATATTTCTGTTGGTTAAAATGTCTAACAGTTGCAGGGGTCTTTTGAGAACTTTAGGGATTAATTATTGACAGTTATTTTAGATCATTGAAGAGTATATAAGAATTACCATATCCACTTTGACCCTAGACATCAAATCAATAACCTTTCTCTCAAAAATTCTCCCAAAACCACAATTGAAGAAGAAGAGAAATTGGAGGTTGGTTTAGGACTAATAGGTCAAGGTTTCTAGCTAGGGTTAAGTCACAAATCTAAGGAATGTGTGACACTCCTGAAACTCAATGAATTATAATAGAGATTAATCTATTGAATAATGCTTAAAATGATGCTTCCAGACCTATTTAAATGTTATAATTCATTTAGAAAAGGTTAGAGGAAAAACGACTAAGAAAGAAAAGACCCTGACGTCCGGAAACTAGCTAATTTGAACTAGTTGACGTCCCTATGTTTGGCGAAGGTTTTGAAGTGTCAAATGAAGTCCAAAACTTGTAAATAGACCTTGGATAGGTATTATGTAGTACAAAGGGCCCAAACATCCGGTAACGACACCCCAAGGACCACCCGAAGGGTCCTTGGGGAGAACACCAACATGGGTAGGCAGGCTACCAAAGCAGCCTGTGCGAACAAGATATGGGCTAAGGGTGTGTGGCGCGTGGCTGTCACGCAGGTCACTTCCTCATGATTTGAGAGGCAGCCTCTGGACGCGAGTCTGACATGCACCTCACTTCCTCAACCCAAAAACTCAGAAAAATAATAGGAATTGGCCCCGCGACACGCAGCCACTTCCCAAAATAGTAAAAGTGGTATTTTTTGTAATTTAACTTCTTAAAAATACCCATTTAAGTAGAGTGTCTTTTGGATAATTAATAAGATGACTATATATGGATATTAGGTCAGTTTTAGGCCACCTTTACACGTCCAAATCAGATTCAATCATCTCTCACGAAACACTCTCTTTTCCAAACCCCATGGAAGAACAAGAAGAGCTTAAGGAAGGAGACAAAGACTTCAAGCTATTCATCCAATTTTCGTGGATTCTTCATCTATAAGGTATGGTATTTAAATCTTGGGATTCCTTTCCCAAGAGTTCCACTCAAATATATGTTTTCAAGAAACTTCAAATACTAGGGTTTTTACTCTACATAACATATTTTCTTCCTAACTCTAGATTTATGATTCTCGATGAAAAGCAATTTTTTCTATGGTTAATGATGCATGCATTGTTGAGTTCATGACTTGTAAGGATATATTTTCGTGGGAAGCATGGTAATATCTAAATGATGGTTTCGTATGGTTGTTTTTACTACTAGATGACATGTAAATGTAGGGTTTCGAACTGAGACTAAAATGAACTCTTAAATGACCCTTTCCCTTATCCTAGATTACACATAGATCTTGTATATGATTTGAAGATTTGTTCTTGGTTATGCTATTGAGTATTCCACTATGTTATTATTATGAATGTTGTAAGTTGAACGTTAGTTCTTGAATAAGGTTCTTCAAAGAAAGAGGTAAGTCTTTTAAAGTTGTGATTACTCTACCATGTTTATGTTAGCCTATAAATCATGATGCTATGTTGTGGAAGTATGTATGATGTTGCTATTTTGATATGTAGGGCTATGAACATGTTACTTGTGAGATCATGACAAGAACACAAAAACTGCAAGTTACGATATTCTCTTGTATGCTTTGCACAAGATTACTATGTTATGTTAATCTCACATACGAAGGGTTATGATGAAAGGAAATGCCCATCTAATCATAAATATATCATGATCATGTTTATACAATGATTTAATCTCCTATGACCTATGATAAGTTTATGATAAATGACAACTTAAATGTTATTCAATAAAGGGACTTAACCTAAGCATCGATGAACTACATATGAGAGGTGTCCCTTCCCTAGTTGGAAGGTAGATTCACAATGATTCTCATGATATATATGCTGCCAGGTAATGTGGAACTATGGGTCTCTAATACATCTCCTTGTTCTTGAACTATGGTGCCACCATAGGATACTAGCTAGTTGATCCGCCTAGAAAGCTATGTCATGTTTGATTCTACATTGGCCGTTAGACCACCTTCTTTCGGTGTGGGGTTTTATGACACCATATTCCATTTTAGCTCACATGATCTATATCGATTAAGGCAAAGGTTCCCTAATGTATAATGAAACACATGTAAATGAACATTGATTGGGGTGACATGAAGAGTCTACTTAGTATATATAGGGGTATGGGACTCTACCTAGACATTGCACAAGTTGACTCTACAGGAAATCCTAGGAGATTTTCCTTATGTAATATCAAAAAATAAACACATATGTTTATGATACATGACGTTAGACTTATATGATGTTGGTCATTATGATGAATATACTATTGGGTTATATTGTTAAATGAAGTGATGACTACTTATATTACAAGTTATATGATGCAAAGCTTTACTTATGGTCTCCTATCTTATCTACTTGGGTTTGTGGGGTTATGGGAGGCTTCACATGAGCATTGCACTTGTAGGTTCGGGGATGGGATCATTGATAAGTGTTTTGTATGTTATGTTTATATCAACTAATAAATATGAAATGTAACTTTAATCTACGATAATGTCTTTGATTATGATTATGCTTTATGTTGTTGGAATCCTTAACTTGTATATGTTCTATGGTATGTGCATTTAAGACATTCATATGACTTAGCATGATTTCTAAAGAAATGATAAATGATCCTTTTTCATGCATGACCTTAAATATGATGTGCATATACCCATACTTAGTACATGTGGCGTACTGAGTCCATTACATTATATTACTACAATTGTAGGTTCCGGCCATTGAAGTTTAAGGAGGTTGATTTGGATAAGCTTTGAACTCTTCCTCCAAGTCTTCTTAGGTCTTCATGTTCAGGGATACTATCTTTTCAACATTCTAGATTAGGTAGATTTTTAGTAGTTTCAAGAATATGTTATTTGTGTTATGTTCTTTTGATTCTTTTTTACTAAGGCCTATATGGTATAATTACTATTTATTGTCTATTTCAAGAATTGCACTCTTAGATGGTTTTAATATATGTGATAAAGATTTTAAGAATATCATATATCTTTATAAATGTTAGGTATGAAGTCTAAGCATACTGTAAGTAGAATGTAAAAGTTTTAATTTTCTGCATTTTTTAGTGATCGTATGTTATGGTGAATGCTAAGGGCTTGTCTGAGTCCTCTGAGAGGAAGATGACGCCGGTCGCATCTGGGGTATGCTCTCCGGGTGTGACAGTATGTGAAGCTTATTAATTCATGTATTATTCCATCCATGAAGACCCCCTAGTTTTCCTTCAATTGTGAATCCAATGAACCCCATTAAAGAGAGGGTTGTGATTGCATTGTGGGTAAGGCTTTATTGTTATCCAAATCTAGTGGGTAGCTATCATTGATAATTATATGATTATTAGTACCTTGCATGAATGGTGGTATGGGACATCATGAGTGCAATTGCCCAAGGTTTAACCTAAGGTCACTAATGAAGAAGAGATTGAACATAGGATTGGACTATAAATTCCTTTCCCAGTACACTAGACTACAGATAAGATAATATTAATAGACGAAGTTAAGTAATGATGAGGCTATGGAGGGTGAACATGTTATGAATGGCTTCAAAGTTAGGATTAGTATGTAGGGTAGTATGGGCTTCCTTATGTACATTGCACAAGCATGTTTGGAGATGAACGCAAGGGTATAGTACTCTTTAGTATGACGAACATAGTTCTACTTAGATAGTGGATTGTGATTAAGAATGACTGAAAAGAGGTACTTAGTTTTGATAGTAGTATGGGATGCTACTTTAGCCTTGCACAAGTATACTTGGAGGTAGCATGTGATGTAGTTCACTTGAGTAAGAAGGACAAGTAAGTAAGTATGAAATATTATATGCTTTATGATGCTTTAATACGATTATGATACTCATGATATGCTTATGTCTTTATCTCTTATGAATATTTCTAGTGTTTGACTAACCCCCCGAGATATCTTATGTGGGTATGTAGTTTTTACACATAGTACATATCGTATATTGCCTAGATGTTGTCCATGTAGGGTCTTGAGATGATTGAGTTACTTGAAGGGTAGAATTTCCAATGTTTCCAAGAAGAGAAGAAGTGGTGAGTCCTCATAGCTTCGAGGACAAACCTTTATTTTCCTTTATGACTTCCTTTAGTTTTAGATTTTATGTGGGTTGTGTCCCAATTTTCTTCACACATGTCAAGTTAGATGGTTTTTAAGACAATAATATATTAGAGATGTTTTCACATTCGGGGAGCACCCCCTAGACATAATTGGCGTCGTAATCCTCAAAGAGGACTAAGACTAGCCTCTTAGCAATTTTAATTACATATCATGGGTTAAAAGTGCAGAAAATAAAAAACTTTTCATTTATTCTATATTGAGTTTTACTTAGACCTCTCGCTTACCCACAATATATATTTATCGAGTATACATAGACCCTTCGTATGAGAAGATCATAGTCTTCTACTTATATTGCACATACATAGTATAAGATACTCTCATAAGAATTCTATATAGTGTCTCATATTAAACAATCTAGAAAAGAGTATCACAATCTGGGCATAGCCCTTACATCAACAATCATAGCCACATATAGGCTTTACGATTAGAGTTGAAAATGAAAGAGAAGTGTCTTTAAGACTAAACAACATTCAACAGGTAAATAATGGCATCATCCTTGGAAAGTTAGGACCTACCGAACTTGGAAGATAAGAATCCAAGTAGTCTTAAAAGCCTTCCTAATATTCACGGCCGGATCCTACATTTGTAGTAAACATCAAACATGGGTTAGTACATAATTCTTCTAAGTATGTGTATATGCACATAAAACAAGTGAAATCATGCTAATAAGGACATTTGATCAAAACCATACTAAAGTACTTCGAAATCCTTATGCCCAATCAAGAACCCATATAAGCCAATAATCACATAATCAATAAGTCAAACCCAGATATGACAGAAGACAAACATCAACAAGTAATAATCAACTCAACATATACAAGAGTTCATAATATAATAATATAAGCAAGACCCTTACTTATAACCCACCATATAGACTACAAGTACAATGCCTAATCAAAGCCCTATAACCTCACTCAATCAAGTAAACCAAACAAAGGATCACAAATAATGCCCAACTCAAGATAACCTACCATCAGTAGTACTCATCATCATATTTGTCAATATAGACCAATAGCGTGTTCATCAATGAAACTAACATCATAAAGAATCATCAGCATGTAAAGTCATCATAAGCATAAGATATACTTTATAAGATCATTATAACATAAGAACATCCTTCTAGGACTTCCCTCAAAGCCAACTAGTGCAATGCCTAGGTAGAGTCCCATACCCCTACATATGCTAAAACAACCTCTCAAGTCACCCTAGTTAGGGTTCACATTATTACTTCATTTTACTTTCTGTAACACTTGCCTTAATTGACATAGACTACAAGAGCTAAGTGTGGAATTCGGTTTTGTAAAACATTACACCGATGGAAGGCGGACTACCGAACAAAGTAGTACCAAACATGAGCATAGAACAAAGTAGTCATGGAAACATCATTCTATGCTCTTTTTGGACTATGAGGCTATTTACCCCTTAGGACTATGCTGAACCTTACCTTCCCTCCTTGGGAAGGCGCCACCCCTCAGGTACAAATTCGCTCGGTGCTAAGCTACAATCCTTTTTGAAATTTCTTTGATGCCTTTATTAATGATCATATATTAATTAGTTCATAGGGTCTACCCCTTATATAATCATCATCATCATAGATCAATAAAAATTGCATGAGTATTTTTCCTTTCACTACGATTCATGCATGTAAGGTTGGAACATTTACATAGTCACATTATAATAAGGTACATTGGTAAGTTATCACCATACTTATTAAATTTAAATATTACACAACAACTCACAAATCATAGTCAAGACATTTCAATTCAACATCATACCAACCCTATCAATCTCATCATAAGGTATACTTCAATGTAGCTTCATCACTATGCACAAGTTATAATAATTGGATTAAAGGTTAGAATCATAAATACTTACCCAATATCCTTCACAAGACATCATACATGGTATTACCATCAACCATCCAATTCAATCCAATAATGGGTGTAATGCCATCACACAACAATAATTAACACAATAGCTAGGTCTATTGCATCATCACTATTTAAATTAACTTCAATTCATAACCTAGGGTTAGGGGAATTAGGGTTCATTATTAAATTCATCAAGAAATAGATCCAATCCCAACAATACATTACCCTATTCAATCCATACATTAATTATATAGATAAAACAAGTCTAATAATAAAATCAATTTTCAATTCGCATCAATTCATGACCAAAATCCAAGATTTGGAAAATTTGGGGAAGGGAACATTATCAACATGAAATTGCATTATTTAAAATCAATTAATCAACAATCTATATTCAATTAGTCATAGTAAATCACAATTTATCATCAATTTGAAGTTAAGAAGAAAACCCATTACAATTGGAAAACCCCATGAAATTGGGTAATTTAGCAATCAACTTTTAAAGGACCTATTGGGAAAGAAATTCAAATGTGAATAACTCATACCTTAATGAATATAAATACACGAAATTGAAGTAAAATCCTAGAGAAATTAACTTTCTTTTCTTCTTCAATGGAGGGATTGGGGAGAAAGAAAGTAGCGAGAGATGAGAGCTTTTGGGGTTTTGTTTTGGTAATTTGGGTTTGGGTGAGTGAAAAATGACTTAAAATGACCCTTAGGCTTTACATAATCACCCCCTAAATTACTCAAAACAGCCGTCACTTAATTTGGTCTTTTTGTGAAGTCAAAATATCAAAAATACGATTTTACCGAATTTGGGAAGTGGCTCCACGTTGAGAGTCCAACACACACTTTTATTTTTGAAAATTGAATTGAGGTAGTAGGGTCCTTGTTGGCTGCGCATCGTGCATCATGCCATTGATTCTTGACTCACGCAGGCATCTTTGGCAGCCTGCCCACCCATATTGGGGTCCTTCTCAAGGACTCTTCGAGGGGTCCTTGAGGAGTCCTTATTGGACGTTTAGACCCTCTATACTACACTCTACCTAACCAAAGTCTTTTTACAAGTTTTAGACTGCATTTGACCCTCTCAAACCATCCCCAAACATAGCGACGTCAACTATATCAATTAAACTAGTTTCCGGATGTCATGGATGTTCCTTGATGTCTTGGCTCTAAAACTTTTCGGATACCTTATAAACATTATTTGAGGTATTATAAAAGTACCTAAATCTTTTTACACGCATGTTAGGATCTATATTAGGTCTTGACTATTCGAAATGTTACAGACGCTTCCACGCTTTTATGAAATACCTTTAGGTTTATGACTAAAGAAAGTTTTTAAGTTCCCTCCATTAATGCATGATGTTACTTAATGAAATATAGAGGCTTGTACAAGATTTCCGAGATGTTGAGTATGCCGTGCCGCGATCCGATGTTTCCCTAACATCTAGGGTGTACTTGTGTGTCGTGACACTTAGTGCATTCTTCTATTAATACCATTCATCTTTATGTTTTTACATAAAGTGTAGGTGATTATGGATAGAGGATGTTTCTAAGAGGGATTAGCTTGGATAAATATTTCCCAAGTTCAAGAAAGGGATCCTTAAGATTCAAGGATTTCTTATGTCGATGATGTTATTCAAACTATGTATTAGTCTAGATAATGTTTTATGTTGCTAAGGATTGCGTCCCTCATCTAATCTATTGATATTGAGTCTAAGACGGAAAAAGAGACTTAGAGTCTACTTATGTACTTATGCACTTATGATATATATATATATATATATA
>NC_028638.1:12670429-12747714 GCF_001406875.1 Solanum pennellii | reverse complement strand
TATATATATATGATGTGCTATTATAAGTTTTAAATTTTCTGCTATTTTTATGTTTCTGTGATGAATGATGTCTAAGGGCTTGTATAAGACCTCCGAGAGGTCGAGTAGGTACACCCTCGGGTCATATTAAACTTGGTATCAGAGAATAAGGTTATAGAAAACGGTTTTAAGTTCCAAAGTCTTATATTTCCACATCTAGTAGAGTCTTCTCCATCGGTTGTGAGTCACGACAAATCTAGGAGCGAGAGGTTATAGGATGATAGAGTTTCACTTTCTTGACTACTCTTGTGTCATGGCATAGAACTTATATATATATGATTTCTGTCTTATGTTTCCTTGTCCAGTGGTCTTTTAGATATGATTGCTTGGAAATGATAATGTCTCAAAGATTTTGGGAGAAAAGGTGAGCTTAATGCTTACTTTGGTTTTGTGGCTTGATGAGTATATATGAAGGTGAAAAATTGGTATGTTGATGTGATGCCATTTGTGTCCATATGTGACTTATGAGAATTGAGATATTATGTTCAAAAACTATGATATGATATGAATCTATATTGTTAAGAGATGTTGAAGTTGAATGGAGTTCCCCTTGGAATGATGGGTTGTCTATGGTTTTGTATGATGATAGTGTAATGTTATGAAATAAACTTGAAATATTTTGGATAACAGTGGTAAATAGTGAAAAAATGATGTTCTCTTGTTATTTGTGAAATGCCCCTAGTTTCCCTTGTGTGGATTGGAGTCTTTGTTGTAGACTTGCTCCTAAGGAGGGAAGATGGGTATTGAAACTTATATGGTGGTTGTAAAGTATGCTAGATAATGAGAGAAACCTTATGACTAATTGATTAGTTCCCTATGAACCTATTCTAAGAGTGGGGAAAAAGGGTTTTATTCCATAAGTTGGGATCATTTCTTTGTCCTAGAATAACTTAGAGGGTAGTATGTACCCCTCAACTCTTAAAGAAAAGTAGAAAAATTGATGTTCACCTACTTTAAAGTGGTTAGTTGTTATTTATGTTTGATCTTAAGTATGTTCATTTGAGGAAGTTCTTAGGTTGTAGCTAGGCATAGGTTGTTGGAAGTATCCACAAATGATGATGACCCTTGTAGGCTTTAATCTGAAACTACTACCCTTGTGAGGACTTTTAAGTAGAATGTGATAGTATATGGAATTACCCTTGGTATTCATGGTGTATTTAAAGCCTCATGTGGTTGTGTAGTATGACCTAACTTGGTTTTTATGATTTCCTTTAGGTGATAAACTTAGAGGAGAAATGATACTTGAGGGATACCTCTTGATGGTTGAGTAAGTAAGATCCTTGAGATGAGATTAGGAGTGGAAACCCTCAAGGATGTCAAACCTTTTTATGTGAGGAGTATATAAGTTTTGTCTTGACATGCCTTGACCTAGTTTTTAAAGGTATGAGGTGATGAATAATTCAGTAGGCTTATCCAAGTGGGGGGATAATGTGACAAGATGGTAAAGTTAAGAATTCCCTTAATGGTTTTACGTGGAGTTCCCTTGAACTTCCCTATGTTAGGAATCACTTTGGGTGATGGTTATGGAGTGGAGTGAGTTATCTACTCATTTGTGACCTCTTGAATTCCTCTCCTAGTGCAGTGTAAGTGAATAGCTAGTGAGAAATTGTTTCTTCTTCTGAAATGGGAGGAGGTGATATTAAGGAAGGCTTTTCTAAGTTTGATCTCAATGGGGTGATTTTTTGCTTGACTCGAAGGATTTGTGAGTACAAGTTCACTTGGATGAGAAATGTTTCCCTTAAGTATATTTCTCCTATGTGGGGGATGATGATGTGACTAGTAACATTGTAGATGTCGCTATATTTTCCTTCTATTCCTACATAAGCTTGAAACCCAAGAGTTCTTAAGTAGATTGTCTCTGATAGTAGTTTTGCATAAAATGATCAGTTGCATGTTCTCCATATGTTAGGCATGTCTTAAATGACACAATGTTATGCATATTATGAAAGGTCCTTATTGCATGAAAAAGGGATTTTGATAAATTGCATGTTGCAAATTTTATGATGCGTCCTTATATCATAAATTTGCAATTTGATCTAATGAAATAGCTTAGTGAGCATGATTTTTGTCACTTTAATGTGTGGTGCCTTCGCCTCACAATGAAATAATATGAGTCTCTTTGAAAAATGTGTGACTTTTGAGATTTGGAAAGTGTTATTATAATCTCACTTTTAAGGAGTGATGGTTTGTCTAGCCTGTGTTTATTAGTGTGCCTATAAATTGTGATAATATACCTAAATGATGCATGTTTATTAAAGCTAATGTCATGATAGAAATAGAAAGTTGTAGATTTACTTCCTAATTTTGTGATGTTCTTGGTTTGACCTAATATATTGATTTCATAAGGAAGTATAAGCATAATGTGGCTTGGAGTAATGAAATCCTCCTTAATATGAATTAACCTCTATGCATTGCTTTTAAATGAACTCAATGATGCCATGTGTGTATATTGTGACTAGGAGAAAGTAGTTCCTCCTTGAACAAAGCTAAACATGATAATGTCATATATGACCTTGATGGTGTTATGTCTAGATTATAAGATTGTAATCAAATCTACATTATTTATGATTCTTGTGCAACTAAATGAATTGTTCAAATTTTCTCATGAGTTCAAGTGTGGATTCTGCCTAAGTGTGAAATTGAAATCCATAGTATTTCTAACCTTGTGATGATATAATTAACATGCCTAAAGTTTGAATAGGTAGTTCCTCGAAATGGCAATGAATATGAAGAAGCATGTTTGCAGGAAAAGAATTGTAGAAGTAGTCCATGTTTGATTATGCTGTTTAGCTGCATGATTGTATCAAGCTGGTGTTCCATGTTAGTTTGGTTCATTGACTGTTATGTGATAACATGTTGATTCTTGTGAGCTTCCATAAGATTCATTGAGTCGTTGAAAGTGTTTAAAATATTTCAAGCGTCACTCGATGAGGAATGTTTTTCCAAGTGGGTGAGTATTATTACACCCTCAAAATGAATTGAGGTAGATAGAGCCTCACATGTTCCTAAAAAGGGTAATAATGTGTTAATTTTGTTTTTTTTATAGTATGTATGCTTGATTTTAAGTGATTTGGAGGTGAAACGTCCAAGAACTTCTAAGACGTTCGAAAGTTAGCGTTGAGACGTGCATGTGTGTCTCTGTTTATCTTGGTATGTTTTATGGTTTGTTTTTGTTAAAAATGATGTGAAAGGTCCCTATTATGTTTATGAGTGTACACGACTCCCCAAGGGATCCTTGAGGAGGACCCAAAGGCTGCCTAGACATGTGGTAGTGTCCATCTATGCCAGGATCGATGCCTCGTAGCCAAGTTTACGCCACGTTTTTGGGGGATGTGGACCCATACTTAGGCTGGGGAGCTTAATCCCCAAGTGTTGCTCCTCCGACAAAAACAACAGTTGCTAGTACGGCCTGTCGATAGGTCTACGGGGAGTAGCTATAGGTCGTCGACGTTGCCTGCAATTCTGCAGTATGCATGCTGCCAAGTGGAGAGGTGAATGGAAAATTCACTGCACATCCCAAAAAGAGTATGGAAGTTTATTTTATGTTTTTTAGGTATTTTATGTTATTATATAATCCTTTACTCTAATTTAGAAATCATTATTTAAATCTAGCCTTCCGTCTAAAATTCAAACTCTCCCAAAACCCCAAAACCACCACTGTAGACCAAGCTAAAGAACGAGCTATGAGGTCGATTCTTGGAGCTTTCTTCTCATGTTTTGGTGGGCTTTCTAATGTATAAGGTATGTTAATCCTTCATCCTTAATAACCTTTCATCTAAATAGCTCTTTCAAATCATTTTCAAACATTATTCTAAGTCAACCATCCTATCTTTTAATCTAGCCATGGGTTCATTGTTAAAAAGATTTCAAAAGCATTCTAATAATGATCTTATGATTAGTCTATGGTTTTCACATGATTTCAATCCAATTTTATGAAGAATCCATCATCCTCCTAAATTATCAAAGTTAGCCTTAAATGTAGGTCTTGTGATCTTGATTTCATGTTTATAGAACTCTGATTAGATTGTATTCAATTTCTTATTGCAATAACTATCTATATCAATTGAATAATTCTGGAGGAATTATCAAGGATGATCATTAGCTTGGAGATTTTTTAAGTTGACTTATTTCTTCTAATTATCCTAGAATGTACATTGAATTGTGTTAATTAGTATGGTCAACTTATGGTGGCGGTGTTTACATTGTTTTACATGTTTAGGTGTTATGATCATGGCCTTGAAGGCATTATATTCAAGATTAATTTGTATGATGATTCCAGTTGTAGGAAGTTGAAGGATGTTGCCTTGATTCTAGTATCATGTTCTAAGTGAATTGATGTTATGTAAATTTATATATATAGACTTCCACACTAGTTATATGATCTAGATGTTTGGATGACATTGTATGTGTGTGGATTATCATGTAGGGTTAGGTGTGTTCTATATGGTTAATGATGATGAATACTCTTATAGCATGACCCCTAACTATATGAACCCTATATGAATGTGTGATCAAAGTTTGCTAGGAGTCTTTTATTCTAATGATAAATATGTCTTGTTTACTATGATATAATATGAATGTGTGTAGTCAATAGTCCTTAATAATCTATATCTGTGTATGACTTGAGACTTGAGGAATGTTGTGCATATGTTGTGATCTTTAGAGGGTGACTTCTTCAATTGTATGTTACAGCCATCATGTGAGCATGGTGACCAATGTTGCGCCGCAGCAGTTCCAGCTTGCCCGCCACCCCGATTGATTGGGTGACCACCATTACCTTGGCCACCACGTCCTCCAGAATGACGGGCCTCTCCCATGACCACCTCTACCTCTAACCATTGGGATTCGAACCCATAACCTCCAGTCAAGCTTAAGGAAAAATAAAAAGAAAATAAATGTGAGGCATGTACACACACTTCATGCATGTCTATGAATCGGATAGATTCATCATGATTAAGGAATGGATAGTTATCTCATGCATCATTACCTATTTCTATGCATGTGAAGTATATGATGCATGAAGTTATGAACATGTGTGTCTAGAGGTGTTTATGTGAAGGTAGATCTCACATTGTATGCACACACATGATGTATAATTGTATGAATATATGAAAGGACATCCTCACATGAAATAGGGTCTATGATGAAAGGACATTCTCATCTTAGAATCCTTTGAGCTATATGATGTAAAAGGAGCAAGATCCTAAATCCTTCTTTATGAACTAATATATTAAAGGCTTCAATATACTTAATAGGCCAGTTAGAGACTAGAACAGAGTGAACATGACAAATGAGAGTGGGGATTTAACGTTTAGTAAGTTCGGCTTCCCACGAGAGAACATTCATGTTTAGCAATTTAGATTCCCAACATAGATATTGTCTCATGAGATGGAAACCTCTGCCCTAGTAAGTCAAGGTTTCTAGAAGCAATCTCCATGTTCCATAACTATGTGCCCCCATAGGTTATAGCTTGTGGATACCACCTAGATAGCTATGTATCATTGGTTACACCTTAGGCAAGTGTTAAACCTCTCTTTTCGGTGTGGGAGGAGAACACCAAACACATGGTCTACCAAAGTAAGAAATGACCTAAGAAAAGATTATTGACTCTAATTTCAAATCCTTTGAGGAGGTTACTTAGTATAGGTAAGACTTTAGACCCTACCCATGCATCACACTAGTGAACTCCAAGAAAGGATAAGATTAGTACATGTAGGAAAGTAAGATTTATGTTATGTATGTATGAATTGTATGAATACATGTTAAGTGACTTTGCTATCTCAAGATATGAATTATGAATATGCATGTGAATTTCACTTATAGATTCTAAATGAGTTTACTTAGTATATTTTGTCGTATGGGACTCCATGTGTACATTGCACAAGTAAGCTTTTGAAGGGTTGTGAGGGTAGTTTACTTGTGGTATGAGTTAAATGAGTTATGACTAAGATATACTAGTAAAAGAAAGAGTCCTTATATGATGTTATGAAGTATGTGCCTTATGTGTAGTTATAAATAAAAGTGTTATGACTTGTTAAGTATTATATGCCTAGTCTAGGGTTACTTCTTGGGTACACTTGGTGTAAGTAGCATTATACGATGCTACCAACACATAACACTATTTTGACTTAGGGGTTCTCTTAGATGGTGGTGCTTACGTGAAGCTTATGTTTATGATGTGCTTATGACCTTATGAGTATATGTGGTTGTGTTGATGAATTATATTTATGATACACTATATTATGTGGCCTTAAGGTGATAAATTGTAATAAGTAAACTTGAGGGTTACTCAAGGAAAGGTGTTGAGGTAAAAAGAAAAGTAATGTATTGTATATATTGAATATGTCTCATAGTATTATAAATGACTTTATGTAATATTGTGAGTAGTAACCATGTCTATATGATGTATGTGAACTACATTTAGCTTATATGTGTCTATGTTCATGAAGATTACTAAAAAGACATGCTGCATGATTTCAAATGAAATGTCCTCTTTAAATGCATGTTTTTGCATGGTTGTCATACTTAGTGCATTCTTGTACTGATGTCATTCTTCTTCATCTTTTTACACAACGTGTAGGTGGTGATGGCTAGAGAAGGTTGCTAAGATGGATGAGCTCTGATAGATGTTTCCCAAGTTCAAGAAAGGGGTCCTTATGATTCAAGGATTTCCTATGTCAAAGATGTTACTCAAACTATCTAATAGTCTAAAATATGTTTTGTTGTTCTAAGGGTCATGTCCCTATATATATGTGTGTGTGTGTGTATATATATATATATATATATATATATATATATATGAAGTGATGATTCAAGCATATAGTGTGCTATGAAAAGTTTTAAATTTTCCGTTATTTTTATGTTTATGCGATGAATGGTGTCAAAGGGCTTGTATGAGACCTCCAAGAAATCGAGTATGATGTTTGGCGATTTGAGGATACCATAACTTCTAGGGTATACCCTCGAGTCATAACAGAAGGATCTTCACATAACTGCAAGGTTTTGGTTTGGCATCATTAGCAACACTATTTTGTCATCTAGAATGAGTTGATCCTCCGCCTAGCCAAGGATTCCTTTTTGGTTTGCATTATCGGAGATACAAGGATAAATATAGGGCTTACTATGGAAAAGGAAATATTCATGAGGGCGAAGAAGCGCCAGACCTCACTTCCCTTCACAGTGTTGATCATCAAGCTATGTAAATGAGCTCGAGTCCCTAGAGATGCAAAGAAGGATATGGAATTGATTACCATATTCTCGCTTGAGGTAGAAGATTGAAGCTGAATATTATAAGGATAGAGAGAGAAGAAGAAGTAAGCCCTTTTAGACTCTTCCCCGAATGTGGACACATAATCAGTACCTGCAGAAGCAGAGTTGTCTACTTCGACCCATGGGCGTTCAGGTATTTCTTGTGTTGGACATGCATATATCCCTAATTCATTATTGCATTGTCTCCTGGACCTTCCGTGGATATTTATGCTTGGACCCCGCTCACTTAGGCTTTATTAATTCGGATTGGTCAGATTTCCCAATCTACCAATCGTCATGCTACCTGACTCGAGGTCTCCATTCCGGGTATGATTGAGAATTCCCTTGCTGATGTTGTGACACCATTGATTGCTACCATTCACGCCTTTGTAACTAAATAGAGGTGTGTGAGTGCGGCCAAGAGTCTACTGAGGAGGTGATTACTTTAAAGGCCATTATTGCTGCATTGAGGAGTGATGTGGATCAGTGAAGTCCAACGACATGTCCATGATTTTCTTGCCGATGGAAATACCAGATGTGCCAGAGATGCCTCCGTCTACCACCAAAGATGAGGTGAGAGTAGAGGACACAATTGATCCCCAGTATGAGGCAAAGACAAATGAGAAGATGTTGCGGGTTTTTGAGGAAGTTTTATATGAGGGCCTTACTGATACTAAAGAGGTTATGGTACATGTAGTTGTGCAAGCTTCTTTAGCGGATACACCTTTAGTTTATCCTTGAGCATGTTAATATTGTTCTTTCTGAGGTGACTCCGGGGATTGAGGCCCTAGATCAGAATGATATATCGGGCACTAATGCCCAACAGATGGAATGACTGTGTACACAACATCCACTATTTACCTCAATCTCTGTCTTAATTTTACTTTTACTTTTGGATGTTTTGTTTGCATTTAAGAGAAAATGACTTTATTTGTTGTGGGGGTGAGGCCCACCTTTTGTGTGACACTTTTGTGAATATTGGTTCTGTTTATATATTTGTCTAACAAACATGATGTGTCGCTACGATGAGGCCAAATGATTTTGGATAGACAATATGTGAACACTTTATATCTCGTTGTGACTAGACAATATCAAATTGAGTCTCTTTTGATGAACATTGCACACTACCGAAAGTGTGGAGTCTTGTTTCACATTGGTTTCAATGCCTTCTTTGATGAGCTTACCGTGAACCATGTTTGACGACAGCTAGAATTTTCACGTTTGGTCGGTCTACTATGCGAAGAAATCTCTTGATATGATCTTAGGAAATTTTGAAGAGTGGGAAAAAGTTTGACATTATAGCTTTTTTGTGGCCAACCTTGTGGGTGTGTTAGCTCCGTTTGAAAACTCTTGAGATTAGCCTTCTTTGGGAAGAAACATGATGAATATGTGACCTTTCTTGATCAATTACCCATTATTCTCATGATTTGTGGTTAGTTTGAATACCCAACTTAGGGCGAAAGCCAAAGTTGGGGTGTGCTGAAAATATAAGGTAAATTAAAAAATGCAAAGAAGTCCCCCTTAAACTAAGATTTTGAGATAAAAGGGAACCCCTCTATACACACACAAAAAAAAGGAGATAGAGAAATAAAGAAAAATAATGAAAAAGAGATAGAATGAAAAAGTTGTGGAACAAAGTGTGAAAATGCAAAAAGAAAATGGGGGGGGGGGGGGGCCNTGGGAAGTCAATAATTGGATGACTTATGAGCATGTAAATTAATAATGAAGAAAAGGAAACGAAGTGTTGTTTGCACCATATTTAATGAGAATTACGGACATTGAGCCTAAACGACCATACCCTTGTACTCATCCCCATTACAAGCTTGAAAAGACCATTTTGATCTTTAGTGAGCTGAAACAAGGTTGATTGGAAAATTCAGGCAAACATATGGGTGAAAATATGAATTCTGTTCATCTTTATAAGTGTGAGTGTTACCTTTGATTAAGGAGCTTTAAATTGTGAACAATTGTGTGTGAATATGGAATCATTCTTTCTGTGAGGGCATTTAATTACTTTTGTTGAGATTGATGTTGGGACCGTAAATAAGAAAGTGTAAACGCGAAAGCTAGCAAAGCAAACCTCAAAAGATCACGAGTAAAAAGACAACGACAAATATACCAAAAGACACAAAAATTTAACGTGGTTCGGTCAATCGACCTACATCCACAAAGGAGATGAGCAATCCAATATAAATATGAGAGTAAACAATACAGAGGGGAAAGAACCTCAACCAATTCACTCGGAATACATGGGAGGTTCACACAATTGATAACGTATCAAGCTTGTGACCCAGAAATTCTCCCCCCAACCAAAACTCTCAAAGCCCTTCAAGACTACATTGTGAATGTTGATTAAGTTAGAAGGAACATGCCTCTATTTATAGAGTCCTAAATCTTTTCCTACCAGAAAAAGGATTAGTCAATCCAAAACGTTTTCCTAAAAGGAAAATCTATTTACGGTAAGAAATCAGGGCAAATAAAACTCAACACTTGATCTTGCGTTTTAAGCAAGCATAGTGAACTTGAGATTGTTTGTATATGGTGAGTCACAACTTGAATCTTTTTGTGCACAATTGATCCTTGCATGAGTAATTTGAGTCTTGTTTTGTGTATTCATTATTTAGTGGATCCACATTAGCTAGAATTTCATGGTCCTTACCGTGGCAAGTGGCACACTCATATTTAGTGTAGGGTAGACACCTTATTTAATGTCGATATCTCACATGGTCTTATATGTTAGTTAAGGCTACTTCCCACAAACAAGTAAAGTTATGATGAACAAATGTTAAATCAAGAAGTATCGCATATATGTTTCAAGATATATTCACTTTCATTAATTATGTTTTACTTATGCTTTCTAACCCTCAAGTTTAATGTTTTAGCTTCATTATTGATGCACATCAAAATGTCATATTTTTGCATGATTCAAATGTATTTTCATGGCTATGATACTTTGTACATCTCCTAACTTGAAATAACTTATAATAAGCTAGAAAACAAGAATAATTATATTTGGAAATAAACAGGCAAATCTTGAAAATTTCCTAATTTTAAAAGTGAGTTTTGGTCATTCTCAAATGGGCATAATTTCCATCTCAGGAGAAGTGAGGATGAGTTCTTTATATGGTTTGAAATATCTTAAGAAGATCATTCCAACGACGTCAATTATGCACATTTTTGATGTCGTATGAGGGAGTTATGTCTTTCGAAAGTTGGGTAGTCTATATGAGGAAAGTCTAATCCGGATTTTAGTAAGGGTAAAGTATTCTTTTCACTGTAGTATTTCACAATTCATTTTAAGGGTTTATTAGGGGTAAAATATAGTCCCAATTCAATTTTTAGAAAATTTAAGACGCTTAGGGCTTGGCAGAAAGAGAAAAGAAGAAGAAGACCAAGAAACCTTCAAGAACGCCAAGGCTCGTTGTGTGGATTTCGTTGGAGGTGATCCCTTTAAGTTATTTGAGATCTTTCTGTGTTGGGTTTGTTCACCCACACACCAATATGTTTAATTCAGCAAGATTCATATAGATTTAATGATAAATCTTAAAGTTCTTGATGAACAAATTGTTGAATCCCTATTGGTTGGGTTGTAGAATACCTTTAGTCATTTTTATTTGTGTTTCAGGATTGATTTACGAGCCTAAACTATTGGGTATTTAGTATATTAGTGATTCTAAGTATTTGGGAGATGATACATGGAAGTTTGGGAGGTTTAGAAATGAAAAATAGAGAAATTAGAAGTTGGAAAACCTGTCTCACAGGCCCTGGGGCACTGCACCTACTTAAGCCCCTCAGGACAGACTATTCGTCAAGCTTGGGCACGTCGAGCCAGCTAAAGCGCTTAAGGATAGTATCTATTCGTCAGGCTATGGTTCCCCGCACCTCTCAGAACGTCATTTCTCCCTCATCTTTTCATACTAGTTCACAAGTGAAGTACATATCATTCTTAATTGATTCCAACACTCTAAAGTACATCTAAAAATCATGAAATCATCCATAAACATGAGATCATGATCCTTGCATCAATAATCCAATTCTAGGGAAGTCAAAATCAAAGTCAAAGAAGTTAAGAGCCAAGTCTAAAAGTAAAGAAGCAAGTCAAAATAAGTTCCTCAAGCATTCAAGAGTCTTAAACAAACATTTTAACCTTCTTTTAATGCTCAGGCAATGTGTTGAGAAAATAATAAAAAGTTGAGTAAAATTCTCAAAAGCTATAAGGGAACGAAGTATTCCCTAAGAGTTAAGTTTCAAGTTAATCAAAGAGTATAAAGTTGAGTTTTCTTCTAAAGATTTATAAGGGAACTAAGTAGTCCCTAAGAGTTTAAACAAAATATTTTCATCTTTTGAGAAAGAAAGGAAACTAGACTTCCACGGAGCCTATGGATAGTTTTAGTAAAAGAAAAAGGAAACTATGATTTTCAAGAGAGATTTTAAAGCTAAGTTGAGCAGTTATCTCAAACTAGAGAAGAAGTTTTATAAAAAAATATGAGTTAAGTATTTTGTGAGTAGTATTGAGAACCATTATGTTGAAGCGAGTTCATATTAACTCAAGTCTCCATAAACCATGTATCCAACATGGAGAGACAAAGGATCACACTTCTTAGATGATTCCTTAGTTTTTTTTTGGCATCGACTAGTGGATCCACTTATAAGTTCAGGTACTATACCGATGGCAAGATGTAGAGAAATCCTCTTGCAACGTGAGGTAATACGTTGTACCATCACTTAGTCTCATAGTTATGGTTGTTGGTTATAGAATATCCCACAAACATTATATTACTTTCATATATAAGTAAAGTTGAGTTCATTATTGTTTTATCTTTAATGAACTAAGTTTCTACACTATTTTACTAGTTTTCTTTATATTGCATGTTTCTTTACTAATTTATATTGAGTTGTAATTTCATGAGTTGAGATTATTCAAGGTAAGTTCATTCTTACTACTTTCAAGCTTGATAGTTTTGTTTTGCATTCTAACTCGCATACTCGTACATTCAATGTACTGATGTCAATTTGTCTGCGTTGTCTTATTGTAACAATCCAAAAGTACAAGACCTTATCTAGAGCCTCACATGTTGGTTTATGGTAAGTAACACTATTATAAGGCCTAAAATAATGTTTATGATCCATTTGGGTGGTATTAGAGTCAAGACATCAAGAAACACCCATAACGTCTGGAAGCTAGTTTAATTGAACAAGTTAAACTGTGAAGGTTTGAAGGTGTTGTATGGGGTTTAAACTAGTAAAATAATTTTAAATCGGTAAAACCATGTATATAAAGTGAAACTTATCAATGTAAGATACCAAAGCAGTAGAAAAAATGTGCATGGAAGAAATGGGTCCGCGTCACGGTCTTTTTGTGCCTTTGGCCAAATATCAAGTCCGCATACTCGTACATTCAATGTACTGATGTCAATTTGTCTGCGTTGTCTTATTGTAACAATCCAAAAGTACAAGACCTTATCTAGAGCCTCACATGTTGGTTTATGGTAAGTAACACTATTATAAGGCCTAAAATAATGTTTATGATCCATTTGGGTGGTATTAGAGTCAAGACATCAAGAAACACCCATAACGTCTGGAAGCTAGTTTAATTGAACAAGTTAAACTGTGAAGGTTTGAAGGTGTTGTATGGGGTTTAAACTAGTAAAATAATTTTAAATCGGTAAAACCATGTATATAAAGTGAAACTTATCAATGTAAGATACCAAAGCAGTAGAAAAAATGTGCATGGAAGAAATGGGTCCGCGTCACGGTCTTTTTGTGCCTTTGGCCAAATATCAAGTCCGCATACTCGTACATTCAATGTACTGATGTCAATTTGTCTGCGTTGTCTTATTGTAACAATCCAAAAGTACAAGACCTTATCTAGAGCCTCACATGTTGGTTTATGGTTAGTAACACTATTATAAGGCCTAAAATAATGTTTATGATCCATTTGGGTGGTATTAGAGTCAAGACATCAAGAAACACCCATAACGTCTGGAAGCTAGTTTAATTGAACAAGTTAAACTGTGAAGGTTTGAAGGTGTTGTATGGGGTTTAAACTAGTAAAATAATTTTAAATCGGTAAAACCATGTATATAAAGTGAAACTTATCAATGTAAGATACCAAAGCAGTAGAAAAAATGTGCATGGAAGAAATGGGTCCGCGTCACGGTCTTTTTGTGCCTTTGGCCAAATATCAAGTCCGCGTCGCGGGCATGTAGTTGACTCCTTTGTATCAAAAATTAATTTAGAAAATCATTAGGGAGTATATCCACAACGCAGACTTGTTTCCCGACAAAAATCTGAAAGTTGAAATTCAAGTTTGACTTCATTAAAGGATCAATTTAAGTGAGGCGTCTTTTGGGTATTTCATGAGGGCCTATATATTGTTTTTCAATCGGATTTCCCTAACATTTCGTCACTCAAAGTAAAACCCCAAATCAAAACCCAAAAGATAATATCTTTCTCTTTTTTTTTTCTATTCATCTTTCGTTGAAGAACGAGGAAGCTTAAAGAAGAAGATCAAATTCCCAAGGTTTTTCACTTGAATTTCATGGAATAATTCTCAATAAGGTATGGTTTCTTCATTATTGGGATTCCTTTCCCCAAAAATTCCTTCCAAAGGTGATCTCTAACAATTTAAATTCCTAGGGTTCTTACTCTATAAATGAGTTTTCTTCCAAACTCGAAATATATGACTAATGATGATGAATTTATGATTTTCTATGGCTAATTAAGTAGGTATTGTTAAATAACTGATATGGTATTTTTGGTTTTCGTGTGAATCATGTCCTCTCTCTAAATAATGGAATTATATTATGTTATATCATTAACTTAATGTCATGTACTTTTTGGATTAGAACTATTGCTTGAACGAACTCATAAATGAACCCTTTATCTTAACCCTAACTATGAATTGGTTTTGTGTATGACAAGAGTGGTTAAGATTGTTATGTTATTATGTATTTCACTCTATGATTGGATGATTGTGGTTAATTGAGTGTAAGTTCGTGACGAAGATTCTTGGAAGCAATAGGTAAGTCTTCTAAAGTCATGATTACTCTATTATGTTGATGTTGGCCTATAATTGATGTTGTTATGAAATTGAAGTATGTATGATGTTTCCACACATATATGTTGATATATAGATATGTTAAATGTTGTGTCATGGTAAGTATTTGATAATCCAAGGTTGATAATGTTCTCTTGTATGCCTTACACATTACGACTATGATATGTTAATATCACAAATGAAGGGTTGTGATGAAAGGAAATTCTCATCCTAAAGCTAATGAGTTAATGATCATGTTTATACAAAGTGTTATTCTCCTATCGCCTATGATATGATTGATGATTAATGATAACTTAAAGACAATTCAAAAAGGGACTTTGGCTGAGCACCGAGTAAACTAGATATGAGAGGTGTCCTTTCCCAAGTTGGAAGGTAGGTTCACAATGACTCTCACGATATTGAGGCTTCCATGTAATGTGTAACTATGGGTCTCTAATATATCTCCTATTTCTTGAATTATGTTGTCTCCATAGGAATATTAGCTAGTGGATCCACCTAGAATGCTATGTTCATGTTTTGGTTCTACTTTGGCAAGTAGACCACGTTCTTTAAACCTGGGGTTTCATGACACCGGATTCCATGTTTAGCACACATGGTCTAATGTTGGTTAAGGCAATTGTTCCCTCAAGTAAAATGAAAGACTAAAGTAAATGAATGTTGACTAGGGTGACTTGAGCGGTCTACTTAGTAAAGGCAGGGGTATGGGACTCTACCTAGACATTGCACAAGTTGACTCTAAGGAAAGTCTTAGGATATTGATCCTATGTAATATGGTAACATGAAATGTATAATGCTTATCATATATGATGTTACTCTTATATGATGTTGTTTATATTGATGAACATGTGTTTCTCTATATTTCTATATGTGATGATGACTACTTATGATATAAGTTGTATGAAGAAAAACATTACTTATGGTCTCTTATCTTTTTGACTTGATTATGTGGGGTTATGGGGCTTCACATGATCATTACACTTGTAGGCTTGGGATGGGTTTATTGGTAAGTGTTTTGTATATTGTGTTTATGAACTATTGAGCATGAAATGTTAATATGTCTTTATGATGATACGTATTTGTTTATTATCATGCTTTATGTTGTTGTGATCCTTATCTTGTATATGCTCTATTGTATGTGCACTAGAGGCTTTCAAATGAATTAGCATGTTTTCTAATGAAATGGTCCTTTTCACGCATTTCCTTAATTGTTTATGTGCATATACTAAAACTTAGTGCAAGCGGCGTACTAATCCATATACTTTATATAACTACAAAAGTAGTGTCCGGCCATTAAAGATTAAGAAGGTCGATTGAAGAAGCTTGGAACTCTTTCTCCAAGTGTTGGTAGGTCCTCATTGTCGGGGATGCTATATTGTGATTACTCTAGCTATGAAGATCATAGTAGTTTGCGAAATACTCTTTTATTCCTTATTACCATTGAATTCTATTTTAGTAAGGGCTGTATGTAATATTGACGTTATATTGGCTAAGTACAAGATTTGTATTCTTTAGATGGTTTTTATGTGAGAAAGTTTTTAGACTATCGTATGTATGCTGATCATATTGCTAAAACAGAAGCCTCAGTAAGCTTCTATGTGAGAGGTCTATGTATACCTCAATATATGATAAGTGAGAATTCTAGGTATACTTCACATAGTATATGCAAAAGTTTTTAATTTTTCCGCTCTTTTAACCTATGTTATGACGAATGATAAGGGCTTGTCTAAGTCCTCTTCGACGACGCCGATGCCGGTTACATCTGGGGGTGCTTTCCGGGTGTGACCCTTATGTTCAAATGAAGGTAACAAAGATCAGCATGCAGCTCTTCGTTAATTAAATTTGGACTCCAAAGTCAGTGGTGAGCCTCCTTGCATTCTGGAGGACATCTTTTATTTCTTTCTAGTTTAGTCCCTTAGGATGTTGTGGGGGTCTGTCCCAAAATCAATCTTTATATGAGAGGATTTATTGACAGATGACATTAGTTTTCTTAGTCTTCCCTTTCACTTGTATTTGACTAAGACTTGGTCTGCCACTTTCGCTAATTACTTTCTTTAAATTTATTACTTGAGATCATATATTATGTTAACTCTTTCGTTGAGTTTACTAAGATAGGTGAAGGGTACGCTCAAGGCCATAAATGGTCATTGGGTGCTAGCCACATGCAGGGTGTAGACTCGAGGTTTGACAAACTTAGTATTAGAGCATAGAGTTCAAGAGTCCTACAGAGTCTCTAAAGATGTGTCTGTAGAGTCTTAGTCATCAATGTGAAGCACACAACATCCATGATTAGGAGGCTACAACATTTACGAATGTCTCACTTATTTCTTATTCTTCTAAAGAGTTAGAGCTTATTTCTAAAAGTGTCTCTCTAATTTATGTTTGCGCGTATTTCAGTGATTCACAATGCCTCTAAGAAGAGTAGCGAGAGGTCATCTCGCTAGAAAAAATGTTGAGGAACAAGAGTTACTCAATGCACCTAATGTGCAACCGCAAGGAGAAGTCACAATTGCTGAGTTTTGCGAAGCTATATCGATGTTGAGTCAATTTGTGACCAACCAAGTCGGTCAACAAAGAGTAGATCGACAAGAAGGGGATGACACTTAAAGGATTTCAGAATTCTTGAGGATAATCCCCGAAGCTTCACTGAGGATCCGAAAAACTTTGCAAAAGAATTAAAGACAGTGTTTGATGTGATGCATGTAGTTGGCTCTGGGAGAGTTGATTTAGTTGCAAATCAACTGAAAAGTTTTTCTAGAACCTGGTTTGATCAATGGAATGATGGTAGAGCTGAGGATGCACCACTTCCATGTTGGGCTTGCTTTGAAGAAGCCTTTGTGGGGCGTTTCTTTCCCTAAGAACTGAAAGATGAAGAGGTACGGGAGTTCCTTACCCTGAAACAGGACTTCCTTAGTGAATATAACTATGGGTTGAAGTTCTCCCAACTGTCTCACTATGATTTGGTTATGGTTAAGGATATGAGGAGTAGAATGATTTTGTTTGTTGGTGGTTTTGGTCGTGCTTCAAGCAAGGAAGGTAGGGCTGCAATGTTGAGTGACGAAATGGACATATCCAGACTAATGGCCTATGTTCATCAAGTTGAAGTGTGAAAACTGAGGGACAGAGAAGAGTACAAAAACAAGAAGGTCAAGATCGGGAATGAGTCTGTGCAACAAAAAGATGGTTTGAGTCGGCCACAATTTCAGAAATAGAAGGGGCATGCACCATCATCTTCTAGTGCACATGCGCCAAGAAATAAAGGTGAGTATAATGGTCAGAATTGGCAGAACTACAAGACTAGACCAGCCTAATCCAAAGGTAGTGTGGCACAAGGTGGTAGTTGAGATCCTACTTGTGGTAGGTGTTGTAATAACCACGCCGGTAAGTGTCGTAGGACATTCGGGTTGGTCCAAATATTGCCAAGAGTGACACGACATGAATGATTGTCCTAAGAGTAATCAAGGATGTGGAAATCCAGTAAATAGAGCCCAATCTTAAACAGTTTCTCCATTAGACAGGGTTACATCTAGAGGAGCAACTTCTGGTACGGGCGGAGGGGAAAATCGTCTTTATGCAATCACTATCTTCCAAGAGTAAGAGAACTCTCTAGATGTTGTCACAAGTATGATCAAAGTCTTTACATTTGATGTTTATTCTTTATTAGACCCAAGAGCAAGTTTATCTTTTGTAACTCCTTATGTTGCAAATCAGTTTGTATTATAGATTACATCTTGAAAAACATAGTGAACCCTTCTGTATTTCTACACCTGTTGGGGAGTCTATTATAGCGAAAAGAGTTTATTGTGATTTTCCTGTATCCATCAATCATACGAACAACACTGCTTGTCTAGTAGAGTTACACATGGTAGATTTTGGTGTCATTCTTTGTATGGACTGGCTTCATGCCTGTTATGCGAGAATAGATTATAGAACTCGAGTTGTCAAGTTATAAATTCCTTGTGAGCCATTCATAGAGTGGAGTAATAGTTTAGCAGTGCCTAAGGTCATTTCATTTCATAGCTAAAGGCAAGGAAGTTAGTTTCCAGTCAGTGCATCTATGACTTCCACTAAGTTAATGGCTCAAGTGATGAGATACCTTCCCTTCAGTTAATTCCTATAGTCAGTTTCTAGAAGTCTTTCCCGTAGTCCCTACTGAGATAGAAATAGACTTCGGCATAGATATCATCCCAAATACTTGTCCTATCTCTATTAGTCCATACAAAATGGAACTAGAAGAGTTAGAAGAGATAAAAGAAACAATTAAAAGATAGATAAGGCTTCATTTGACCAAGTATCTCACCTTGGGGTGCTCCGGTCTTGTTTGGAAGGAAGAAGGATGGTTTCCGTAGGATGTATATAGATTACCGTCAGTTGAATAAGGTGACCTCAAGAATAAGTATCCTCTCCCAAGGATAGATGAGTGTTTTTACCATCTTCAAGGTGCTTCTTGCTTCTCGAAAAGTGATTTCAGATCAGGCTACCATCAGTTGAAAGTTAGGAAATGTGATGTTCCAAATACAGCTTATAGAACAAGATATGGGCATTATGATTTTTTGGTTATGTAATTTTTTTTTGACAAATGCACCTGCATCATTCATGGATCTTATGAACATAGTCTTCAAACCGTATCTCTATATGTTTGTCATCGTTTTCATTTATGACATACCGATTTAATCAAGGAGTGAAGAATATCATGCTAGTCACCTCAGGATTGTTCTTTAGACTTTGAAAGATAAAGAGTTGTATGCCAAGTTCTCCCAAGTGTGAGTTTTGGCTTATTTCTTTTGCACATAGTTTCCGATGATGGGATTATAGTTGACACTCAGAAGATAGAAGCAGTTTTTGGTTTGCCTAGACCGACATCTCCAATATATACAAGGTGTTTTTTGGGTTTGGTTTTCTATTATAGTAAATTTGTTGAAGGGTTTTAATCTATCTCGTCTTCTTTGACAAACCTAACTCAGAAGACAGTTAAGTTCCAATGGTCTAAAGTTTGTGAGAAAAGCTTTCAGGAGTTGCAAAAGAGATTGACTACCGCTTTGGTTTTCAGTTTACAAAAGGGTGTTGAAGGTTTTGTGATGTATTGTGATGCATCTAACGTTGGTTTGGGATGTGTGTTGATGCGGAATTGCAAGGTTATAGCTTATGACTCTAAACAGTTGAAGGTTAATGAGAAGAACGATCCAACTCATGACTTAGAATTGGCTGCAGTAGTTTTTGCTTTGAAGATATGGAGTCACTACTTGTATCGTGTTCATGTTGACATACTCACTAATCACAAGAGACTCCAATATGTGTTCACTCATATTAGTCAAGGTTTATGACATAAGTATTCTTTACCACCCATGTATTGCTAACGTGGTTGTTGATGCCTTAAGCAGGTTGTCCATAGGAAATACCTCCCATGTTGAAGAAGAAAAGAGGGATTTAGCTAAAGATATGCACAAACTTGCACGTTTGGGAGTTAGATTTATGGATTTCCCAGTAGGAAAGATATTCTTGACCAATGGGGCTGAATTGTCCCTAGTGTCTAAGGGGAAAGAAAAGCAAGACCAAGACCCTATTTTGCTTGATTTTAAGGAAAATGTTCATAAGCAAAGAGTATTGACCTTTGAACAAATGGGAATGGTGTGCTGAAGTACCAAGGTATATTTTGTATACCTAAGGTTGATCGACTCCAAGAGAGGATCTTGGATGAGGCTTTCCAAGATCTCGCAAACAACATGATTTGGGTTATTGTCGATTGGATGACAAAGAAAACCCATTTATTTTTTGTAAAGATTATCTATTTGGCTGAGGATTATGCTAAGTTGTACCTTTAAGAAGTAGTAAGACCTCATGGAGTCCCAGTCTCCATTATTTCAGATAGAGGTGCCAAATTTACTTCACAATTCTATAAATCTTTCTAGTAATGTTTGGGTTAAAGGTGAATTTATGCACTCATTTTCATCCTTAGATAGATGGAAAAGTAGAGCGTACTATCCATACCTTAGAAGATATATTGACAGCTTGTGTAATCGACTTCTGGAAAGTTGGGATGATCACATACCCATTATTGAGCTCGCTTGTAATAGAAGTTACCATTCGAGCATCCAAATGGCTCCATATGAAGCTCTTTATAGGAGAAGATACAGATATCATATTGGGTGGCTCGAAGTTGGTGGAGCACGGTTGATAGGAACCAATCTTGTTCTCCAAGCCATGGAGAAGGTGAAAGTGATTCAAGAAAGGCTGAAGACGGCACAGTGTTGCCTTAAGTCCTACACATGTGTTAGGAGAAGGCCGTTAGAGTTTGAGGGGGATGATTGGGTATATCTTAAGGTTTCACCCATGAAGGGTGTCATAAGGTTTGGTAAGATTTGGAAACTAAGTTCCCGGTATATTGGACGTTATACAATCTCCAAGAGAGTAGGAAATGTGATTTATGAATTGGAGCTAGTCCATGAATTAACAATGGTTCATCCAGTATTTCATATTTTTATTCTAAAGAAGTGCTAGGGTGATCCTTTATTGATTTTACCAACTAATAATGTTGGGATTAAGGATAGGCGGAATGGTCTGGTGGACACTTGTACTTGTATGAGTTTGTATTGTGAATCATTATACTTAACAATTTATCAAGTTAACCATTAAACTCAATAGAATATCATATATCAAACCCCTCTGACCATTGACAAAACTTCTGTGGCATTAAAATGGTTGACTTGGTATAAGATAGTTGGTAAACGCGTGAGAAGGCGGGTGAACTGCATTTTAAATTTAAAAAATATTTTAAAGTAAAATATATTCAATTAAAACAATTAAAAACTAAAACATTAAATTAAAAAAAGTAAAATATAAACTTTAAAAAAGGTCATCCTCTTCCTTCAACTCCAGCCGCCATCCCCGTTCTTGCCCCGTCCATTTTTCCTTATTCTATACACTTCTTATCAACTTTAGTAGGATATTGACACCTCATTGTCGTCACATACAAGTTGTTATTACTGAAGGGAGAAAGGGAAGATTTTATGGTGATGCTCTTCGCCTCGTCGGAGTCTACTAATTCAAAGTGGAAAAAGAGAGAGGCAACACTGATCCTTTTTCACTAGATCGGGATGCGGCGAGGGGGTTTATTGGTACGACGGAGAGGACGAAGAAGAGAGACGGACCATTGTGGCTCGCAGGGGTTGCCGCTTACTAATTTTGTGGAGGTTGGAGAAAGAGGAAAATAAACTAGAGAGGTTTTCAATGGAGGTGGAGACCTGCAGGTCTTGCCGCCAAGAAAAGCGGTGGCTAAGATGACATCGCCGGTGAATTTAGATGTACACTGTTGAGAGGTGTGGAGCCCCAAAATTTAATAAAATTAAAATTTATTATTTTATGTTTTATTTAATAAAATTATGTTTGATAATTTTTAATGATAAATAATAAACATAATTATGACATGTAATTAATTTATGTGACATGTATATGAAATGTCATATATTCAAGGCGAGTGAATTACACACATGACGAGAGGGTTTTGTAAGTACTCGTTTGATTGAGTTTAAGGGTTTACTTGGTAAATAGTTAAGTAAAAGGGTTTACAATACAAACACATACAAATACATGGGTGTACTAGACCATTTTGCCTTAAGGATATCTTATCCTATGAAGAAGTTTCAGTTCAGATTTTGGATCGGCAAGTTCGAAAGTTAAGGACAAAGAGAGTTGCACCAGTCAAGGTCCTTTGGAGGAACCAATTCTTTTAATAAGCGACTTGGGAGGCTGAGAATGATATGAATAAGAGATATCCACATCTCTTTGAATCTAGATAGAATGCAGATCAAGGTATTAGATTCTCTTCTTAGAACTTTATGATACTATGTGTAAGCATATTATTAATTGCTTTTGTTGTTAAGTGTTGAACTGATGTTACTACCCTTAGCATAGTGAAAGATTTATCATTCGAGGACGAATTTTCTAAAGGAGGAGATAATGTAACATCTTATAACTTGAAATAACTAAGAATAAGCTAAGAAAACAAGAATAATCATTTTTTGGAAATAACTTAGGAAATATGGAAAATTTCCTAAATTTAAACGTAAGTATTTGGTATTTTCACACGGCCATAACATCCAACTCAGGAGGATTTACGGTAAGTTCTTTATATGGGTTGAAATCCCTTGGGAAGATCATTCCAATTGCGCCAAGTTGGTGCATTTTTCATGTCGTATGAAGAAGTAATGCCTTTTGGAAGTTGGTTTGTTGAACTGAGGAAAGTCCATTCCGGATTTTAGTACATGTAAAGTAGTCTTTTCACGCTAGTATTTCCTAATTCGTTCAAAGGGTTTATTAGGGGTAAAACAAATTCCCAATTCAATTTTTAGAAAATTTATGACGCTTAGGGCTTGGGAGAAAATAAAAGAGACGAAGAAGACCAAGAAATCTTACAGAACTCCAAGGATTGTTGCGTGGATGTCGTCGGGGGTGATCCCTTCGAGTTATGTGAGATCTTCTGGTTTTGGTTCGTTCACCCACACAACAATATGTTTAATTCAGCAAATTTCATACAGATTGAATGATAAATCTTGAAGTTCTTGACGAACAAATTTTTGAATCCCTATTGGTTGAGTTGTAGAATACCTTTTATGGTTTTGATTCGCGTTACTGGGTTTTTATGAGTCTAAAATTTTGGGTATTGAATATATCAGTCATCATAATTATTAAGTAAATAACCCTTAGAAGCTTGGGAGGTTTAGAGATAAAAATGGAGAAGAAAAGTCGGAAAACCCGTCTGATAGGTCTTGGGCCGCCACGCCTATCAGAGCCCCTTAGGACGCACTCTATCGGTAAGGATCTGGCGCGCTGTACCAACCTGAGTGCCTTATGACAGTGTCTGTTCGTCGAGTTCTGGTGCCTCGCGCATCTCAAAGCGCCAGGGTAACTTGGAGATCCCATTTCTCCGCTATCTTTTCGTACTTGTTCCTAAATGATGTACCTATCAATGCTTAGTTGATTCCAACACTCTAAAGTACATCTAAACATCATGATATCATCCATAAACATGAGATCGTTATCCTTGAATACATAATCCAATTCAAGGTAAGTTAAGAGTCAAGTCTAAAAGTTAAGAAGCAAGTCAAAGTAAGTTCCTAAACCATTCAAGAGTCTTAAACAAAAATTTTAACCTTGTTTTAAGTCTCAAGAAATGAGTTGAGCAAAGAGAAAAGATTTTATTTAAATTCTCAAAATCTATAAGGGAACTAATTATTCCCTAAGAGTTAAGTTTCAAGCTAAACAAAGAGTATCAAGTTGAGTTCACTTCTCAAGAGTTATAAGAGAACTAAGTAGTCCCTAAGAGTTTGAACGAAATGTTATCAAACTTTTTAGAAAGAAAGGAAGCTAGACTTCAACAAAGCCTATGGCTAGTTTTAGTAAAAGATAATGGAAACTATGATTTCCAAGAGAGCTTTTGAAGCTAAGTTTGAACATTTATCTCCAACTAGAGAAAAAGTTGTTTAAAAAATATATGAGTTAAGTATTTTGGGAGTAGCATTGAGCACTGATACGGAGATGCGAGTTTATATTAACTCAAGTCTCCATAAATCATGTATCCAACATGGATAGATAAAGGATCATACTTCTTATATGATTCCTTAGTGCTTTTTATCATAGACTAGTAGATCCCCTTAGTAATTGAGGTTCTATACCAACAACAAGATATAGAGTGGTCCTCTTGGAATTTGAGGTAATATGTTGTACCATCACTTAGGCTCATAGTGATGGTTTTCGATTAGAGATCTCCCACATAAATTATATTACTTTCATATATAAGTAAAGTTAAGTTCATTATTGTTTTATCTCAAATGAACTTAGCGCTTACATTGTTTTAAATGTTTTCTTTATATTGAATGTGTCTTTACTGCTCTATAATGAGTTGTTATTTCATCAATTGAGCAGACTCAAGGTAAGTTTATTCTCACTCCTTTTAAGTTTAATAGTTGTGTTTAGCATTCCAACTTGCATACTCATACATTCAATGTACTGATGTCAGCTGGCTTGCATCATCTTATGATGCAGAAGCAAGTAACATGGATCAGCACGTAACGCTTCATTGATCCAATTTGAGCTATAGAGTCAGCAGTGTGCCTCCTTCCATTCTGGAGGACATCTTTTATTTCTTTATAGTTTAGTCCATTTGGATGTTTTGGGGTCTGTCCCAACATCCATTTTCATATTAAAGGCTTCATAGACATATGACATGTCACACCTCTAAAATGACTTAGTTGAAACTAGGGCCTTACGTGTGTGTCATGAAGTCTTCAATTCCTTAAATGTTTTGAAATTATGTTTTGAGGTAGTGTATAATAACATGGTTAAGTTTGAATTCAAAACGTCAAGGAACAATCAAGACGTTCGAAGAATAGTAACATATGTGCCTTATGTGTTTTTATGTGATTATGTGTGTGAAATGAGTTCATGATGTACCTATATAGTCGATGATAGTGTTTAGAGTCAGCATGTTGAGTTTGTAAGGTTTTGAGGTCAAACGTCCAAGAACGTCTCGTGACATTTGAAAGATAGCGTTTAGACGTCATTGTAAGTTTTGATGTGTTTTATCATGTCGCGTAGCTTTTTTATGTTTAACTTGTTTGAGATGTTCCTAATAAATAGACATGCGTTTTTAGAGGTTTAACTTCCGGGTACGTCTCTACCTAGGACCCACAAGAGCCCTAGAGGAGGACCATGACTCAAGACTTGAAGCTGCATGACAGCTTGCATGCAATGCTAAATGATGGACATTCGATGGAACGGCGGCTCATCGACTTGGTGTGTCGATGGACCCTGCAATTCTGCAATTTTCAGACCTCTGAACCAAACCTTCAGACCCCATCAATGGGGCGTGGTCCTACCAACGGACCGTCGTTTGCATGGCGTGTTTTGGACCTGCACTTTTTCTGTTATGGCTTGGGGGTTTTTGGAAATTCACCCAGAGTCTTATAAAATAGGTGACGATTGTTTTAGGTTTGTATGGGTATTTTAAGAGTATATAAGTCATTAAACTCTCAGTTGGATCCTATCACCTTAATAAAAACACATTCCCTCCCAAATTTTCTCCAAAAACCTCCATGAGAGCTCAAGGTGAAGATGAAGCTTGTTGATAGATCTTTACTGGAGTTTCTTCTTCAGTTTTCATTGGATTACTCTAATAAGGTATGGGAGTTATTCATAGAAGTCTTGCTATCACCTTAGAGTCAATTTCAAAGATGATTTCAAAGATTTCAAAAAGATGAAAAACTCCAATTTCTACTCTAAGTCTTAAATTCTTGCATGAAACATTTTAGAACCTTAAAATATTATGATACTATTGATGTATAATTGATGTTTTTCAATTAAATTCTCCATGAACCCTTGACCTTCTAAATCTCTCAATTTAACTAAACTATGGGTGAATTGATCATGGCTAACTAGTAATGAATTCATGTGTAGATTTCTTAGGGCTATTATTTTATGTATGGATCTTGATTGTATAAGTCATAGGATGTTTCAACTTGATTACATGAATGATTTATATTGTTGGATTCATTGTATATTGAGTCTATACTATTGAACTTATCATGGCTATGGTAAAAGCCTTATGAGTAATTAGTTGGTTGATTGGGCTATGGATGGAAGTTGTGTAGTTGGATTAATGGCATTTTGCCTAACTCTCTTAATATTATACATAGATTTTGTATTACAATTATAATTGGTATGTTCCACTTATGGTGGCAGTGTTTATATTTTACCTTTGTGATAAATGTGGCCTCGTCGGCATTACTTTTTGAATTGTATTAGTATCATGTTTAGGACTATATGAATGTATAATGTGAAGTTTGTGATGTAAACTAATGTAATCATTCCTAATATGTTATGGATTGTATGAACATGTGGTTTGAAGCATGATGGAATATATGTGTTCTTTTTGAACGTTAACAGTGAAGTAATTTAGTAGTACTTGTATGATCTTGTGTGAATGATTATGTTATGATTTCTCTTATATGATGATATATGATGATGTTTTATACGGATATGTGAAGGTTAACATGTTGTACTCTTAAATGGCTATGTATGATTAAGGTAGTCTTTGATGACTTCTTACCTGTGTTATGAGAATGTGATGTCTTGATTTGGTAGACCTTAGTCCCTCTTTTTAATGCATGAAAGATATGTGAATATGTGACTCCTTGAGTTAGTATTCTAAAGCTTCTTAGTCTTGGGTGAGTGATTTAAATGTGACCTTGAATATAGATAATAAGGTCCTTTATGTAGAATCTTCTAGAAAGAAGGTTATGCTATCCTTGAAGTCGAATCTGTAATGGTGTCCTTCTTTTGCAAATTGTGGACTTAAGGTTGGTTGGCCGACATGAGATTATCCTTAGGAAAATCGTGAAACTATTCTCTTTACCATTGAAAGGCATCCCTAGGGGACCTCTTTGGTAGGATGAATGTGATTGGGTTATGAACTAGATATGGAACCTCTTCATGTGGTCCTTTATGTGAATTACTCTATGAAAACAAAGGCTATAACCGAGTGAGCATGTTAAGAGAAGTAGCTCTAGTTAAGAATGAGGCTAGAGTTCAAAGAAACCCTTCATATTCCTTAACCATGTTCCTACATGGGATTTGTCCAAGTTCTACCATTGGCAAGTAGAATACCCTCCATCGGAGTAGGTTACAACTCCGAATTCCATGCTTTGCTACCATGGTCTATGTCAGTTATTGCCTATTCTCATCATATGGGATATCCACTAGAGTCAGAGAAGTTCCATAAAATTTAGACGGTGGTATGGGTGGATACCTAGACATTGCACAATTGGGCTATGAAGATGTTAGTGAGTGAGTACCTAGGTCTTGTCCAAGACCATTACTTTAATGTCCTTATGTGATGAATATCTATTGAATGATCTAATGAAGAGAATGAATTAAGTTAGAAAGTATTAAATGAATAAGTACCTAGTCTAGATTATCTTTAAGGATTGCCTAGTTAAAGTGTGAAGGTGCATAAAGGATGGTCTATTCATGTCTTACCTAGGGAGGTCTTAAGAATGACTCTTGATAGAAGTGTTGATTAATGAAGTGACAATGATCATATCTTAGGTAGTCTAAAGGATCTCTTTGGTGTGTATGAAGGGATTGTATGGGTGGTCTCTGCATAACTCACCCAAGTGAACCTTAGAATCACCTTTTATAGGAGGGTCTCATGTCTAATGTGAATTGGTGTGATATTGATGTATTCGAATAGATAATCCATGGATCATCTAGGTGTAGTTGTATGGGCGGCCGCTTCATATCTTACTTAGGTGAGTCTTAGGATAACCTTACCAGGGGATCCATGTTAGTATGTTTATGTATTTTTATATGGTCTTTATGTTACCTTGTGATGTCTGAATTATATGTGAACTTACAATGAGGTCACTGTAACGTCACTGTATGTTTTCTATAAATTAGGTATGATTTGGAATGTGTCTTATATTGTAATTATTGACTTGATTTATGTCTCTTAAACTATCTTATGAGGGTTTTATATCAAATTTTATGAAAAGCATGTTATTTACTAAATGTCTCTTCTTCATTGTTTTTGCATGGCTTCCATACTTAGTGCATCTGTGTTAAGCCTTTCTTTTCCCTTTTTGACTAAATTGTAGGGAGTTGGAAGTCTTGACGTTACATGCAGGATGAATAGGATTCTAAGGGTTGAAGATGAAGTATTGGTTGAGTCCTCATCTATTCAAGGACAATATCCACATGTTCCTTTTATGTATTTGTGTTTATTTCATGTCTTGTATGGTCTTACTCCCAAGTATTGACACTCCAAAATTTAGATGGTTTAGTGACACATTGTAAAGGTTTAATGTTTTAATGAAAGTCTTCCACTTGCGTATTGTTATTAAAAAAATTCTTCAAGTGGTAAGATAGTTTTAAATTCGTACTCATTTTAGAATGTTTATTCTGCAATGAATGATACGAGTGGCTTTAGTGAGACTTCTCGGAGTCTCATATGTCGTGTGGAGACTCAAGGGTGATCTAAATTCTAGGGTGTACTTGTGGGTCGTTACACGACATTACTTTTCTTAGTCTTTCCTTTCACATGTATTTGGCTAAGACTTGAATTGCCAGTTTGGCTAATTATTTTCTTTAAAGTTATTGCTTGAGATCATATTTTATGTTAACTCTTCGACTGAGTTAAGTAAGTCAAGTCAAGTGTACGCTCAAGGCTAGAAATGGTCATCGGGTGTCGCCCACGTCCATGGCGTAGACTCTAGGTGCAACATACTTGGTACATTTTTTTACTAAACGTATACTCTTGCCTAATTTTCTCCAAATGTAGGGTCCGACAGTTAGGGTTCTCAATTTTGTGGCTAGTGGTTGATTTGAGAGATTCTAAGCATTAGTGAGTCCTCATGCTTTATGGATGGATTTTCATTGTTTTCAATTTTCCTTCTTATTTCTAGTTTTGAACATGATGTATGAGTCAGGAACAATTTCATTCTTATGCACTAGATGGCTAATGAGTCAAGTATTTAGACGTTTGCTTTACTTTTATAAAAACTTTTGGGTCTTGTAATGTCGTTCTTAATATATTTTGTTCTATTTGTTATGTTTTGAATGTTAGGTGGCTTGTATGGGGCCTCTCAGGGTCCTTTATGTCATATTACGCCTAGGGGTTACCTTTGCTCGTGACAATAATTATTACAATAATTTTAGCAAAATGTAAATACCAAAATATGTATTGATAAAATTTTAAGGACTTCATAAGAAGGAATTATGTTTTAAAATATGTATTTAATCAAATAGTGCTTCCAAAATGTTTATAGGTCGGTTAAATAGGGTGTCAACATACGTCTTCTCAGGTTGCTATTTAAGCTGCTTATGTTTCATCTTTTTCCTTAAATGCTCGTACATTCAATGTATTGACTTCAATGGATTCACATATTATTTATGATACAGACATATGTGTTCAGGATCATCAACAGGTGCTTCATTGATCTTATTGCATTCCATCTATATTTGGTATTCCTCCTTGTCTTTTGGACGACTTCACATAATTGTGTTGTTCATGTTAGCTTGTCAATGGTCTTATCCTAACATCCGTCATATTATTTAGAGGTTTAATAGACAATAGCAGTATGAGGAATCTTTCCCTATTTTCCCTTTGTGGATTTTCCCTTGAGACTCTGAATTTAATTACTTATGTTATTTAAATACTTTAAGAATTTTTTTAGGTAAGTGCTTATTAAGACCATATGAGTTAAATCTTTGCATTTGAGTTCCCATTTTAACTTGAGTAATTCTTCTACTAAGTACTCAGCCAGACCAAGGGTTCAATTAGGGACCAACAATGGTTCTTGAGTCCTAGTTACGCTCAAGGTATGATAGTTTAGATCCCGATAAAATCCAAATATGCCAAACAACCCTACCCCACCAGTTTCTTAGTACGGATGAAAGATATGATCTTAGATGTCTTAGGCTTGTATACCCTTCCCTCTATATCTTTTACCTATCTAGGATCTCTCGAGTCAGTAACTTTGCATTAAAATTAAGAGCAACATAATGGAGGCAACTAGAGAGTCACAATCTTAGCATAACAATTAAGCACAACATGATAGGGTGACAATGAATTCGTGCCTAAGAATACATCAAAGTCCAGCATATCCATAATAACCAAATTAGTCCAAGTTTGAAAACCCATTATCTAGACAAAACAAGCATGATAGACCTGGATGACTACAATAAACTCTCCAGCTGGGATAGAAACATGGATGGGGGCATCACGCATATCACAAATCACATCAAATCCCAAAGAAAATTATACTAACACATAAGAGTAAGTAGAACCTTGATTAGAAAATATAGTAGCCATCCCGTCACTGTCAAGAATAGTACATGTGATCACAACATTAGATGCCTCAACCATGGTTTGCCGGGAAAGACGAAAAACTCAGACCTGTCATCCTAACGGGCAACCTTTCTATGTGTATGCACTTCTTCTTACCTGGAATACAATTTACCGTCCCTCCATGAACTCTTTGATTACCTCCTCGCCCACCTTGTGGACGTCCTCTGCCAATATTACCTCGGCCCATCAATACAAGACTCCATGAGTGAATATTAGTATGGGTTGAAGTTCGCCCAACTGTATCCGGATAAGGTTAAGGATATGAGGAGCAGGATGGTTTTGTTTTTCGGTGGTTTTGGTCGTGCTTCAAGCAAGGGAGGTAGGGCTGCAATGTTTATTGGAGAAATGGACATGTCCAGACTAATGGTATATGTGCACCAAGTTAAAGAGGGAAAACTCAGGGACAGAGAAGAGTACAAAAATAAAGAATGCCAAGACTGGGAATGAGTGTGGGAAACAAAAAGATGGTTCAAGCCGGCCACAATTTCAGAAATAAAAGGGGCATGGACCATCATCTTCTAGTGCACCTGCGCCAAGAAACAAAGGTGAGTATAATGGTAAGAATTCGCAGGACTACAAGGTTAGACCAACCTAATCCCAAGGTATTATGGAACAAGGTGGTAGTTGGGCACCTACTTTTGGTAGGTGTGGTAATAATCACGCCGGTAAGTGTTGTAGGCCAGTCCTGTTTCTTCAAATGTTTCCAAGAGTGACACTACATGAAAGATTGTCTTAAGAGTAATCAAGGATGTGGAGATCCAGTAAATAGAACCCAATTTTGATCAGTTTCTCCACTATACAGGGATGCATCTAGAGGAGCCACTTCTGACCCATGTGATAACGCTCAAACTTACTTCTCAAATAATAAGTAAAGCGGTCGTATCAAGTAAAGAACCCAACTAATGAGGTTGGGATCGTTCCCACGAGGAAAACAGTTCAGACTTAACTTCAATTTATTATTACTATTAGTTAATCAATTATTTCTTTAGAAAAAAAAAGACAATAAAAGGGGGGTTTTTATTTCTAAATTAATAAAGAGAACTAACTAAATTAAGGTAACCAACTAACGGAATCAAATCTTCGAGTTTAATCAATTAATCAAAGTAACTAGGGTTTACATGTTCCCCACAAGTTCCTAACTTGATAATTCTTACTATAACAATTCTCTCCTAGTATCTTGCAAGCAAAGTGATAAGTTATGTATTTCTAAATCCTTGGTCCGCATTTGACAAATTTCACTCCGCACCTTGGTCCAACTACGTGTGTTGTTATACTAATCCTTACCTTTACCTCATATTAAGCATTGTATTTGATATTTGACTAAGTTATTACCTCGTACCAATCAATACTAGCCTATTAGATAGTATACACTAAATCTATGTTGATAATTCTTTTCCTATTATCTACCTGCCTTGTTCGGCAAGTAGCATTAAGGTGAGTTCTAACGTTGTCCATCATCTTAAAAGACTTCTAAGCGAAAGAATTATTAATACATGCAAGACACTATTCTAGAATTGTTATTTTAGTTAGATTTTACCTCATTATTCACCCATGGTTCCCACAACCCTGGTTATGGATTTTAGTTACCCATAGTCCTAATCACAATATTCATATATGTAGTATAAGAATTCATGCACTTACTTCAATGAGAAAGAACAAAATCCAGAAATTTATTTGATTAATCGACAAAATCACCAACAATCAACTCCAGAGAAAAGTGTAACATTCCAGAGTCTAATATCCAAAAAAAAATCTACTAACAAAGAATCTAACATAAAAGTGTCTAATAACCAAGAGTTTAACAACCAAGATTCTAACCCCCAAAATGAGGTTTTTCGAACTATTTATAAAAAAACAAAAACCTAATAAATGAAGGACACTATTTGCTGAAAATCTGTCAAAATGGGACTGGGTCGACGGACATCGTGACGAGCCTTCGTGGTCACGACTGGCCGTCATGGCCTCCGTCATCCTATACTTTATAGATCTTTCTGCTGCCTTCTTCATTACCCTAAACAAACAGGTATGATGGACCATTCCAAGCACGACGGTCCATCGAGGGTCTTCGTTCCATAACACTTAGCTTCCTGGAATTTGGGTACTGGGACTACTTCTCTGATCATCACGACGAACCAGCAGGACGGACCGTCATGGCTACGACGGTACGTGATGCACTTCGTAACCCCATACTTGGTCAGACTTCCCCATGTTCCTTCAGCAGCTTCACTACGATGCCACCTACGGACCGTCACAGGCACGATGGACCCTCACAAGCTCTGTAGGTGGTAACTTTTCTGCATTTCTTGCTCAAAAACTTCCGCGTTCATCTTTAGACATATTTCCTACAAATAAAGGGAAACTTACAAAAAAATCAATAGAAAAAGGATTTTGGACACACAATAAACTTAAGGAAAAAACATTAAAAATACCGTGAAACCACAGTATATCAACAGCCTCAACTTAAATTTGTTGTTTGTCCTCAAGCGACGCACTATGACTAAGTACAAAATCTTTCTACAATAGTATCCATTTTTTAGCTTTCGCAATCATTTGGCTATCAATCTCGATCAGACTCATCATGTTTATCCATGTTATCACTATTGGGCTTGAATTATGTGGGATCAGACCATGACACAGACTCACCACACACTGACACCTATCCTCTTCAATTTCTCACCGAGGTGCTAATATTTCCGGTATTGCAACTAGTGTCCTCACTTCAAAACAACATCCTCATTTTTCACACAATGATTTCAGATTGAGTATTAGGACTACTTTTCTACACTCACTCTCAGAACAAATTCACAACTCATTCATACATATTTCCATAAGCTTGCCCTTATTTTCACTCCTTTATGTTCGCTATACAACTCTTAGGATCACGATAGGACTTTCTTAGCTTGTAACATAGGCTCAGGGTCAGGTAGCGTATATTTAGGTATACATTAGTGACTTTTTGCCCTTCTTGATATATTGGCTTAACATACCACTTTTTATCATTTTGTTTCGCCCAATTTCTCATATCCTTTCACCTTGCTATTTTCCCCTATTTCTTCATTTGTGTAAGTGACTCTCTTCTTTTCTTGCTTGTATTTATTGTATTCTTTTTATTTCTGTTTTCTTTCAAATGGTTCTTGAGTCACTTTACTTTTGTTCTTTCTCTCTCTTTGTTCTTTCAACCCCACTTTTCCAGAGCATTCCTCATAATAGCCACCCTCAATTCATGGCTTTGCCATGAGTCAAAGTACACAATACGCAAAGTTGGGTCAGGGCCATGAAAGGGTTGTTCTCTGCATTAGCCACCCTCAACTTATGCTTTTGGCATAAGTTGAGGTGCACATGTCAAAGGAGGGACCAGGGCCAACACATTATTCCCAGAAAAAATCAGTTGGGGTGAAAAAGAAAGGTCTATTTTAAGATCAAATCATTTGGATCAAAGAGGGATTAATTTCATTCAGTTTTTTTATTTAGGCTAAATATTGGCTATATTGAACAAGGGCCTATGATACATTCCTAATTGTCTATTACAGCTTACTTTTATCAGGACTAACTAGGCAAGTTCTAGCTCAGTACAAATAGTGGACTATTCAAATCTTTCTCACACTCACTTGACATCTCATTACTCTACTAGATTATCAGACACCTAGTTAAAATTTTAGACTTAGAGTCATGTAGTGGTGTATCTCTATGTAATGCTTAGAGCCACACATTTATCAATTAGTATGCCTAGTCATGCATCATTTTCATTTCATCAGGATATCATTTTAGCCATCTTGCTTCAGAGTTAAACTATGTACACAAGATATAGACATACCGGTTCAACAATAAAAATAATCAGTCTCTTGGGGGAAAAGAACACAGGAAAGAAAACCCCAAAAGAGTATAGTGAATTGGGCTACTCAGACTTCATCCTAGAACTCACTTTCCATTTACCCCACTCCCAACAAAAAGACATGCAATTGTCCCCAATGCCAAAAAAAATTGAAATACAAGAGTGGTAGGTGAAGCAAACCTGGGGCGCAAAGCGCGACGATCAGCAAGCTAGGTCCGGTTCCCTGGAACCCACTACCTTTGTAGTCTGGACACCCTCAGTAGTGTCCTCATTAGCAAAATCACTATCAGCAGTGCCTCCCGCTACCGCCACATCTCTGGAGCTAGATGCCCCAACAGCTGACTCTAGAGCCCTGATCCGGCACGCCTCCTCATCAGCAAGCGAGGCTCTCCTCACAACCTCCATCTCACGGCGCTCCTTCTTCCGTGCTCTAGCCTCATCCTCCTCTTGACCCTTACACCTCTTGGCATGCTCTCGAGGGGGAGGTGATGGAATCTCAGAAGTGGCGAATAAGGACGCAATCACTGTGTCCTCAGCAGGCTCTACAGAAGAGGCCTCAGACTCAGGCACCCTGTCCTCTAGTATCATATCAATGTCCGCTCAAAGACTCTCAACCGCAGCCTGAAGGTTCGACACGTCCACCTGACCGGTTGGCCGGGCTAGCACCCGCACTTCAAAGTATTCCAAGCGCTGATGAATCTCAGCGATCTTCCACTCTGTGTGCTGGACCAGTTTCCGCTCCAAGCGCTCTTCTGTCTCAGCAATAGACCTCTGCATCCAAGGCTGGATGTGATGCAGAAGTATAGCAATCTGTGCCTCTAGTTTTTGGACTCTAGCAAGCGGGACCAGAGCGGGGAAAGGGGCTGCGCGAGAAGAGCTCTGGGCAGTGCTACTACCCGGGATAGACTCGACGGGGGTAGTGTCAGTGGTTTCAGAAGCAGCCTGCGTAGCCGTGCGAGCCTATGCTACCGTATCATAAAAATTTTCACCAAGTAGAGGCAACTTTGGACGGGGCCCTCTGCGTGGAGCCAACTCATTGGCCTCATCCTTGATGATGACAATATCCATAGTGCCTAGTGGAGTCTTGAGCTTATCAATGTGCCAGATGGGCACACCTGCGAACCTGCATAAGGAAAATATCATGCACGGAAAAGGGTAAGTAATTGTTACCTTAAAAGCCCTCTCGTGCATGACCACCTGTAGAAGCCAAGCAAAATCCACCTCAAACCCGGCTATCATCGCCGCCATCAGAACTGCACGATCCCATGTGACTATATTATCAGTGGCCGTGGGGGGAAAGGCAGTGGTGGACAATCAACTGTAGGAACTTAGTCGTGAAGGTCAAGTTAGCCTTCTTGATGGCTCCCTTTGGCTCTGTTACCCAGTCGGCATCCTCTCCATCAACAGAAAAGTGCAGGGCCATCCACCTCTTTGTGGTATCTCTCAACGATGGCTCACGCAAGAATTGGCCATCTTTGACAATTTGCCACCGGTAGTCGAACTCGGCATTGAGAGGGGTCCGGTTGGCATCAACATCCTCGCCGTATAGATACTGGCTGATGGAAGGCAGAGAGATATTGACCTGAATACCACATACTCAGACATGCTCAAGTGGGGCCTGTTTGGCAGGGGCAGCCCGCCTATCAATCTGTGATCTGAGAGTAGCCACATAAGAGGCGTAGAACTCTTGGACCAACTCTTCACTATAACGGCCAAAAGAACGCGCTGTCCACTCCAGTCGATGTCTGGTGAAGAGATTGTGGATCTCTGGCATGGTAGGGAGACTTCCTGTAAGGACCCGCCTCTCTAGTGTAAGGGTCTGGTTCATGACTCTTTTATCATTCAGAAACTTTGCGTCTGAATAAACTTGATATTTCCCTTCGACACACCACCGGTTAGGCTGGTCGGCAACCGGGGTGAGAGCACGAGTCGGTGAGTCGGGAGTGGAATCAGAATTGTCAGCCTCGTAAGACGAGACAGACTGTGCAGCTGTGGCGGGTGCAAGGACTTCAGCAGACACAGAGGCTTCCTCCGACCAGAAACTTTTAAGGAGACAAACGCTCCTTCATCATGAGTAGCTGACCCAGAAGGTGTGCTCGTCAGTGTGCGCTCCTCATCAGACTGGGAGGCAGTGACTACGCCGGACGCCACCTCTTGGGGCGTAGCTATGGTAGCACGTGCAGCTCGTGATGGAGTGGCAGTGTCTGGGGCATGTAGTCGGGGTCACGCTCATGATCAGAGCCAACGACCAGGCGGGCAGACGAGGCGAAAGACTTTGATTGCCCACGTGCGTAAACTCGATCTTATTTTTGTGCCATAAGAGATAGTACCTGTAAAGAATCAATATTAGTACGAGAAGGAGCGAACAAGACTAGCAAAAATGGAACAAAATAAATATAAGAGCTAAGCTGTAATGACTTTTCTGCAGTAACAGTGAAACACGACGGACCAGGTGACGGCTCGTCGTGAGTACGACGCACCGTCATGGGGTCCGTCATGTCTTACTTCAACTATGTTGATGTGGAGACCCCTGAAGGAAAGTCTCTTACAAGTATGACGGATAAGCAGGATGGACCGTTGTGACAATGACGGTCCGTCGTCGATGTCCGTCGTGGAGACCCTTAGGAGAGGGGTCTCTGACCGTCACGACGGTTATGCAGCACGAACCGTCGAGGGTGTGACGGTCCGTCATAGATGTCCGTCAAAGGACACTTAGAAAAGTGGGAGACCCTTAGTACAAGTGTCTCTAACAACTATGACGGTTGTGCAGGGAGAACCGTCGTGGTAACGACGGTCCATTGTAGATGTCCGTCAGAGGAGTCTTAGAAAAAGTATGGAGACCCTTAGGAGATGGGTATCTGACTGTCACGACGGTTGTGCAGGACGGACCGTTGAGGGTATGATGGTCCATCGTAGATATCAGTTAGAGGACACTTAGAAAAAGTAGGAGACCCTTAGGAAAAGGGGCTCTGACCGACACGACAGTTGTGCAGGACGGACCATCGAGGGTATGACGGTCCGTCGTAGATGTCCGTCAGAGGAAACTTAGAAAAAGTAGGAGACCCTTATAAAAAGGGTCTATGACAAGTAGAATGGTTGTGCAGGACGACTGTCGTGGGAATGACGGTCCGTCGCATGTATCCGTTGGTGGACACATGGAGAAAACGTACAGTGGGATGTTGGAACAGACCCTATGATTGTCCGTCGTGGGTACGACGGTCCGTCATCGGGGTCTCGTTTTGTCATTCAGTGACAGAACTGGGGATGCCAAAATCATCCCCTATGACTCAAATGGAATTTTCAATGTTAACCTACATGTGTCTAACCCAAATACCTAACAAACTAGCAATGTTAAAGCACCTATTTCTAAAGTTTTAACAATGCAATTTAAGGATTCTTAACCTAGGTCAGACAAAATTTGGATCAAAGAATGAAAACCATCAATAAGAAATAGGCTAATACTAATGGATAAACAAAAATGCAATGTAAATGGGTATAAATCAAAGACACATACCTGAGAATTTGAGAAAAACAAGCGAGGAAGGTACTTGGTAATCAAGAACAAAACCACAGCAGCAGACTCCGACTAGTAGAGAGTAGATTTTAGGAATTTGGGAAGTGATCAGTTGATAGAGAAGAGAGGTAGGAAGTTGGAAGTTGAAAACTGAGGGAAATGGGAGAAAGAGGGAAGGAAATGGGTGAAATGAAGGGGTGGGGTTTTTAAATGTTACCAATTTTTCAAATTACCCCCAATCGGGTCGGGTCGGGTATGCTCATTAATGATGCAATGAGACCCCGATGACGGTCCGTAGAAGATGTGACAGTTCGTCATTGCTTCCATCACGTGTTCCCTAGTTTTGAAAATAATTGAAAGACGTACATAGCACGACCGATTCATGAGACGGTCCGTCCCGTGCGTGACGGTCCGTCGATGTGTCCGTCAGTTACTTTTGCAGTGTGATTTTCTGCAGAATTTCCTGGTGATGTACCTGCAAATTTAAAACCCATTAGTAGAAAATGCTACATTTACTATAAAGAAAAACTTATAAGTATTGGTTTGCCTCCCAACAAGCGCCTGATTTAACGTCGCGGCACGACTGAAGACGCTTGATTACTCAAACTTCATCAATATGGTATGCCTCGATTTCTTAATTTGCCATTTCAGCATGCCCAAAATAGGGTTTTGTTCGTTGTCCATTTACCACACCGTCCTTGGTTTCTAACTCAACTTCTCCATGAGGGAATAATTGGGTAATCAAGTAAGGGCCAGTCCATTTGGACTTGAGCTTGCCCGGAAACCAACGCAACCTAGAATTGTATAAAAGCACCAAATTCCCAACCATAAACTCTCGTTTTTCAATTTTTAGGTCATGGTGCTTCTTCATATTTTCTTTGAAGGATATAGAAGATACCGATTGGAGCTCACCACTCTGCCTCATGGACCTACAAATGTTGAAGGTTGCTTCTTCATTGTTCAACCGAAATTTCATCTGCCCCTTTTCCATATAAACTAAGGCTCTACCTGTAGCAAGGAATGACCTCCCAAGATTAATAGGTACTTCAAAATCGACTTCACAATCAAGAATAACAAAATCTGTTGGAAATACGAATGACTCAACTTTTACTAGCACATCATGGAGTATCCCTATTGGCCTTTTTACTGTTCGATCGTCCATCAGTAGCCGCATCGCACTGGGCTTTGGATCACCCAAACCCAACTTCTTGTAAATCAAGAGAGGCATGAGAATTATGCTTGCCCCCAGATCACATAATGCTTTCGCAAAATGTAATGATCCGACTGTACAAGGAATAGTGAACGCAGCCATATCTTCTTTCTTTTGTACGAGAGATCTCGTAGCAATAGCACAACAATGATGCATTCTATCATGATCCTCGAAAGTGATCGATCTTTTCTTTGTAACAAGATCTTTCATAAACTTTGCATAACCGGGCATTTGTTCTAGATCTTCTACCAAAGGGACATGATAAAAAGTTGCTTCAACATTGTTATAAAACGCCGATATTTACCATTTCCTCGGTCTTTTTCACTAATCTTTGAGGAAAGGGGGGGGAGGTCTAGGCATGGGAGTTACCTTTGTAAGAACTTCAGCATCTTTTCCAATGTTATCTTCTACTTCACCACTACCCTCTATCTCCTTATCATAATCTTTTATCACCTTTTCCTCCTTAGACGGCATAGGTGGGTCACTGGTCTTCTTACCACCCCAAGTAGTTATTTCCATACAATGTCCATCATTTTTTGTATTTTGGACAGTATTTCTAGGAAGAGTGCCCGGTTGCCGTGTGTTCACAGTCGCAGATAATTGGAGCATTTGCAACTCAATCTTCTTAATCGATATTGCATGTGTATCGATTTTCTGCCTAATACCCGCTAAATCACTCCTTAACTCTTTAATGTGCTCATCATTAGCATCAAACCTCCTCATATTTGTGCAACATATCCTCAACTCACGTCATACTATCTCCACCATCCCTAGGAGTAACTTCACCATTTTGAGGAGGGACGTAAGGCCCATTCCTATCATTTCTGTTACTGTAGTTACCCCTGTTGAGGTTGTTGTCGCGGTTGTAGTTTCCATCTAGGACTTACTGACCCTCCCTATTATAGTTACCATAGACCCGACCTTGGTTTCCTTGACCTTGGGGCCAATTCTCCTGATTCGCGCCTTGGGCATTTGGTCGGAAACCCCCCGGCTTTTCATTTACTGCATAGGAATTCTCCTCATAATAGCATTCATTATTTGGTGGTGGTGGTTTAGACAAGTAGTTAACTCATTTATCTTTTCTGCACCTCCAGTGATATATTTTAATACCAACCCAAGCTCAGTTCTCATCTGAGCCATCTCTTCACGAATCTCATCTGTGGTTGGGTTGTGAGTGGATTGCACTGTGAAGGTATTTCTCTCAGTATTTGACTTCCTAGTACTCCAAGCTTTATTGTTCCGGGAGATTTTCTTTAACTTTTCGGCAATCTCAGCATAAGGACACTCCCCATAAGAACCACCCGGTATAGACCAACACCGCTTTATTTTTATCGTCCTGTCCCCGATAGAAGTTTTTCTTCAGTGACTCATCATATATGCAGTGATTGGGGATGCTTCTCAAAAACGAGGTGAATCTATCCCAAGAACTACTAACTGACTCTCCTGGTAGTGCCACAAAGTTTTTCACTCTGTCTTTGTGGTTTATTTTCATGGAGACCGGGTAGTAACGTGCTAAGAAAGCGTCCCTTAGTTGGTTCCAAGTGAAAATTGAGTTATAAGGGAGATCAGTGAACTAAATAGAAGCCTCTCATGTCAGTGAGATAGGAAAGACTTTTAGCCTTATTACATCCAAATCAAAATCAGGCCTCCCTACACAGCTTTTACACACTGCCCTTACCTTATCTATATGGGCATGTGGATCCTAAGAAGGTAGCCCTGAAACATACCTCTGGCAGTGAACATTTCCATCAGGCTACTAGTTACCACAAATGTGTGGCCTGGTGGTAGAAGGGGCAAGACAAATGGCCTATCGAAGTCTGCTATATTGTCATAGCCTCTGTAGTATTCTTGAGGACGTGGAGCGGGATTTTGTCCCCTCCATTGGTTTTCACCCGGAGCATCGAGTAATAACTGACCATGAACATCAACCGGAGCTGGAATGTTCTAGTTTAGATCATCATCATTAATAACCAAGTTTTGATTCATGTTGCGTACTGTATGCTCTAATTCGTGATCGTAGGGAAACAAGGGTTCTCTTCCTCTCAGTGTATTTGGCATACAAGGAAGATAGTTCTGCAAAAATCAAAAACAATAAACAAAGTAAAATCAATAAAATATTGACTAGACTATAATAATAAGTTTAAGTTAATCTAAAAGCTACTTTCCCCGGCAGCGGCGCCAAAATTTGATAACGCTCAAACTTACTTCTCAAATAAGAAGTAAAGTAGTCGTATCAAGTAAATAACCCAACTAATGAGGTTGGGATCGTTCCCACTAGGAAAATAGTCCAGATTTAACTTCAATCTATTATTACTATTAGTTAATCAATTATTTCCTTAGAAAACAAAAGACAATAAAAGGGGGGGGGTTTATTTCTAAATTAATAAAGATAACTAACTAAATTAAGGTAACCAACTAACGGAATCAAATCTTGGAGTTTAACAAATTAATCAAAGAAACTAGGGTTTACGTGTTCCCCACAGGTTCCTAACTTGATAATTCTAACTATAACAATTCTTTCCTAGTATCTTGCATGCAAAGGGATAAGTTATGTATTTCTAAATCCTTGGTCCGACATCTAGAAAATTTCACTCCGCACCTTGGTCCCGCTACGTGTGTTGCTATACTAACCCTTATCTTTACCTCATATTAAGCATTGTATTCAATATTTGACTAAGTTATTACCTCGTACCAACCAATACTATCCTATTAGATAGTATACACTAAATCTATGTTGATAATTCTTTTCCTATTATCTACCTCTTTGGTCTGGCAAGTAGCATTAAGGTGAGTTCTAACGTTGGACATCCGTTAAAAAAACTTCTAACCGAAAGATTATCAATACATTCAAGACACAATTCTCGAATTGTTATTTTAGTTAGACTTTACCTCATTATTCATCCATGGTTCCCACAACCCTAGTTATGGAGTTTAGTTTACCCATAGTCATTATCACAATATTTATATATGTAGTATAAGAATTCATGCTGTTACTTCAATGAGAAAGATTAAAATCCAGAAATTTACTAGATTAATCGACAAAATCACCAACAATCAACTCCAGAGAAAAGTGTAACAATCCAAATTATAATATACAAAAAAAAATCTACTAACAAAGAATCTAACATAAAAGTGTCTTAAAACCAAGAGTCTAACAACCATGAGTCTAACCCCAAAAACGAGGTTTTTAGAACTATTTATAAAAAAACAAAAACTTAATAAAAGAAGGACTCTATTTGCTGAAAATCTGTCAAAACGCGGTTGGGTCGACGGGCCTCGTGACTGGCCGTCGTGGTCACGACGGGCCGTCATGGCCTCCGTCATCCTATACTTTACAAATCTTTCTGCTGCTTTCTTCATTGCCCTCGATGAACAGGTATGACGGACCGTTCCAAGCACGACGGTCCATTGAGGTCTCCGTTCCATAACACTTAACTTCTTCGAATTTATGTACTGGGACTACTTCTCTGATTATTACGACGAACCAGCAAGACGGACCGTCGTGGCTACGATGGTCCATCATGCACTTCTTAACCCCACACTTGGTCAGACTTCCCCATCTTCCTTCAGCAGCTTCACTACGATGCCACCTACGGACCGTCACAAGCACGACGGACCGTCACAAGCTCCGTAGGTGGTAACTTTTCTACATTTCTTGCTCAAAAACTTCCGCGTTCATCTTTAGACTGATTTCGTGCAAATAAAGGGAAACTTACATAAAAATCAATACAAAAAGGCTTTTGGACACACACTAAACATAAGGAAAAAGCATTAAAATACCGTGAAACCACGGTATATCAACAGGCAAAGGGCAAAATTGCCTCTATGCAATCACTAGCTTCCAAGAGCAAGAGAACTCTCCTTATGTTGTCACATGTATGATCAAAGTCTTTAATTTTGATGTTTATTCTTTGTTAGACCCAAGATCAAGTTTATCTATCACTTCTGTTGAGTTAACGACTCTAGTGTTGAGGTACGTTCCCTTCAGTCAATTCCTTTAGTCAGTGAATTTCCCGAAGTCTTTCTTGATGATCCACCTAGAGTCCCTCCTGAGATGGAAAAGACTTCGACATAGACATCATTCCAAATACTCGTCCTATCTCTATTCCTCCATACAGAATGGCACCGCAGAGTTAAAAGAGGTAAAAGAAATAACTGAAAGATAGATAAGTCTTCATTCGATCAAGTATCTCACCTTGGGGTGCTCTGGTCTTGTTTGTAAGGAAGAAGGATGGTTCCCTTAGGATGTGTATAGATTACCATCAGTTGAATCAAGTGACCTCAAGAATAAGTATCCTCTCCCAAGGATAGATGATTTTTTCGACCAGCTTCAAAGGTGCATCTTTTTTCTTGAAAACTGATCTAAGATCAGGCTACCTTCAGTTGAAAGTTAGGGAATGTTATATTCCAAATACAACTTATATAACATGATATAGGAATTATTAGTTTTTGGTTATGTAATTTTTTTGACAAATGCACCTACAACATTCAGAGATCTTATAAACAGAGTCTTCAAACCATATCTATATATGTTTTTCATCGTTTTCATCTATAACATACTGATAAATTCAAGGAGTGAAGAAGTGTCACAACCGGGGAGCACCCCCTAGAGGTAACATGGCGTACTTGACTTCTCAAAGGTCTTAAACAAGCCCATAGTTATCCTTCATCGTATCGACATAGTAAATTTAGAGGGAAATTTAAAACTTTTCATGGCACCTCATATGCTAGAAACTTTACTTCATATACATATAAAGTATAAGTCATAATATATATATATATATATATATATATATATATATATATATAGTTTCAACGAGTGTCTCGTCTCATACCATCTAAACGGATATCACAATATGGGCATAGCCCTTACATCAATTCAACAAGACCATGTATAGGTCATACGAAAGTACAATATTCAATTAACAAGGAAAGAAATGATAGTGTCCATAAGCTCATAATAAAAACCAAAGCTAGAAGATGGCATTGACCTCGAAAGTTGAGGACCTACCCCACTTGGATGAAAGGAAGAATCCAAGCCTTCAACAATATCGCCTTCCAAACTCTTCAACGACCGGAACATAAAATGTGTCGGACAAGGAAAGAAAATGGGATTAGTACTCCACATGTACTAACTATGAGATCTTATGCACATACACAAACAAAACATCCTAAAAAGTAATTCATATTAATAAACCAAACATGCTTACTATCTCAACAAGTAAAACTTATCCCAACACTCTTGAAACCATGATTTACTACAACCCTAACATCAAGGAATAATATCACAAGATTAAATAAGAATAAAACATATCATAATCAGCAAGACAACTACTCACAAGTCCTTATCAAGTCAACAGGTGCAATGACCAAGCAAAGCCACATAACCTTACTCAATCAAATATCCTCAACAAGAAAACATGATCAATGTCAAACTTTACATCATAGCACTTAGACTTGTATTTCATCATGTATTATCATTATAACCCAAGGCATATTCATAAATAAGCTAATCAACACATAATATCAACAATGTGTCATGGTCATCATATATGCATCATATATTGTCATAACATAACATACATAAGAACCTCCTCCCAAGACTCCCCTCAAGGCTAACTACTACAATGTCTCGGTAGAGTCCCATATCCCTACCTAGACTAACATAGACCCCTTAGGTTATCCAAGTTAGAGTTCAAGTCCTTTAATTTTTTTTATATTTTGGGAACATCTTTCCCTAACCGACATAAACCACATGAGCTAGTGTAGAATCCGGTGTCGTAAAACCCTACATCGAATGAAGGCGGAACTACTTGCCAAGGTAGTACCAAAACATAAAACATAGCAACTACGTTGATCCACTAGCTAGTATTCCTATGGCGGCTACATAGTTCAAGAACTAGGAGATTTAGTTGGGACCCTTTTTATGCGCCATGTATTATAGTCTCCAATCTGGAGAGTAATATAGTGTTCCTACCTTCCCTATGTGAAAAGGGACACTCCTCTATCTACTTCACTCGGTGCTAATCTAGAGTTCCTTTTGGAATTGTCTTTATGCCTTTAATTACCATTCATATCTTAATTTATGCCATAGGGTCTACCCCTTGTATAATCATCATCATCAATATCTCAATAAGAATTGTATGAGTATTAGTCCTTTCATAACAATTCATATAAGTGAGGTTAACACATTAGCGTTTCATAACATATTAAGGTATATTGATAGTTTTCACCGTCATTATATCATATAAACATTAATCGACCTCATAACATAGTCAAGAAATTTCAATTAAACTTCATACCACCCGATAATCCTAGTAAAAGGCATACTCCAATGTAATATCATGACTTAACAATAATTAATCACAATGAGAAGTAAAGGTAGAAATTCTAAGACCTATCAAGTCTTCTCATAGTCTATAATCAATGTCTTACAATCAACCAATAACTCAACCTAACTTGGGTAGTAACATCATCGCACAATGATAACCAATAGAATAACAAGGCCAATTGCATCTCTATAACACAATTCATCTTTAGATCACAACTTGAGACAAGGTACATAGGCTAATTTCACATTATAATTCATAACTTAAATCACATATCAATAACTAGCATGATAGGCCTTCAATTCGTCTTAATTTAATCATAATAGCACCATAGGATAGTAATTTAATCAACAACCAACTCAATTGAATGATCACAATACAATATAGGTCAAGATCACTACCTAGGGTTAGGGATAGAGGATCATGTTCTTCAATTTAGAAGAAACAATCCACAATTAAAATAAACATGTCGAATTAAATGTTAATCTACTCAAAATAACCCTAAGAATTCATTAACAACTCAATCCATAACTTCAATTTCGTAATTGAATGAGGGTTAAAGGTATTTATAGTGGGGATTAATTAACTTAATTAGTCTCCCCTTAATCCCTAACTAACCCCTAAACCACTTAATTAATTAAATGAAATCATTTAAAATTTAATAGCGAAACTCGACCCTCACCGAAGAGACCCCAATCGACGGTCCATCGGTGAGTCGACTGAAACCCCCCCCCCCTCCGTCCTGCACACCGTTGTATAGGTCAGAGACTTTACAGGCGAGGGATTCCTCCAATTTTTTCCAAGTGTGGGATGATGGTGGCCTCGACGCCCCGTCAACCCCCTTCGGTCGCGTGCTAGGTAAGCAAGAGCCTTCACGAATCTTTCTAAGTGTGGGACGATGGTGACCTCGACAACCCGTCTAGCCACGCACGGACCGTCATCTGTCCCATCGATGCACACTGTCAGGCAGTGTGCATCAAACTGTAGGGGTCCTCCTCAAGGGCCCTTGGTTGGTCTTTGGGGGAGTAATACCCAGACGTTTCAATCACGCAACAACTCAAACACCCATTAGCTACCTTCCCACCCACTTTCTTACATTTCTGACTCCTAATAAATAGTCAAAAGGCTAAGGCTCACTAACACCCCTTCGAACCAACTTCTCGGACATTTTTGGATGTTTTGGTTCTTAAAACTCCTAAATGACCTATATTCATTAAGAATGGACTAATAAACAGTGTTTAGACTTTATGAAACCTATGTTAGGCTTTACAATAAGTCATGTATTTTCAAAGGGTTACATTATCCCCCCCCCCTTAGGAACATTCGTCCCCGAATGACACAAATTCTTTTGAAGGAAGGAAAGACCCAAGACAAGCATCCCAACCAATCTACAATATCCATTTATCATAAATCATGTAACCTCATCAAGGCAAATATCAAAACTTGTATTACCACACCTAAGGCTCAAAACACTTCATCATGAGGCATTTCCTTCTCACAACACTTTTGAGCTCAACATACATCACATGAGTCAAATAGAACAAAGTTCAACTTAACAACATGTTACCTATCATTTTATTTAGACTCACCATATTCAAAATGCACAACACAACTCAAAGCAAGCAAAAGCATAATTTGAAGTTTTTAATAGCAATACTACAATGATTTCACTGTAAAACTTACTGTGAGGTTCTCAAAAATGCCCCCTTTTTTTATAACACTTCACCCAAAAATCAAGAAACGTCAATTTTTAATCATATTTATATTTATAAAAAGAATGACTAACTTTAATTCTCAAAAAGATGAGGGTAAAAGGTATTCATGTCGGCCTCGGCCTCCCATGTGGCACCCTCAACTAGATGATTTTTCCATAACACCTTTACGGAAAACCACCTCTTTATTCCACAACTTCTTGACTTGCCTATCAAGAATTTTAACCAGGACTTCCTCATAAGAGAGGTTATCCTTGACACCAAGACCCTCAATAGAAAGAATGGACTCAGGATCACCGATACACTTTTTAAACATAGAAACATGGAAAATGGATAATCCGAAGCCAATTCACTAGGAAGTTTCTATTCATAGGCAACCTTACAAACCCTTTGCAATGTTTCAAACGGACCCACATAGTGAGGACTCAATTTCCCTTTCTTGCCAACCCTAACCAGCCCTTTCATTGGTGAAATTTTAAATACACCTTATCACCTTCTTCAAACTCCAAATCCCTTATCCTATTATCATCATAAGACTTTTGCCGACTATAGGCCATTTGCAACCGGTTTTTTCTGATATGAACCATTTCCAAAGTCTTTTAAATCAACTTAGGACCAAGAAGCGATGTCTCACCCACTTCAAACCATCCCATAGGAGACCTACACCTCCTACCATACAAGGCTTCTTAGGGAGACATGGAAATAGATGAATGAAAACTATTGTTATAGGAAAACTCCACTAAAGGAATATGGCTATCCCAACTCCCTTTAGAATAAAAAATGCATGATCTAAGAATATGTTCAAGGGTTCGTATCGTACGCTCCTCTTGACCATCCGTTTGTGGATGAAAATGTGCTCAACTTCACTGTAGTACCTAACCCTTTTTGGAACGACCTCCAAAATCTAGATGGAAATTATGCGCTCTGATCCGATATGATGGATAACGGAATGCCATGGTGTCACACAATCTCATCTACGAATATTCTAGCGTAATCCTACGCTGAATATGAAGACTTGATGGGGATAAAGCGAGCGGATTTAGTCAATCGATCCACAACCACCCATATGGAATCATAGGACTTTTGGGTCCGTCGTAAACCTACTACAAAGTCCATATTGATGTCTTCCCACTTAAAAGTTGGAATTTGGATCTCTTGTAGTAAGCCACCCGACTTTAGGTGATCGTCCTTTACTTGTTTGCATTTCGGACATTTAGCGACAAATTCCGCTATGTCCCTTTTTAGACCTTCCCACCAATAAATTTCCCTTAGGTCATGGTACATTTTTGTCAACCCCGGATGAATTGAGTAGCGGGACCCATGTGCTTCTTCTAAGATCCGGTCCCTCAACCCTTCTACATCGGGAACACATAATCTCCCTTGGTACCTGAACACACCACATCCCCCCCCCCCAGGGAGAATGATTCATTCAACTTGCGATGAACCGATTCTTTCAACTCCATTAAGGTTAAATAAAGGCGTTGTTTGGACTTCACCTAAACCACTAAAGATGACTCGGAGTTATTATGAAATATAGCACCCCCATCCGGAGAACTCTCCAACCTCCCCCCAACCTAGCCAATCTATGCACATCCCTAGATAGGTCCTTTTTTGGCTTCATCAAGATGGGATACACTACCCATAGTCATTCGACTTAGAGCATCCGCCACTACGTTAGCCTTTTCGAGGGGATAAAGGACACTCATATCATAATCTTTCAACAACTCAAGACACCTTATTTGTCGGAAATTTAACTCCTTTTGGGTAAACACATATTGGAGACTCTTATGATCGGTAAAAACATCCACATGAACCCCATACAAGTAATGCCTCCAAATTTTTAAAGCAAACGCCACAGCCTCTAATTCAAGGTCATGAGTGGGTAATATCTCTCATGTACCTTTAGTTTCCTAGATTCATAAGCTATCACCTTCCCGTTTTGCATAAGCACACACTCCAAACCCAATCGGGATGCGTCACAATACACCACAAAAACCTTTGTACCCTCTGGTAGGGTCAACACTGGAGCGGAAGTAAGACTATCACTCAACAATTGGAAGATCTTCTTACATGCCTCTGACCACTCAAACTTTTTACTCTTTTGGGTCAAAGTAGTCAAAGGAGATGCAATGGACACGAAACCATCCACGAACCTCCGATAGTAACCCTCTAAACCTAAGAAACTCCTGATGTCAATCGGAGTCAATGGTCTAGGCCAATTTTTCACCGCTTCCATTTTCCTTGGGTCTACTTCAACTACCTCACTAGAAATGATGTGCCCAAGAAAAGTCACCGATCTCTACCAAAACTCACACTTACTATATTTGGCATACAATTGATGTTCTTTAAGGGTTTGCAACACTACCCTCAAATGACCCATATGATCACCCTCATTCTTCAAGTATGACAAGATATCATGAATGAATAAAATGATAAACAAATCTAGCTAATTTTGAAATACTGTATTCATTTTGTCAATAAATGCCGCTGGAGCATTAGTGAGGCCATGACACATAACCAAGAACTCATAATGCCCATATCTAATCTGAAAGGTCATCTTCGATATATCCTCCCCTATCACCCTGAGTTGATGATACCTCGACCTCAAGTCTATCTTTGAAAAGTAACTCGCCCCTTGGAGTTTGTCAAATAAGTCATCAATCCCGAGGGAGAGGGTACTTATTCTTAATAGTGACGTTATTGAGTTGGCGGTAGTCAATACACATTATCAAAGACCCATCCTTCTTTTTGAAAAATAACACCGGATCACCCCATGGAGGTAAAGAAAATCCTTGAGTTGATCCTTGAACTCTTTCAATTCGTCCGGAGCCATCCGATATGGAGGGATTGAAATGGGATTTGTTTCCGATAGCAAATCGATACCAAAATCAATTTCTTGTTAGGGAGGAATAAAGTGAAAGTCATTAGGAAAAATCTCTGGAAATTCATTCACTACAGGGACCGACTCAATAGGAGGAATTCCGGAATCCAAATCTGGGACTCTTACTATGTCATAGAGAAAACCCTTTGTGATCATTTTACATGCTTTTAGACAAGATATGATGAGGCCTCTAGGAATAGAATCCCCCCCCTTCCAGTCAACAACGGGTTCATTTGGGAAGTTAAACCTCACCACTCTTGTTCTACAATCAATGGATGCAAAACATGCATGCAACCAATCCATACCAATATAATATCAAAATCAAGCATATCGAGCTCTACTAGATCAACATAAGAAACTCTACTGAGACATGAAATAGGATAATTTCGATAGACTCTTTTAGCAACAACCGACTCTCCCACTGGAGTAGACACTCGAAAAAGCTCATGCATAATATCGGGTAAAGCATCAAACTTTTTAGCTACTAGTGGTCCAACAAATGAGAAAGTAGCACCCCGATCCAGTAAAGCATACACATCAAGAGTAAATATTTTTAACATACTGGTCACCACATCGGGAGAGGTCTCTTGCTCACCCATAGAGCGGAGAGCATAGAAACGGTTCTTCTTTGGAGCATCAGTAGACCCACTTGCTTGAGCTTGGCCACTACCCTTTTCTTGACTCTTCAAGTTTGGACAATCTCTCATTTTTTACCACTCTTTCCATAACTAAAGCAATTATCCGTCCCCTTAAGACACTCACCATAGTGCTTTTTACCACACTTTCCACAAGTTGTCTTCTCATTTGGTGAATTAGAACTTTTTCCATTCTTAAATTTAGGCTTAGACACCCTATCACCAATATCTCTTGGGAATTCGGTAGGGACTTGATTTGAACCCTGCTTCTTAAATTTAGGCTTATCTTGTATCTGAAGCCTATTCTTTGAGAAGCCTCCATCAAATGACCTAGCCCTCTTAGCATCTCTACTTTTTTGCTTAGCTCTTGCCTCCTCAACCCTTCTTGCATAAACCATTAGACGGAAAATGTTCATGTTGTCATATAGCGTGGCCTATTTGCAGTCCTTTTGTAAGTCCTTCGACACCCCCGTCACAAAATGGCTCATTTGGTCTCTAGGATTGGATACTAAAGAAGGAGCATATTTGGGCAACTTAACGATTTCGAAAGAGTACTCATGAACACTCTTCCCTCCTTGGCTAAGATTGATGAAATCCATCACTTTCTTGTCCCTCATCTTTCTATGGAAGAACCGATCTAGAAAAGCTTCCTTAAAGATCTACCAAGTAACTATACTACCCATCAAAGGTCTATTATCCCACCATTGCACATACCAAGTTTGAGCCAAATCCTTGAGTTGATATGAGGCCAACTCGGCCTTCTCACTTGAAGTCACCCCCATAGCATATAGCACCTTATAGACCTCATCAAGGAATTCTTGGGGCTCTTCATCAACCTTAGACCCATAGGAAGTATCAGGGTTTATCCAAGTGAAGTCCCTTAGATGGGAAGCCATAATAGTGACTTGTTGATGAGGACGGAGAGCAACATTCCAATTGGCTTGGGACTTCAAAGCTTGGGCTTGAACCGTTGAATGTTGTGCTTGAGTAATCATGGCTTGAGACATTTGAACAAGAATAGCCCTCATCTCCGCCTCCGTAATAGGTGGAGGGTTATCGGGGTTTGATAAACATTAGCATTTTCCTCCAGTGGAGGAACTTGCTCATCATGGGGAGGAGCTCCTGCATTAGCAACTTCCTCCTAGAGTCTTCAAGCCTCATTCTTTCGAGTGTTCATGCTTCCTATAAGCACAACATATAAGTATATTGTATTAGCATAATATATATTCATATCATGCATACATAGACCCTTCATATAAGAATGTTACATAGCCTTCTACTTTTATTGCACATATGGATATCAAAATATAAAAATAGTCTCAATGATTGTCTCATCTCATACCATCTAAACGGATATCACAATATGGGCATAGCCCTTACATCAATTAAACAAGACCATGTATAGGTCATACAGAAGTACAATATTCAAATAACAAGGAAAGAAATGATAGAGTCAATAAGCTCGTAACAAAATCCAAAGCTAGAAGATGGCATTGCCCTCAAAAGTGGAGGACCTACTCTAGTTGGATGAAAGGAAGAATCCAAGCCTTCAACAACATCTCCTTCCAAACTCTTCAACGATTGGAACCTAAAATGTCTCGGACAAGGGAAAAAATAGGGTTAGTACTCCAGATGTACTTAGTATGAGATCTTATGCACATACACAAGCAAAACATGCTAAAGGGACTTTTTATCTAAGAAAGTCGTTCTACCCTTTTTAGGGGCTTAATGCAAAGTCAAGTAAGTCATATTAATCAACCAAACATGCTTACTATATCAACAAGTAATACTTATCCCAACACACTTGAAACCATGATTTACAACTACTCCAACATCAAGGAATAATATCACAAGAATGAAAAAGAGTTAAGCATAACATAATAAGCAAGACGACTACTCACAAGTCCTTATCAAGTCAACAAGTGCAATGACCAAGCAAAGCCCCATAACCTTACTCAATCAAGTATCCTCAACAAGAAAACATTATCAATGTCCAACTTTACATCATAGCACTTAGGCTTGTATTTCATCATGTATTATCATTATAACCCAAGGCATATTCATAAATAAGCTAATCAACACATAATATCAACAATGTGTCATGGTCATCATATATGCATCATATATTGTCAAACATAAACATACATAAGAACCTCCTCCTAAGACTCCCCTCAAGGTTAACTAATACAATGTCTCGGTAGAGTCCCATACCCCTACCTAGACTAACATAGACCCCTTAGGTTATCCAAGTTAGAGTTCAAGTCCTTTAATTTGTTTTATATTTTGGGAACATCTTTCCCTAACCGACATAAACCACATGAGCTAGTGTAGAATCCGGTGTCATAAAACCCTACATCGAAAGAAGGCGGACTACTTGCAAAGGTAGTACCAAAACATAAAACATGGCAACTACGTGGATCCACTAGCTAGTATTCCTATGGGGGCTACAGAGTTCAAGAACTAGGAGATTTAGTTGGGACCCTCTTTATGCGCCATGCATTATAGTCTCCAATCTCGAGAGTAATATAGTGTTCCTACCTTCCCTATGTGAAAAGGGACACTCCTCTATCTAGTTCACTTGGTGCTAATCTAGAATTCCTTTTTGAAATGTCTTTATGCCTTTAATTACCATTCATATCTTAATTTAGGCCATAGGGTCTACCCTTTGTATAATCATCATCATCAATATCTCAATAAGAATTGTATGAGTATAAGTCCTTTCATAACAATTCAAATAAGTGAGGTTAACACATTAGCGTTTCATAACATATTAAGGTACATTGATAGTTTTCACCGTCATTATATCACATAAACATTAATCACACAATGAATTGTATCAGTATAAGTCTTCTCATAGTCTATCATCAAGGTCTTACCATCAACCCATAAATCAACCCGAATTGGGAAGTAACATCATCACACAATGAATTGTATCAGTATAAGTCGTTTCATCACAATTCATATAGGTGAGGTTAACACTTTATCATTCCATAACATATTAAGGATCATTGATAGTTTTCACCATCTTTATAACACATACACTTTAACAAACCTCACAACATAATCAAGACATTTCAATTCAACATCATACCACCCTATAATCCTAGTATAAGACATACTCCAATGTAATATAATGGCTTAACAACAATTAGTCACAATTGGAAGTAAAGATAGAGATTCTAAGACTTACCAAGTCTTTCTCCTAGTCTATCATCAGAGTCTTACCATCAACCCGTAACCCAACCCAACTTGAGGAGTAATATCATAGAACAATGATAACCACTAGAATAACAAGGCCAATTGCATCTCTATAACACAATAAATCTTTAGATCACAACTTGAGACAAGGTATATAAGATAATTTCACATTATAATTCATAACCTAAATCACATCTCAAGAACTAGAATGATAGGGCTATAATTCATCTTAATTTAATTATAATATCACCATAGGATAGTAATCTAATCAACAACCAACTCAATTGAATGATCACAATGCAATATAGGTCAAGATCTCTACCTAGGGTTAGAGATAGAGGATCATATTCTTCAATTTAGACAAAACCATTAACAATTACCATAAAAAAGTTGTATTACATGTTAATCTACTCAATATAACTCTAAGAATTCATTATCAACTCAATCCATCACTTCAATTTCGTAATTGAATGAAACCCATAAGAAACTCTACGTTTTGAAATATATATATTTTGAAGGAACCCTTTGAGGAAAGAATCTCAAAGGTGAATAGAACCCATACTTTAATTTTCTCAAGAATTTATTGAAGAATCCACCCTTTTTTCAAGACCTCAAACCCTAGTTCTTGCTAGCCTTCAATCGTGAGTGCATGTTGAGAGAAAAATAGGAGAGAAGGAACAGATTTTATTTTGAGAGTTTTCTTTAGGTTAATGAGGGTTAAGGGTGTTTATAGTGGGGATTAATTATATTAATTAGTATCCCTTTAATCCTTAACTAACCCTTAACCACTTAATTAATCAATTATAATTATTTAAAATTTAACACTGAAACTGGACACTCACCGACAAGACCTCGATCGACGGTCCGACGGTGAGTCGACGGACAACCCCCCCCCTCCGTCCTACACTCCGTCGTCTCGGTTAGAGACTTTGCAGGAGAGGGCTTCCTCCAATTTTTTCAAAGTGTGGGATGACGGTTGCTTCGAAGCCCCGTCGAGCCACTGTTGCCCCGTTCAACCCCCTTCCGTCGCGTGAAACAGTAGCTAGGTGAGAAAGAGCCGTCACAAATCTTTCTAAGTGTGGTAAAACGGTGGCCTTGACTCCATGTCGATCCCAGCACGGAAAATCGTTTGTCCCATCAATGCACACTGCCAGGCAGTGCAGCATCAAAATGCAGGGGTCCTCCTCAAGGGCCCTTTATTGGTTCTTGGGGGGTCATACCCAGACGTTTCAATCATGAAACAACTCAACAAATATTAGCTATCATTCCACCCATTTTCGTACATTTTCGACTCTTAAAAGTTAGTTAAAAGTCTAAGGCACACTGACATCCCTTTGAACCAATTTCCTGGACGTTTTTGGACGTTTTGGTTCTTAAACCTCCTAAGTGACCTATATTCATTAAAAATGGACTTAGAAACAGTGTTTAGACTTTATGACACCTATGTTAGGCTTTACAATGAGTCTTGAATTTTCAAGGTGTTTCAAAAGCATCATCTACTTTAGGGTACACATGAATACACCATTCAAGGACCCTCTCTTGACTAGGTCTTCATACATGTGTGTGTTTATATATATATATGAGCCAACCTTTCACATAACACATTAAGACACACATGTTCATACATACAGATTCATACATATAGAAACCAAAACTAGAAATATCCTATCAAAGTACACATGTGCAATGCATATGCAAAGTTCATAACCTTGCCCATACTAGTACACCAATGAAGTCATCCTAGATGAGGAAACACATATCATTCAAGCATAAACCACACAACAAACAATAGCATAGGAGACAAGCAAACTTCATATTACACTTAAGACTCCTAACTTGTGCTATTCATGCATTTACATAGGGGTACATAGGTGAGGGATTATTAACCATTTTTAACTCATCAATGGTTGCACATATACTTCTCCCTAACATGGATATACACATGCTTACATAATAGAGATACAACCTAAATCACAACTAGAATAGGAAATTGGGTATAAGCTTCACATAGAATCATAATAGGCACATGTTCATATATTCATCAATTTGCCTTCATTTCCATGGTCAACACAAATATAGATTGAAAATAAAGTAAACACCACCACTATAAGTTGACCATACCACACAATGCCATATAAGGCTTCATCTACATTACTATAATATAGGAAGTAGAGAGGAAGAGTAGACCTTACCAATTCATCAACCCTTCTGACCAATATCGATCAATACACCCTTTCATCAATAATACATATATAGGGCAGTAGCTAAATGTAATAATCATACATGAAGTCAAATATAAGCTACAATAAGGTCAAACTACAACTAGTACAATACATTAACATACTAGGAGTTAGAAGAACATAGACCATTACCCAATTTCACTTACATGGATTTTAGATCATATTTAGTCAATAATATGAATCAAAATAATTAGATAATCATACATTTGGTCATAACGAAATCATGCTTAAAGCACTTCAAGATCAAGCTACAACATATGCATTAGACTTGTCAAGTCGCTAGAGGACAGAGGATTTTGCCAACTCTATCAATTCCCTAAGGCCTTGATCACCAATAAAATATTACCAATAAAAATATATTCTAGTAAGTATCTCCATAAATATTTACTAAAAAGGAATCATGCTTCATCTAACCACAATTCGAGATCACCTCACATACATCATACTACTAATCAACAAACTAGAAGGACTTAGATCAACTCATATTAATCCTTCTTCACCTTGATTTTTAGTGATTTATAACTAAAAATTAATCATAATATCAACTTAAAACAGCGGCTATAATCATCATCATCTAATCGAGTTCAACATTTAATCATAGAAAGGTCATGTTACCGTGAATTCCTACAATACTAAAATAGGCATGATCAATCCTACATACGTTGATTCACATGGGTAATTCATCAATTATTCACCATAAATATACATAACAAACATTATACATAATCATATTAACATAATTGAATCACAAACCATCATGCATAAGATCAATATCATAAAGCCATACATAGGCTAAAATCGAGTTTGTGAAAGAGCATGGGTTCATCATGCAATAGGATTGAAAATCATGTCCAAATCAGTAGATAATCATCAATACATTCATTCTATGATTTTGAAATCAATTTAATAAAGAACCCATGGCTAGAATGAAGAAGAAGCACTTGATCCTATTTTTCTCTTTGAAACCTTTGAGATTAACTCTCTATATGGAAGGATAACAAGAGATGAAGGATAAAAATATCTTTGTCTAGTTGAAAACCTCTAAAACTTCATGATTCATCCATGTAAAACCCATTTCCTAGCAGTTCTTGAGCTTCACCAACAATGGTGGTTTGAAGGAAAATATTTTTGGAGGAAAAGGCTTCAATCGTGTGAGTTAATTTGAGAATAGGATGGTCACGTTTTTCATGACTTAGATACACCCAAAAGTATATAAATAAACCTATTAGAGTCAGGTTACGACGTGAGGTGAATTACCCATTCACCCCTTTAATGAAACAGTGTGCAGGCTTCAGTTCACAGGCCGTAGGTTTGTCGACGGGCCGTGCCTGGCTTTCGTCATTTGGTACTTAGCCAATTTTGGTATTGAGACCTGCCTAAGGTAAGTGCCAGTCTACGAGACCTCACCAACGGGACGTTGGTTACCAACGAATCGTCGATTGACACTGCCAAGGCAGTGTTTCGACCAGCCTTGGGGCATTTTTGTAGGGCCTTTTGCGGGGCCCTTTAGAAGTTGTACCCGGAAGTTTCCAACGTGAATAGAAACCTTAATAAGTTAAAGACCTTCCTAATAATTTTTACCCAAAACAAACACCTGCAAGTCGTCCCAACAGGCTAGGCCCCATCAAGACACTCATTGAGCGTCTTAAGGGCTATCTTTCGAACGCCTTGGCCGTTCTTGGTCGTTTGACCTCCAAACTTCTCGAAACTCGATATACCATCATTAATAATCATTAGAACTAATTTAGATGCTTCAGAAGCTCATGAAACATAAATATAGGCATGCATAGACAAATGAGGCACATAGGCGACTAGTCGTCGAACGTTTTGGTCGTCCTTGACGTTCGATTTCTAAATCACCTCAAACTTTACACACTTCCTCTAAACTATATTATAAGTAATTTTAGGACCTTATAACCTTAATACAAACATGTTAGGCTCTAGAAACCCTATCTACTTTTGGGGTCTTCCAATATCCACCACTTGGGAACATTCGTCCCCGAATGACACTTAGGGCTCTTTAATCACAACAAAGACTTCAGCGCATCATAGAGCAGTTCATAATATTTTTAACAACATCAAATCGTTTTATCACTCAATTCATACAAGCAAGCAAAAGTATTACTGAACTCAATTTTTTATGCATCAAATACAGAGGTTCCAATCATGTTCATAGAGGGAACATCCTTCTCCTAGTCATAACATGATCATTACACTTCAATTCATTAAGAGCTCATTTTGCAACTATTCTTTAAGTCACACATAGGATGATTTCAAAAACACTTAAGAAACAATTAGACTCTCTTACTTCAATGCACATAGACTTGAGTTAATTGATATAACAAAGATCTTCTTTAGTTAGACCTAGTGCCATAAAGGTCATACACAATCATACCATGCTTAGTGGTGTCCATGGAGGAATTTCCTTCTCCTCAACACACTTATATGTATCATGAGTTCACACCTAAGCAAGTTACAAGGTAAATTTCTTTTAAAAATGAGAAATTCTCAACTTTTAAACCAATACATTCATGTGTTTCCTTCCTAGAAAAGTCTAAGTGGTAAGTCACACCAAGCACATCACAACTAATAGGAAGAAATTTCACAAAATTTCAATTTCTAACAAAGTACTCACCTTCACAGTAATTGTATTTTGAGAAGAATCACACAAATCATAGGCACACACATGAGGACTTAGCTAAACATTCTTTCACTTTTTAAGAATGAGCCTACAATGATGCATTCCAAATCATAAAAGTCACATAGTTTGTAAGAGACCCGATAAATTTCACTTTAAAGGGACTCAACTTTTCATTATAAGGCTAAACATTGAACCTCTCAAGTGAATAAAACAAGTTTCTTTTCTTATCTCATGAAGTCAAATTCACAATTAGCATATTAACATGCACAATACACATGACAAAACATGAATTTTATCAAAAAATTTCTATCATGCACTTTGGAATCTTAAAATATCCTTAAGGTAATGTCAATCAATACATACCAAACATATAAGGTTATGCAATTCATACTTGAGACAAGACTTCTATCATGAACAAGCTTACTAAAAATATCATTAGATTCAAGTTCAATCCAAAATAGAAGGTCCATGGTAGAAAATATCTACAACCTTACTACTCAATCACCATCACCCACTTAGGGTAAACCCAATTAAGAGTAACTGAACCCAAACTTAAGAGGATCTTAATTAAACAACCTTCATTTTCATCGCTAAAAAGTGAGTACAACTTTAGCAGGATTTACAGTATGTTATCATAGGAACACCAAGGTATTCTAAACCTTATCATCTAGGCAATTTATCCCAAATTATCAAGTTAGTTCAATCACATTCAACCACATAATACATAAACACAAGTCATACATCATTAGGGAAAACAATATAGGAGACTTAGTCTTAAGGACTCTTTCTTTTCTATCAACATTAATGTAAGGTAACTTCTAGGTCAATCAAACCCACATCATCTCCCTAAAAAGATAAGAGTGCTACCCTAAACTCTAGGGAAACACGAATTTCACAACATAAAGGGACTCACAACACAATAAGAAGTTAGAAACAATCCTACAACTCATCATGCCATAAGAATCTCATTCTTCATTCCAAATAGCAAAACTCCTTTTTACATTCATTATCATGATCATATGCATCAATTCTATAAACATTTAAACAACTTCCAATCAAATAATAATTTAGTTGATTTTCAAAGAATGTTACAGTAAGTTGTCTTATCATTATAGTGAACATGCTTAAAAGTTTCAAAAATGCAACATTTAGGCAATTGATAGGAAAAGCATGACAATATGAGATACAAAACATTAGAAACTCATCCTACGAAAGTATGTATACTATCATCACACCTAGGATCAAGTCTATGCAAAGGACTCCAATCCATACTAGGAAACTTACCATAGACCACAAGATACAAAGGGAAACATTGAACATTTTTAAGCACATATTCTTAGGGTAGCATGCTTCCATAGGTAGTCACCAAGCATTTAAAGTTCAAATCATAGAATAATGCTACCATTATGCAAAACCATTTAGGAACACATCATTCCAAAAGAACTCATTTTATCCTTAATAAGTTTAACATACTTTACTATATCATGACATATATTTTTCAACATAACATGCTATTTCACATATTTTTCATATATAGCCATAATTGGCATCACATCTTCAAAATATGCTAAAATTCACCTTCATACATACTCATTCAAACCATAAAACCAAGATAAGCATTTAAAATCACCTTTTCTCCCTCAAGAATAGAGAACAATCTCATCCAAGCAATCATATCTAAAAAGACTACGGAACAAGAAAACATAAGAGAGAGATCTTATAGAGTTAAGTTCTATGGATCGATATGAGAATGATGAAGAAGAGAAACTCTATCGTTTTATAGCCTCTCGTACCATTTGATGTGTCGCGACTCACCACCAATGATACAAGACTCTACTAGACATGGCAATATGAGACTTCTTGGACCCTAAACGACTTTTAAAACCTTGTGCTCTTATACCACGTTTGCACAACCAGGGAGCACCCCCTAGAAGTAACATGGCGTACTTGACCTCTCGGAGGTCTTATATATGCCAATAGTTATCATTCATCTCATGGACATAGTAAATTTAGTGGAAAATTTAAAAATTTTCATAGCAATTCATATGCTAGAAACTTTATTTCATATACATATAAAATATAAGTCATAATACATATATAGACTCTAAGTCTCTTTTCCATCTTAGACTCAAGATCATTCGAATACTTTAGGGACATTGGTCATCATGATCACATAATGGCTGTCAACAACATATTGAGGAAGCCACCCTATTAGACCATAATATACCTTCAAGCATAAACCACACAACACACAATAGCATAGGAGACAGGCTAACTTCACATTATACTTAAGACTCCTAACTTGTGCTATTCATGCATTCACATAGGGATACATAGGTGAGGTATTATTAACAATTTTTAACTCATCAATGGCAGCACCTATACTTATCCCTAACATGGATATACACATGCTTACACAATAGCCATACAACCTAATCACAACTAGAATAGGAAAGTAGGCATAAGCTTCACATAGTATCAGCACAGGCACATGTTCATATATTCATAAATTTGCCTTTATGGCCATGGTCAACACATATATAAATTGACAACAAAGTAAATACCGCCACCATAAGTGGACCATACCACACAATGCCATACAAGGTTTCATCAACATTACTATAATATAGAAAGTAGAGAGGAAGAGTAGACCTTACCAATTCATCAACCCTTTTGACCAACATTGATCAATACACCCTTTCATCAATAATACATATATAGGTAAGCAAATAAATGTACTTTAATCATACATGAAGTCAAATATAAGATACAATAAGGTCATACTACAAGTAGTATAATACATTAACATACTAGGAGTTAGAAGAACATAGACCATTTTCCAAATTCACTTACATGGATTTTACATCACATTTCCTCAATAATATGAATCGAAAGAAGTATCTAATCATACATTTAGTCATAAAAAAATCATGCTTAAAGCACTTCAACATCAAGCTACAACATAGGATTAGACTTGTCAATTGGCTAGAGAATAGAGGAATTTGCCAACACTATCAATTCCCTATGGCCTTGATCACCAATCATATATTACGAATAATAATACATGCTAGGCAGTAGCTCCACAAAACTTTACTAAAAAGGAATCATGCTTCATCTAACCACAATTCGAGATCACCTCTCATACATAGTACTACCAATCGACAAACTAGAAAGACTTAGATCAACTCATATTAATCCTTCTTCACATTGAACATAAATGATTTATAACTACAAACTAATCATAATATCAACTTAAAACAGTGGCTATAATCATCATCTCCTAATCGAGTTCAACATTTAATCATAGAAAGGCCATGTTACAGTGAATTCATAAAATACTAAACTAGGCATGTTCAATCCTACATACATTGATTCTGATGGGTAATTCATCAATTATTCACCATAAATATACATACTAAACAGTGTGCATAATCATATTAACACAATTGAATCACAAATCGACATGCATATGACCAAGATCATAAAGCCATACATAGGTTAAAATCTAGTTTGTGAAAAAGCATGGGTTCATCATGAAATAGGATTGAAAATCACGTCCAAATCAGTATATAATCATCAATACTTTCATATTATGCTTTTGAAATAAATTTAAGAAAGAACTCATGGCTCAAATGAAGAAGAAGCACTTGATCCTATTTTTCTCTTTGACACCTTTGAGATTAACTCTCTAGATGGAAGGATAACTAGAGATGAAGGATGACCATACATTTGTCTAAACCTAGCTCCAAGCAGTTCTTGAGCTTCACCAACAGTGGTGGTTTGAAGGGAAATATTTTTCGAGGGAAAGGCTTCAATCGTGTGAGTTGATTTGAGTATAGGGTGATCAAGTTTTTGATGACTTATATACACCCAAAAGTATCTAAATAAACCTATTATATTCAGGTTAGGACGTGGGGTGAGTTTCCCATTCAGCCCTTTAATGTAACAGTGTGCATGCTTCAGTTCACAGGCTACCATCGATGGACCAGCCAACTGGCCGTAGGTCAGTCAACGTGCTGTGACTGGCTTCCGTCATTTGGTACTTAGCGAATTTGTTTATTTAGGCCTGCCTAGTGTAAGTACCAGTCGATGAGACCTCACCAACGGTATGTTTGTTGACCAACGAGCCATCGTTTGGTCCATCGATTGACACTGCCAAGGTTGTGTCTCGACCAACCTTAGGGCCTTTTTGTGGGGCCTTTTCGGGGGTCCTTTAGGAGTCTTACCCATAAGTTTCCAACGTTAATACAACCCTTAAAAATCTTTAGACCTTCCAAATAATTTTAACCCAAAACAAACACCTGAAAGTCGTCCAAATAGGCTAGGCCCCATCAATACACTAGTTGATCGTCTTAAGGGCTATCTTTCGAACGCCTTGGACGTTCTTGGTCGTTTGACCTCAAAACTTTTCAAAACACCATATATCATAATTAATAATCATTATAAATGATTTAGAGTCTTAAAATCTCATAAAACTCAAATATAAGCATGCATAGACATATGAGGCAAATAGGCGACTAGTCGTCGAATGTTTTGGTCGTCCCTTGACGTTCAACTTCCAAATCACCTCAAACTTTACACACTTCCTATAAACCATATTATAAGTCATTTTATTATCTTATAACCTTAATAAAAATATGTTAGTATCTGGACATCCTATCTCATTGTGGGGTCTTCAAAGAAGATCATGCTAGTCACTTTAGGATTGTTCTTTAGACTCTGAAAGATAAAGAGTTGTATGCCAAGTTATCAAGTGTGAGTTTTGGATTATGTCTGTGGCACATAGTTTCCAATGATGGGATTACATTTGACACTCAGAAGATAAAAGCGGTTTAGAGTTGGCCTAGCCCCACATCTCCAATAGATACAAGGAGTATCTTGGGTTTGGCTGTCTTTTATAGTAGATTTGTTGAAGGGTTTTAATCTATCTCGTCCGCTTTGAAAAATCTAACTCATAAGAGAGTTAAGCTCCAATGGCTTAAAGCTTGTGAGAAAAGCTTTCAGGAGTTGAAAAAGAGATTGACTACCGCTCTATTTTGAGTTTACAAAAGGGTGTTGAAGGTTTTGTGGTGTATTGTGATGCATCTAGGGTTGGTTTGGTTGTGTGTTGATGAAGAATGGCAAGGTTATAGCTTATGACTCAAGACAGTTGAAGGTTCATGAGAAGAACTATCCAACTAATGACTTAGAATTGGCTACAGTAGTTTTTGCTTTGAGATATGGTGTCACTACTTCTATGGTGTTCATGTTGACATATTCACTAATCACAAGTGCCTCCAATATGTGTTCACTCAGAAGGAACTAAATATCAAATAGCGGAGGTGGTTAGAATTACTCAAGGTTTATGACATAAGTGTTCTTTACCACCCAGCTATTACTAACATGGTTGTTGATGCCTTAAGAAGGTTGTCCATAGGAAATACCTCCCATTTTGAAGAAGAAAAGAGGGAGTTAGCTAAAGATATGCACAGACTTGCACGTTTGGGAGTTAGACTTATGGATTCCACAAAAGGAAAGATAGTGGTTACCAATGGGGCTGAATCATCACTAGTGTCTGAGAGGAAAGAAAAGCATGACCAAGATCCTATTTTGATTTATTTTAAGGCAAATGTTCATAAGCAAAGAGTATTGACCTTTGAACAAAGGGGGATGGTGTGCTGAAGTACAAAGGTATATTATGTGTATATAAGGTTTTTGGACTCCAGGAGAGGGTCCTGGATGAGGCTCATAGCTCCAGATATTCGATTCATCCGGGTTGCACCAAGATGTACTGCGATTTGAGAGAGGTATATTGGAGGGAAGTCATGAAGAATGATATTGATGATTTGTTGCAAAGTGCTCAAATTGTCAGCAAGCGAAAGAAAAGAACCAAAGGCCTGTGGGCTTGGCTCAGAGTATAGAATTTTTGGAATTGAAGTGGGAGATGATTAATATGGACTTTATCACAGGCTTTCCAAGATCTCGCAAACAACTTGATTCTATTTGGATCATTGTCGATAGAATGACAAAGTCAACCCTTTTCTTGTTGGTAAAGACTATCTATTCGACCGAGGATTATGCTATGTTATACCTTAAAGAAGTGGTAAGACTTCATGGAGTCCCAGTATCCATTATTTCAGATAGAGGTGCCAAATTTACTTCACAATTCCAGAAATCTTTCTAGAAAGCTTTGGGTTCAAAAGTGAATTTATGCACTGATTTTCATCCTTATATTGATGGACAAGCAGAGCATACTATCCATACCTTAGAAGATATATTGTAATATTTTGTGATTGACTTCAGGGAAGTTGGGATGATCACATACCCATTATTGAGCACGCTTATAATAGCAGTTATCATTCGAGCATCCAAATGTGTAACACCTTGAAAATCCAAGATTCATTGTAAAGCCTAACATAGGTATCACAAAGTCTAAACACTGTTTCTAAGTCCATTTTTAATGAATATAGGTTATTTAGGATGTTTAAGAACCAAACGTCAAAAAACATCCAGGAAGTTGGTTAAAAAAGAGATGTTAGTGTGCCTTAGCCTTTTTGACTATCTTTTAAGAGTCAGAAATGTACGAAAATGGTTGGAAAGGTAGATAATGGGTGTTTGAGTTGTTCCACAATTGAAACTTCTGGGTACGACTCCCCAAGGACCAACCAAGGGCCCTTGAGGAGGACCCCTACAGTTTGATGCAGCATTGCCTGGCAAAGTGCATCAATAAAAAAGACAAAGGTCCGTGTGTGGATCAATGGGGCGTCGATGCCACTGTCGTCCCACATTTAGGATGGTGGATAAGGTCCTTTAAGCTGCACAGTTTCTTGAATCATCGATGGAATATGGAGGTGCAGGCTACGGTCCATGTCTGGATCGAAATATCGTCGATGCCACCGTCATCCCACACTTAGAAAAATTGGAGGTAGCCCTCGCCTACAAAGTATCTGACCGAGACGACGGAGTGCAGCATAGAGGATGGGTTGTTCATCGACTCACCGACAGACCGTCGGCGAGGTCTCATAGGAGAGGTCGAGTTTCACTGCTAAATTTTAAATGATTTCATTTAATTAATTAAGTGGTTTAGGGGTTAGCTAGGGATTAAAGGGAGACTAATTAATTTAATTAAGCCCCACTATAAATACCCTCAACCCTCATTAACCTAAAGCCAACTCACAAAATAAACTCTCTTCCTTCTCTCTTATTTCCCTCTGTAGATAAACTCACCATTGAAGGCTAGCAAGAACTAGGGTTTGGGGGCTGAAAAAAAAGGTGGATTCTTCATAAAATTGTTGATAAACATTAAGGTATGGGTTCTATTGACCTTTGAGATTCTTTCCTTAAAGGGTTCCTTCAAAATAGATTTCAAAAAGTTGAGTTTTCTTATGGGTTTCATTTAATTACGAAATTGAAGTCATGGATTGAGTTGTTAATGACTTCTTAGGGTTATATTGAGTAGATTAACACGTAATTCAACTTGTTAATGTTAATTGTTGATGGTTTGGTCTAAATTAAAGAATATGATCATCTATCCCTAACCTTAGGTAGAGATCTTGACCTATATTGTTTTGTTATCATTCAATTGAGTTGGTTGCTGATTTGATTACTATCCTATCGTGCTATTATGATTAAATTAAGATGAATTATAGGCCTATCATTCTAGTTCTTGAGATGTGATTTAGGTTATGAATTATAAAGTGAAATTAGCCTATGTACCTTGTCTCAAGTTGTGATCTAAAGATGAATTGTGTTATAGAGATGCAATTGGCCTTTTTATTCTATTGGTTATCACTGTGTGATGATTTTACCCCCCCAAGTTGGGTTGAGTTATGGGTTGATGGTAAGACCTTGATGATAGAATATGTGGAAGACTAGGTAAGTCTTAAAATCTCTATCTTTACTTCTAATTGTGATTAATTGTTGTTAAGTCATGATATTATGTTGGAGTATGCCTTATACTATGATTGTAGGGTGGTATCATATTGAATTGAAAAGTCTTGACTATGTTGTGAGGTTTAATAAGGTGTATGTGATATAAGGATGGTAAAAACTATCAATGTGCCTTAATATGTTATGAAATGCTAATGTGCTAACCTCCCTTATATGAATTGTGATGAAATGATTTATACTCATACAATTCTTATTGAGCTATTGATGATGATTATTATACAAGGGGTAGACCCTATGGCCTAAATTATGTTAGGAATGATAATTAAAGGCTTAAAGACATTTCAAAAAGGGACTCTAGTTTAGCACCGAGTAAACTAGATAAAGGAGTGTCCTTTCCACATAGGGAAGGTAGGAACACTACATTACTCTCCAGATTGGAGAGCATAATGCATGGCACATAAACAGGGTCCCAACTAAATCTCCTAGTTCCTGAACTATGTTTCCCCCACAGGAATACTAGCTAGTGGATCCACGTAGTTACTATGTTTTACCTTTTGGTACTACCTTGGCAAGTATTCCGCCTTTTTTCGGTGTAGGTTTTATGACACCGGATTCCACACTAGCTCGTGTGGTCTATCTTAGTTATGGTCAGATGTTCCCAAAAGGTAAAACGAATTAAAGGACTTGAACTCTAACTTGGATAACCTATGGGGTCTAGCTTAGTCTAGGTAGGGGTATGGGATTCTACTTAGACATTGCACTAGTTAGCCTTGAGGGGAGTCTTAGGAGGAGGTTCTTATGTATATTTATGTTATGAAAACATATGATGTATATATGATAACCGTGGCACATTGTTATATAGTATTATTAGTTCATTTATCAATATGCCTTGGGTTATAAGGATAATACATGCTGAAATGAAAGCCTAAACGCTATGATATGTAAAGTTGGACATTGTTCATGTTTTCTTGTTGAGGATACTTCATTGAGTAAGGTTATGGGGCTTTGCTTGGTCATTGCACTTGTTGACTTGATAAGGACTTGTGAGTAGTTCTCTTGCTTATTATGATATGTTTATCTATTATTCCTTCTTGTGATATTCCTTGATGTTAGGGTTGTATTTTAAATCATGGTTTCAAGTGTGTTGGGATAAGTATTAATTATTGAGATAGTAAGCACGTTTGGTTGATTAATATGAATTACTTGACTTTGCATTAAGCCCGTAAAGGGGTAGAATGGCATGCTTTGATAAAATTCCCTTTTAGCATGTTTTGCTAGTGTATGTGTATAAAATCTCATATTTAGTACATGTGGAGTACTAACCCCATTTTCTTCCCTTGTCGCAAACATTTTAGGTTCCGGTCGTTGAAGAGTTTGGAAGACGATATTTTTGTAGACTTGGATTCTTCCTTTCATCCAAGTTGGGTAGGTCCTCAACTTTCGAGGTCAATGTCATCTTCTACCTTTGGATTTTGTTATGATCTTGTTAACTCTATCATTTCTCTCCTTGTTATTTGTATATTGTACTTTCGTATGTCCTATACATAGTCTTGTTGAATTGATGTAAGGGCTATGCCCATATTGTGATATCCGTTTAGATTGTATGAGATGAGACAATCGTTGAGACTATTTCACTCTCTCTCTCTCTCTCTATATATATATATATATGTGTGTGTGTGTGTGTGTGTGTGTGTGTGTGTGTGCAATAAAAGTATAAGGCTATGTAACCTTCCAATATGAAGGGTCTATGTATACTCGATATGGATATATATTATGTGTATGTAAGGGTCTATGTAAACCTCAAAGTAGAGATGATAAAAGTTTTAAATTTTTCCGCGTTTTTCAACTTAGTAATGACATGAAACTAAGAGGATAGTCTTGGTCCTTCAAAAGGACAACAACGCCAGTTAGGTCTGGGGGTAAACCCGGATGTGACAAAATGGCTCCATATGAAGCTCTTTATAGGAGAAGAAGCGGATATCATATTGGGTGGTCCAAAGATGGTGCAGCAAGGTTGATAGGAACAGATCTAGTTCACCAAGCTATGGAGAAGGTGAAAGTGATTCAAGAAAGGCTGAATAAGGCACATAGTTGCCAGAAGTCCGACACAGGTGTTAGGAGAAGGCCGTTAGAGTTTGAGCTAGATGATTGGGTATATCTTAAGGTTTCACACATGAAGGGTGTCATAAGGTTTTGGTAAGAATGGGAAACTTAGTACTCGGTATATTGGACCTTATAGAATCTCCCAGAGAGTAGCAATGTGGTTTATGAATTGGACCTACCCCATGAATTAACAGTGGTTCATATTTCATATTTCTATCCTAAAGAAGTGCTTGGGTGATCCTTAATTGATTTTACGAACTAATAATGATTGTATTAAGGATAAATTATCCTATGAAGAAGTTTCGGTTCAGATTTTGGATCGGCAAGTTCGCAAGTTAAGGACAAAGAAAGTTGCATCATTCAAGGTCCTCTGGAGGAACCAATTCTTTTAAGAAGCAACTTAGGAGGTTGAGGATGATATGAATAAGAGATATCCACATCTCTTTGAATCCGAATAGAATGCAGATCAAGGTATTAGATTATGTTCTTAGCACTTTATGATACTATGTGTAAACATGTTATTACTTGCTTTTATTGTTAAGTGCTGAAATGATGTTACAACCCTAATATTAGTGAAAGAGTTCTCTTCGAGGACGAATATTATCAAGGAGGAGATATTGTAACATCTTGTAACTTGAAATAACTAAGAATAAGCTAAGAAAACAAGAATAGTCATTTTGGAAATAAATTGGGAAAATCTGGAAAATTTCCTCAATTTAAAAGTGAGTTTTTGGCATTTTCACAGGCCATTACATCCAACTCAGGAGGATTTACGGTATTTTCTTTATATGGTTGGCAATCCCTTGGGAATATCTTTCCAACGGCGCAAAGTTTGTGCACTTTTCGTGTTGTATGAAGAAGTTATGCCTTTCGAAAGTTGGGTTGTTCAGCTTAGAAAATTTCAATCTGGATTTTAGTACACGTAAATAGTATTTTCACCCTAGTATTTCCTAATTTGTTCAAAGGGTTTGTTAGGAGTAAAACCAAGTCCCAAATTATTTTTTAGAAAAGTTATGACGCTTAGGGCTTGGGAGAAAATAGAAGAGACGAAGAAGATAAAGAAATCTTAAAGAACTCCAAGGATTGTTGAGTGGATTTCGTCGCGGGTGATCCCTTTAAGTTATGTGAGATCTTCTGGTTTTGGTTCATTCACCCACACAACAATATGTTTAATTCAGCAAATTTCATACAGATTGAATGATAAATCTTGATGTTCTTGATGAACAAATTTTTGAATCCCTATTGGTTGAGTTGAAGAATACCTTTAATGGTTTTGATTCGTGTTTCTGAGTTATTTTATGAGTCTAAACTATTGGGTATTTAATACATTTGTAATCTCAAGTGTTTGGGAAAATATCCACAGAAGTTTGGGAGGTTTAGAGATTAAAATGGAGAAGAAAAGTCGGAAAATCCGTCTGATAGGCCTTGGGGCGCCACGCCTACCGGAGGCCCTCAGTACACACTCTATCGGAAAGTCTCTTTTGCGCCGCGCCAGCAAGAGCGCCTGATGAAAGTTTCTGTCTGTCGGGCTCTGGTTCCCCGCGCCTCTTAGAGCCTCATGGTAACTTGGAGATCCCATTTCTCCCCTATCTTTTCGTACTAGTTCCTAAATGATGTACCTATGATTGCTTAGTTGATTCCAGCACTCTAAAGTACATCTAAAACATCATGATATCATCCATAAACATGAGATCATGATCCTTGAATACATAATCCAATTTAAGGTAAGTTAGTTAAGACTCAAGTCTAAAAGTTAAGAAGCAAATCAAAGTAAATTCCTAAATCATTCAAGAGTCTTAAACAAACATTTTAACCTTGTTTTATGGCTCAAGAAATGAGTTGATTAAAGAGTAAAGATTTTAGTTAAATTCTCAAAATTTATAAGGGAACTAACTATTCCCTAAGAGTTAAGTTTCAAGCTAAGCAAAGAGTATCAAGTTGAGTTCACTTCTCAAGAGTAATATGGGAACTAAGTAGTCCCTAAGAGTTATAACGAAAAGTTTTCAAACTTTTTAGAAATAAAAGAAGCTAGACTTCCATAGAGCCTATGACTAGTTTTAGTAAAAGAAAATGGAAACTATGATTTCCAAGAGAGCTTTTGAAGCTAAGTTTGAACAATTATCAACTAGAGAAGATGTTATTTCAAAAACATATGAGCTAAGTATTTTGGGAGTAGTGTTGATCACCGATGGTGACGCGAGTTCATATTAATTCAAGTCTCCATAAAACATGTAGACCACATGGAGAGATAAAGCATCATACTTCTTATATGATTCCTTAGTATTTTTTATCATATACTATTGGATCCACTTAGTAGTTCAGGTTCTATACCGACAACAAGGTATAGAGCGTACTCTTGCAATTTGAGGTAATACATTGTACCATCACTTAGGCTCGTAGTGATGGTTATCAGTTAGAGAATCTCCCACATAAATAATATTACTTTCATATATAAGTAAAGTTCAGTTCATTATTTTTTCATCTCAAATGAACTAAGTGTTTACACTTTTTTACATGCTTTCTTTTCATCGCATGTATCTTTACTACTTTATAATGAGTTATTGTTTCATGAGTTGACGAGAGTCAAGGTAAGTTTATTCTTACTTTTTTAAATCTATATAGTTGTGTTTAGCATTCCAACTCACATACTCGTACATTCAATGCACTGATGTCAGTTGGCGTGCATCATCTTATGATGTAGACGCAAGTAACATGGATCAGCACGCAGCGCTTTGTTGATCCAGTTTGAGCTCTAAAGTCAGTGGTGAGCCTCCTTGCATTCTGAAGGACATCTTTTATTTTTCTCTAGTTTAGTCCATTAGGATGTTTTGGGGTCTGCCCCAACATCCATCTTCATATTAGAGGTTTCATAGACAGATGGCATGCAAAACCTGTAAAATGACTTAGTTGAAACTAGGTCCTTATGTTTGTGTCATGAAGTCTTCAAGTCCTTAAATTTTTTAAAATGTGTCTAAAGACTTGGTTATGTTTGAATTCAAAACATCAAGGGACGACCAAGACGTCTGAAGACTAGTAACATATGTGCCTTATGTATTTTCATGTGCTTATGTGTGTGAAATGAGTTTATGAGGTCCTTATATGGTTGATGATAGTGTTTACAGTCAGCATGTTGAGTTTTGTAAGGTTTGGAGGTAAAACGTCCAAGAATGTTGGTGACATTCGAAAGATAGCCTTTAGACGTCCTTGTGAGTTTGGATATATTTTAGCATGGTGCGTGGATTTTTTTATGTTTAAATTGTTTGAGATGTTCCTAATACCTAGAAGTTAAAGGTTTAACGTCCGGGTACGACTCTACCTAGGACCCACAAAGGGTTCTAGAGGAGGAGGACCCCAATAAAGACTTGAAGCTGCATGGCAGCTTGCATGCGTGCTAAACGACGGCCAGTCGATGGAACGATGTCTCATAGACTTGGGCAGTATATGGAGATTTAAATTATATAATTTTTGTACCTCTTACCCAAAACATGTGACCCCATCGATGGGTGTGGTCCTACCAATGGACCATCGTTGGCAAGGGTGTTTTGGACCTGTATTGCCTACAATTTTTCTGTTAAGGCTTGGGGCTTTTGGGAAATTCTCCCAGAGTCCTATAAAATAGGAGGACGGTTATGTTAGGTGTGTATGGGTATTTTAAGATTATATAAGTTATCAAACTTTCATTTAGACCCTAGCACCTAGATCAAAACCCATTCCCCCCCCCCAAAGTTTTTCCAAAAACCTCCATACGAGCTCAAGGTGAAGATGGAGCTTGTTGATGGATCTTTAATGGAGTTTCTTCTTCAATTTTTATTGTATTACTTTAATAAGGTATGGGAGTTATTTATCTAAGTCTTGTTATCACCTTAGAGTCAATTTCAAAGATGATTTTAAAGTTTTTAAAAAGATGAAAATGTCCGATTTCTACTCTAAGTCTTAGATTCTTGCATGAAACTTTTCCAAACCTTAATATATGATATTATTGATGTATAATTGATGATTTTAAATGAAATTCTCCATGAACACTTGACCTTCTAAAATCTCTCAATTTAACTAAACTATGGGTGAATTGATCATGACTAACTAGTAATAAATTCATGTGTAGATTTGTTAGGGCTATTATTTTATGTATGGATCTTGATTGTATAGGTCATAGGATATCTCAACTTGATTACATGAATGATTTATATTGTTGGATTCATTGTATATTGAGTCTATAGTATTGAAATACTTATCATGGCTATGGTAAAAGCCTTATGAGTAATTAGTTGGTATATTGGGCTATGGATGGAAGTTGTGTAGTTTTATTAATGGTATTTTTCCTAGCTCTCTTAATATTATGCATAGATTTTGTATTACAATTATGATTGGTATGTTCCACTTATGGTGGCAGTGTTTATATTTTACCTTTGTGAAAAATGTGGCCTCGTCGGCATTACTTTTTGAATTGTATTAGTATCATGTTTAGGACTATATGAATGTATAATGTGAAGTTTGTGATGTAAACTAATGTAATCATTCCTAATATTTTATGGATTGTATGAACATGTGGTCTGAAGCATGATGGAATATATGTGTTCTTTGTGAAGGTTAAAAGTGAAGTAATTTAGTAGTACATGTATGATCTTGTGTGAATGATTATGTTATGATTTCTCTTATATGATGATATATGATAATGTTTTATATGGATATGTGAAGGTTAACATGTTGTACTCTTAAATGACTATGTATCATCAAGGTAGTCTTTGATGACTTCTAACCTGTGTTATGAGAATGTGATGTCTTGATTAGGTAGACCTTAGTCCCTCTTTAAAATGCATGAAAGATATGTGAATATGTGACTCCTTGAGTTAGTATTCTAAAGCTTCTTAGTCTTGGGTGAGTGATTGAAATGTGACCTTGAATATAGATAATAAGGTCCTTTATGTGGAATCTTCTAGAAAGAAGGTTATGATATCCTTAAAGTCGAAAGTCGTAATGGTATCCTTCTTGTGTGAATGAAAGTATAATACCCTCCATCGGAGTAGGTTATGACTATGAATTCCATGCTTTTGTACCATGGTCTATGTCTATTATTTCCTATTCTCATCATATGGGATACCCAATAGTGTCGGAGAAATTCTATGAAATTTAGGTGGTGGTATGGGACGCTACCTAGACAATGCACAATTGGGCTTTGAAGATGTTAGTGAGTGAGCCCCTGGGTCTTCTCCAAGACCATTACTTTAATGTCCTTATGGGATGAATGTCTATTAAATGATCTAATGAAAAGAATGACTTAAGTTAAAAAGTATGTAAATGAATAAGTACCTAGTCTAAAGTATCTTTAAAGATTGTGTAGTTAAAGTCTGAAGGGGGCATAAAGGATCGTCTCTTTATGTATTACCTAGGGAAGTCTTAAGAATGACGCTAGATAGGAGTGTTAATTAATGAAGTGAGAATGATCTTATCTTAGGTAGTCTAAAGGATCTCTTTGGTGTGTATGAAGGGATTGTATGGGAGATCACTTCATAACTCACCAAGTGAACCTTAGAATCACCTTTCGTAGGACGGTATCATGTCTATGTTAATAGGTCTGATATGTGATGTATTGGAATACGCAGTCCAAGCATCATCTAGGTGTGTTTGTATGGGCGGGCTCTTCATTTCTTACTCAGGTGAGTCTTAGGATAACCTTAGCAGGGCATCCATGTTAGTATGTTTGTGTATTTTGATGTGTCTTGATGTTACCTTGTGATGTGTGAATTGTATGTGCACTTATAGTGAGGTCACTGTATGTTTTCAAAAAATTGGGTATGATTTGGAATGTCTCTTATATTGTAATTATTGACTTGATTTATGTCTCTTAAATTATTTTATGAGATTTTTATACCAAATTTTATGAAAATCATGTTATTTACTAAATGTCTCTTTTATTCTGGTGGATTCTTTCCAATCTACTTCCTTTATGATTTCGTTCAAAATCATATGGTTTTTTCATGGCTTCAATACTTAGTACATCTGTGCTAAGCCCTTCTTTTCCCTTTTTGACTAAAGTGTAGGGAAATGGAACTCTTAACGTGCCTTAGAGGAAGTATAGGTTTTTAAGGGTTGAAGATGAAGTACTGGTGAATCCTCATCGATTTGAGGACAATATCCACATGTTCCTTTTATGTCTTAGTCTTTATTTCATGTCTTGTATGGGATTAGTCCCAATTATTGATACTCAAAAATTTAGATAGTTCAGTGAGATATTGTAAGGGTTTAATGTTTTGATGAAAGTCTTTCGCTTGCGTATTGTTATTGAAACAATTCTTCAAATGTGAATAAAGTCTTAAATTCTTACTCATGTTAGATTGTTTATTATGCAGTGAATGATACGAGTGGGTTTAGTGAGACTTCTCAGAGTCTCATATGTCGTGTGGCGACTCATGGATGCTCTAATTTCTAGGGTGTACTTGTGGGTCATTACATGACATTAGTTTTCTTAGTCTTTCCTTTCACTTGTATTTGACTAAGAATTGAGTTGCCACTTTGGCTATTTATTTTCTCTAAAGTAATTGCTTAAGATCATATTTTATGTTAAGTCTTCCGCTGAGTTAAGTAAGTCAGGTCAATGGTAAGCTCAAGGCTAGAAATGGTCATCGGGTGCCAGCCACGTCCAGGGTGTAGACTCTATGTGCGGCATACTTGGTACATCTTTTTACTAACATATACTCTTGCCTTCATTTCTCCAAATGTAGGGTCCGAAAGTTAAGGTTCTCAATTTGTGTGGCTAGAGGTTGATTTGAGAGATTCTATGCTTTGGTGAGTCCTCATGCTTTGTGGATCGATTTTCATTGTTTTCAATTTACCTTCTGACTTCCAGTGTTGAACATGATGTATGATTTAGGAACAATTTCATTCTTATGTAGTAGATGGCTAATGAGTCAAGTGTTTAGACGTTTGCTTTACTTTTGTAAAAACTGTTGGGTCTTGTAATGTTGCTCTTAATCTATTTTGTTCTATTTCTTATATTTTGAATGCTAGGTGGCTTGTATGGGGCCTCTCGGGGTCCAATATGTCATGTTACGCCTAGGGGGTACCTTTGGTCGTGACAATAATTATTACAATAATTTTGGCAAATTCTAAATACTAAAATATATACTTATTTTTGTAAATGGATTCAAATTTTAAGCACTTAATAAGAAGGAACTATGTTTTAAAATACGTATTTAATAAAATAGCGCTTCTGAAAGGTTTATAGGTCGGTTAAAATTGGATGTCAGTCAACATACGTCTTCTCAGGTTTCTATTTAAGTTGGTTATGTTTCATCATTCCCCTTAAATGCTTGTACATTCAATGTATTGACTTCATTGGATTCACATCTTATTTATGATGCAGACATATGTGTTCAGGATCATCAACAGGTGCTTCATTGATCTTATTGCATTCCATCTATATTTGGTATTCCTCGTCTTTTGGAGTGCTTCACATAATTGTCTTGTTCATGTTAGGTTGTCAATGGTCTTGTCCTGCATCTGTCATATTATTTAGAGGTTTAATAGACAATAGTAGTATGAGGAATCTTTCCCTATTTTCCCTTTGTGGATTTTCCCTAGAGACTGTGAATTGAATTACTTATGTTAGTTGAATACTTTAAGAAATTTTTGAGTTAAGCGCTTATTAAGAACATATGAGTTAAATCTTTTCATTTGAGTTACCATTTTAACTTATACACTACACCATTTTTGGCCTATGGCCACACTAAATCTGAGTAACGCTTGAAAAGTGTTGCCTAAAAAATTTTTGGGAACACTTTTAAAATGTAGCCTAAATTTTTATGTTCTGGCAACAATAATATTGCCAACACTTGTAAAGTGTACCCTTTAATGGTATAGGTTACACTTTTGAAGTGTTGTCATAGTATGAAATTAATGGCAACAATTATTTATATATATGGCCACACTTTTAAAGGGTCCTATTTTTATAATTGTAAATACAACACATTAGAAGTGTGGCCCAAAAAAAATTTCACCAAAATATTATATTCCCTCCAACATTTCTAGTCTCCCCCCCATTTTTATTGGCCAAAAAAAATAATTTTTAAAATATTAGGAAAAACAAATTGGGGCTTAGAGAGGAAGCTGAGAACATACGCACGGTTCTATTCTCCCTCCCATTTCTAGTCTCCCTCTCATTTCTAGTGTTGTCATACTTACTCTCAAGAACATACGCACGATTTCTTTTCTCAAGAACTTCAAATCGACTGAATGAGCTGAAAATCGAAGAGAGGAAGCTGAAAATCGGAGGAGCTGAAGAGAGGAAGCTGAAGACTGAAGCAGAGTTGAAAATCAGAGGAGCTGAACTGATTCTACTCTCCAAAATCGGAGGAGCTGAAAATCAGAGGAGTTGAGCTGAGCAGATGTTGACCAACTGATTCTACGCTCCAAGCTTTGTTAGTGTAAGACGGTTTTTTCCCCAAATACGAAAATACGATTTCCTTTACAGTTTTCCGTCAAAATTGTTTACAGATTCCTTGTTGAAGATCGAAGAGCTGAAGAAAGTGATTTTTGTCACATATTTTTTGTTGATGAGTTGCTCTTTTCATCACAGATTCTTTGTTAACGAGCTGTTCCGTCGGATTTCACAAATGAACAAAATGTTTCACACATGAACACGCCTCACGTCTTGGGTTGTTGCAACAGTGTTTGTAAGTTGTACTCCTACATTCCAAGTCTGCATAATATGGTCATTTTCAATGCATGACTGTGCTACATGTGTGTGACTTTGTTTACCAATTCTCTGCTGGAATGCATATGACAACAATCTATGTTCCGAGATTATCAACAACTTGAATATCCCTGCTAACCAGACTGCAACTAGCTGTTGCCTGCAATCACATATCTGCATATTGTCT
>NC_028638.1:12666004-12668959 GCF_001406875.1 Solanum pennellii | reverse complement strand
AACATTTGTGGAGGATTAAAGGTTTGATTTGACATAGCGAAAGCCTCATGACTAGGTAAGAAACTTTTATCATCTCATAACACATGATTCTGATAGATTACTCGTGACTTTTAAAACTTATTTGTTAACTGGTTAATGATTATTGCTGAAAGACTAAATATTGATATATTCTTCTAGGAGTTCACATATCCCATCCAAGGATTGGATGAATTTAGCAAGGTATAGCAAAGAGTATATTGATGGCATTGAATCATTTCTAGATTTTGCTTACTCTTATGGAGATCCTCATGGAGAGAAAATTCAGTGTCCATGTGCGAAATGTTGTAATATTCTTTGGAACCGAAGGAATGTAGTGTATGATCATCTAATATGCCATGGATTCGTTAAAGGCTATACTAGATGGATCAATCACGGGGAATGGGATATCAAGTTGAATGTTGATGATGATATGGATTACTCGTGTGATGATATTGATTGGTTGTTGAATGATCAATTTAGAGATGTTGCACAGGCTGGAGAAGTTTATGATGGTCCAAATCAAGATGCAAAGAAATTCTATAGCTTACTTGAAGAGGCAAACCAAGAATTATATTCTGCTTGTATAGGTTTCTCTAAATTATCATTCACACTTCGCTTATATTTGTTGAAGTGTTTACATGGATGGAGCAATGAATCATTCACTTCTCTTCTAGAGTTATTAAAAGAGGCGATGCCCGAGTTGAACATTCCTCAGTCTTACAATAAAACCAAGTCTATGGTTAAGAATCTTTGTCTGGATTATGATAAAATTGATGCATGTCCAAATGATTGCATGTTGTTCAGGAATGATCATAAGGATGACGAATTTTGTCATACTTGTGGAGCTTCACGATATATTCAAGCTCCTAAAGTTGATAGTGAGCTTGAGTCTTCAAAAAAACAACATCGAGTTTCTGCAAAGACTTTGAGACACTTTCCATTAATTCCTAGACTCAAAAGGCTATTTATGTGCTCAAAGACGGCAGATTCTTTGAGGTGGCATGAAGAGGAATGTTCTAAAGATGGAAAGTTAAGGCATCCTGCTGATGGTCTAGCATGGAAATACTTTGATAGGGTGCATCCAGATTTCGCACAAGATTGTCGCAATGTGAGACTTGGCTTGTCAAGTGATGGATTCAATCCATTTCGAACCATGAGTATATCACATAGCACATGGCCAGTTATGTTGATGATTTATAATCTGCCGCCTTGGATGTGCATGAAATCTGAATATTCCATACTTTCTTTACTTATACCTGGACCGCGATCACCTGGAAATGACATTGATATTTACTTACAACCATTGATAGACGAGTTAAAATTATTATGGGATTCTGGGGTTGAAACATATGATGCTTCCAGAAATGAAACTTTTCAAATGCGGGCAGCTCTTATGTGGACAATCAGTGATTTTCCTGCATATGCTATGTTATCTGGTTGGAGTACAAAAGGAAAGTTTGCTTGCCCTTGTTGTAACTATGGCACTAATTCTCGCTATCTTAAACATAGTCGGAAAATGTGCTATATGGATCATCGTGTTTTTCTACCAATGGATCATCCATGGAGATAAAACAAAAGATCATTCAATGGAAAAACTAAATTTAGGCCTCCTCCAGCTCCTTTAAAGGGAATTGATGTTCTTAATAGCTTGCGTGATTTTGAAAATGTGTTTGGGAAGAAGAAAAAGAGATCAAATGATGGCCCATGGAAAAAAAGGTCAATTTTTTTTGAATTACCTTACTGGCAGCACAACTTGTTACGTCACAACCTTGATGTAATGCACATAGAGAAGAACATAGTTGATAGCATACTTGGAACTCTTTTGGATATTTCAGGAAAAACAAAGGATCATGCAAAAGCACGGTATGATTTGAAAGATATGGGAATCAGGAAGAACCTTCATCCACAAGATACAGAAGATAGTAAGAGAACAAAGTTTACAAAGGCGTGCTTCTCAATGACAAATGGAGAGAAATCCATCTTTTGTGGAGTTTTAAAGACAGCCAAGCTACCTAATGGTAGTGCCTCCAATATATCTAGGTGTGTGCACTTGGATGAAAGAAAGGTGTCTAATTATAAAACCCATGATGCTCATTTCATGTTACATTACTTGCTTCAAATACCAATTAAAAGCATTCTTCCTGATCATGTGGCTATTCCTTTGATTCGTCTAAGTTCCTTCTTCCATCGTTTGTGCCAAAAAGTAATCACATTGGAGGAACTGGATTGCTTAGAAGTAGAGATCATAGAAACAGTAAATCAGTTGGAGCGAATTTTTCCTCCTTCATTTTTTGATATCATGATTCATTTGCCTATTCATTTGGTGAATGAAGTGAGATTAGGCGGCCCAGTGCAAAATCGATGGATGTATTCCACTGAAAGAGAAATGGGTACACTCAAATCATACATTCGCAATAGGCGTTTTCTAGAAGGTTGCATAGCAGAGACACGAGTGGGAATAGATTGCATGAATTTATTCTCAAAATATCTGCATCGGGGTGTGCATACAAGATTTAATAGGAGAGCGCGAAACAATGATGAATGTGACCCAAGTGACGCAGAACCTGTGAGTTTGTTTTCTAACAAAGGAGTTCCTTTAGGAGCAAAGAAAACTGATCCAATCATTTTATGACAAGTCACTAAGTCAGGCACATGCATACTTATTGGGAAATTGTGACGATATTCAAGAATATATTAGGTACCTTAATTTGAATATAGAATTCCTTTTGTATAATTAATTTTTATCTTATTTAATTTATTATTTTAACAAATATAGTAAATGTTTTGTAGAGAGCATGAGCAAGAGGTTAATAATCAGTCACGAAGATCTAAATGGAGCAAAGCCAAGAATCATTGTCAAAACTTCTCTCAATGGTTTGAAACTCGTGCTTTGCAAGAGGATGTGCCTGATTTGATAAAACAATTGTCTAGAGGACC
>NC_028638.1:12660183-12660871 GCF_001406875.1 Solanum pennellii | reverse complement strand
ACCTTGGCCACCACGTCCTCCAGAATGGCGGCCTCTCCCATGACCACCTCTACCTCTAACTATCGGGGGTCTATAACTCTGTTTTGGACAATACTTCCTAATATGTCCAGTCTCCCCACATCCATAACAATTCCTGGAGTCAAGCATAGGTATTTGTGAAAGTGACGAAGTCTGGGGATAACCTCCAAACTCAGAAAAAGGCTGGCTGGGCTGCGATGGACCCCCAGCTAAAGCCTGCAGGGCAGACTGAATAGGGCGGTCTTGGTAACCTCCTGAACTCTGTCCTCTGGAGTAAGAACCGCTAAACTCACCTCCCTTACGGAACTTCTTAGATGTCGACGCCATGGTGAAGTCGTCTGGCTTCACCCCCTCACTTCTATCACAAAATCAACCGCTTCCTGAAAGGATTTTGCTGCAGCAGCCACCTGTAAGGCTGGGATCTGCAAATCTGACCTCAATCCCTTCACAAAACGGCGAATCCGCTCTTGTGGACTGAAACAAAGCTGAGTGGCATACCTAGATAGTGCACGAAATTTAGCCTCATAAGCAGCAGCAGACATCCTTCCTTGCTCCAGACTCAGGAATTCATCTCTCCTCCTATCCCTCAAAGTCCGGGGTATATACTCCATAAATAAGCTAGAGAATGATGCCCAAGTCATAGGTGGTGCCTGTGCTGGTTGACACTCAA
>NC_028638.1:12657189-12659107 GCF_001406875.1 Solanum pennellii | reverse complement strand
ACACTCCGATCCATTATACTACCGTGTCGGAACATGACACTCCGATCCATTGTTCCTACCGTGTCGGAACGTGACACTCCGATCCCCTAATACTACGTGTCGGAACGTGACACTCCGATCCATTATTACTACCGTGTCGGAACGTGACACTCCGATCCATTTATCTCATTATTTCAATTCATCAAACTTTCTTTATGTTAAACGTCATCTTAATAGAGAGGATTTGAGATTGAAGATTCAACAGTCTCATCATTATAGCCACCACAATTATACGATCACAACATACAAACACACAATCAAGTATATAGAAGACTTTACAATACCACCCAATACATATCAATCGCTATTTAGAGTTTATCTATCACATAGAAATAAGCCAAAACCTACCTCCACCTAAGAATCGTGATCGAGCAAGCTATCTCCCCAATGCCTTTTTGCTTTCCTCTTCGTTCTCTTTTTCTCGCTCGTTCCCCCTCTCTGCTTCTTTTTATTTTTCTTCTCCAGATTCTTTTTCTTTTACCCTAATTATCATATAATTCATTATGATAAAAGTAACCCATTATTTACTTTAAAGTTATCTCCTTTAACCCCCAAGTAAATAAATTATTAAACTTACCCCACTAATTTCATAAAGTTTGTCATGAATAGTCCAAAACACCCCTTTAAAACTTTTAGCAGAAATCCGACCCAGCTAGGTTTACGCCACTTGTGACGGTCCGTCGTGACTATGACGGTCCGTCCTGCAGGTCCGTCACAAAGTTTAGAGAGTTAAATTCAGTAAAGGGGTTTGTGACGGTCCGTCGTATCTACGACGGTCCGTGCTGCAGTTCCGTCGTGAAGTTCAGAGAGTCGATCTCAGTACCCAGATTTCAGAGTTGAAGTGTTTTGGAACGAAGACGCCCGACGGGCCGTCGTGACCATGACGGTCCGTCGCGTGGTCCGTCGACTCAGTCAGTTTTTATCAGAATAATTCTACTGCTCAAACCGACTAAACAGGTTGTTACATGAACTTTATTCAGACTTAACATTTATATTGTGGGGAGTTTGACTACATTAAATTTTAATCACGTATGCCTTCTTCTTCTTCTTCTTCTTGTGCAAGTTCGAGGAGATATCAATTATTTGTCGACATTGTTTAATTATTTTTTACAAAAATTTTTCATAATGTTTTAATGCTTGATCGCTATTATAGGATTGGAAATGAAATAGTACTTACAATTCACTATGGATGCTAATTTTATTCAATAGGCTGAACTTCAAAATTGCCAAAATTCTGGGGAAACAGCTGATGATGCATTTAGGGCAGTGTTTGGAATGGAGCAGCCTGGTCGAGTTAGGTGCTATGGTAGATCACTGACAACAAGTTCCTTGAAGAAAGATGAGGAAATTAACAATCTAAAACAAAAGCATGCCGATGAAATCACTTCTCTAAAGGAAGAATTGAGAGAAGAAATGCGACATTTATTCACTCAATTGCTGCAAAACAACCCTGGATTGAATTTTCAACATATACCAGGGTGTGTTGGATCTAACCTTGCTTCACCTATTGATGCAAGTAGTGCACAAGCTGTAAGAGGCACAAATCTTCCATTTTCTTCGGGGTCAGCTCAAGATTCGGTTCTTCAAAAGGTATTTTGTATTTCAAATTCTCTGTTAATAGTGTCAATATTGTTTTTATTCTAGTTTAGTTGGTGTTCTTGGTAATAAATCAAAACTTATTTTTACTTGTCTAAGTTTAGTCCACCAATTTATAACTGTTAAGAATGTTTTTGTTTTTGGTTTAAGCATAAGAATCGTTAGTTGAATAACTGTTCTTTTAGTATTGTTCAATTGAGGAGTCTGTGGCTAACACATTATGTTTTATGGCAGATGCCAATGGTGTTCAATTAAAAAATGATGACACTATTTTCTACCTTTA
>NC_028638.1:12562685-12655671 GCF_001406875.1 Solanum pennellii | reverse complement strand
TACTGGGATTACTTCTCTGAACTTCATGACGAACCTGCAGGACGGACCGTCACAGTCACGACGGATCGTCGTGGACTCTGTAACCCCACACTTAGTCAGACTTCCCCATCTTCCATCAGCAGCTGCACTATGCTGCAGTTCTTTGAAAATATCATGTCATGTTGTTATGTATCGATTTTTGTGGACACTTCTAATCTATGTTATGAACCTTGTTTCCAGTGGTCATCACTGGTTTGGTTGAACTACTTGTGTGTAATTTTTACATTGAAGTTTACAACTAAAGACTGCACAAATTAAACTTTTGAAGTTTAATTTTTGAGAGCCAACAACAGAAGACTGCACAAATGTTGTAGTCCTTATAATGTGTAGTTTTTACATTGAAATTTTATTTAGATTTGGATTGGTTGTCTTACAGTGAATTCTCTCTGATTATGCACTTCCACAATTAATTCACACACTTATAATTTTATTTTAAATGTGCAGGAAAATGCAGGTAATTGAATTTGAATTTGGCCAGAAGTAAACTCGATCCATTGTGGCAAAAGATGAAAAAAATTTTGTATTGTTGTCATATACGTTTGAATGACACTTTTGGGTTTTTGGAACTTGTTGATATTAGAGATCTTTAAGCAATCACTTTCTATGTTTTCGTTGTACATGAAATATTTCTCGAAGTTTATTTGAAATATTTAGCTTCAATTTAATGATTAATTAGTTCATTTTGTGTTTTAGGTCCCTTGTATGTATGTAAATATATTATATATATTTGTGCTACATGTAGGCTTATAAATGTTGAAGTTACACTTTGTAAGTGTTGCTCTAGATGAGATATAAAATCAACACTTTATAAGTGTTGCTATAGATGAGATATAAAGTAACAATTTATAAGTGTTGCTATAGCTGACATATAAAGTAACACCTTATAAGTGTTGCAATAGATGAGATATAAAGTTACACTTTATAAATGTTGCAATAGATGACCAATAAAAGGCAACACTTTTTAAGTGTGACCAATAAATCTCAAAAGGCAACGCTTTTAAGTGTAGTCTAACAAAAAATAGGTGTTGCTAAAGCACGTCTTCAAAGCGTGCCTTATACCTATTTGCCTACGCTTTATAAGTGTTTCCAAAGATGGCAACATTTAAAAAGTGTTGCCTAATGTCAAAGGTTACACTTCTTTTGGGCAGTCCCTAAAAAGTGTTGCTGAATGTCCAAAAGTGTAGCCTTTTATCAAAGGCCACACTTTTTGCTAGTTTAGGCTACACTTACGTGGTGTGGCTGTAGGCCGAAAATGGTGTATTGAGTAATTCTTCTACTAGGTACTCAGCCAGGCCAAGGGTTCACTTGGGGACCCACAATGGTTCTTGAGTCCTAGTTATGTTCTAGGTGTGATAATATAGATCCGGATAAGAGCCAAATATGCCAAACAACCCTACCCCACCAGTTTCTTAGCACGGATGAAAGATATGACCTTAGATGTCTTGGGCTTGTATACCCTTCCCACTATATCTTTTACCTATCTAGGATATCTAGAGTCACTAACCTAGCATTAAAATTAAGCGCAACACAATGGAGGCAACCAGAGAGTCACAATCTTAGCATTACAATTAAGCACAACATAATAGGGTGACAATGAAGTCGTGCCTAAAAATACATCAAACTGCAGCATATACATAATAACCAAATTAGTCCATGTTTTAAAACCCATTATCAAGACAAAACAAGAACGATACATATGGATGACTACGATAAACTCTCCAAGTAGGATAGAAACATGGATGGGGGTATCAAGCATATCACAAATCACATCAAATCCCAAGGAAAATTATACTAACACATAAGAGTAAGTAGACCCGGGTTAAAAAAGATAGTAGCCATCCCGTCAATGTCAAGAATAGTACATGTGATCACAACACCAGACGCCTCAACCTCGGTTTGCCTGGAAAGGAGTAAAACTAAGCCCTATCATCCTAACGGGCAACCTATCTGTCTGTATGAACTTATTCCTTACCTCTAATACAATTTCCCGGCCCTCCATGAACTCTTTAATTTCCTCCTCGCCCACCTTGTGGATGTCCTTTGCCAATATTACCTCTGCCCGTCGATACTACTACTCTAGTCTATTGTTGCACGTGTTTATTCATGCGCAGGTGGGACAATACCTCCTCATGTTTCTTAGTTCTCCATAATTGTAACATTTGTGGTCAAGAGACGACCTATAACCTAGCACAAAAGTGGCTTCCTTACCATCCTAGGTAGGATTTTCTGCAGAGTCTTTGAGTAATAACCCGTAAAAGTAGACATAGTTGCTAAATTGGTAGGTTTGTAATTGTCAGCTTACCTAAACCTCTAGAGCATGAGCCATTAAAGTTACATGTATTTTTGGTCTTCTTAGATAAAACCTTTGTCCTCCCGTCCCATCAAACTCCTTTTACCTTCTTCACAAAGTCCATCCTGCAGAGGTCATGTGAACACACAATACCCTCTCTTCTTTTGTAGTGACCAAATGTGAAGCATATCTGGAGAAGGTATGGAACTTCGTATCATAAGAATCTATGTTCATACCACCCAACTCCAAAGTCTTGAAATCATCCTTCTTGTGGTACCTCAAAGTCCAGGGTAAATACTTCTCTAGAAACAAGTCATTGAACTGAACCAAGGTGAGTGCAGCCAAGATTGGCGATCGATATTTCACAAAGTGTCTCCACCATTGTTTAGCCTTACCTTGAAGTTGAAAGGCAAGGAAATAAACTCCGTGTTGGTGCATAATTCCTAACTTGTGAATTCTCTCAAAGAAATATAGGATGAACTCATAGGTATCCTCACTTTCAGAATCATGGAGCACTAGAGGCCTTAACTTTAAAAACATGGTCAGCATCTCGTGCTCAATGCCAATCACAAGTCTCAAAATTGAAGGGAGGAAGGTATCAACACCCAACACTCCATCCATCTTAGGGACTATAGATGCAATGAGATGGATGAACGTAGGCTGAGCATCTTGCACCGTTGAAATAGCTCTAGAGCCGACCAACCCACTTAGAAAAGTCAAAATTTATTGAGTTATAGCTAGATCAAGGGGGGAAGTCCAGTAGACCCAGCTTATCCATCCTTCTCTTATTCGACATACTCTTATACCTCAATCACGAAATTCTAATCTACCTCAGCCTGGGGTGCGGGAGGAGCCTCTTTCCTGGGTACATTCTCAACTTGGGATTCACCCCTGATGGGTGCTACCCTTGTTCATCCTCGGCCCCTTATTCTTTATCTACCCCTACCTCGACCACATTTTCTATTTGTGGGCTCCCTTGTTAGCTCATCAATGGGAGCTACTGGCCTAGCATCAATGTTTTTCATGTTAAATATCTACGGACCAGAGATTGAAAATAATTAGATACCAATTGGAATGTCATATAAGATAGCACCCCCTAGAAGTTACATGGCGTACTTGACCTCTCAGATGTCTTATACAAGCTCATATTCATCATTAATCGCATCGTGTTAGGCAAATTTAGCGGAAAATTTCAAACTTTCATAGCACATCATATGCTAGAACATCATTTCCATTATACATATAAAATATCATAATACATAGTTAGACTCTAAGTCTCTTTTGTCATCTTAAACTTAACATCATTAGAGTATAATAAGGACACGACCCTTATCAACATATAATCATAGTTAAACTATTACATACTTTAAATAAGAACTTTGACATAGGCAATCCTAGAATCTTAAGGACTCCTTCCTTGAGCTTGGGAAACACATACCAAGTCGTTCTCTTTAGAGACATGCTTTAAGCAACAATAACCTACACTTTGTGTAAAAAGATGAAGAAGAATGGTGTTAGTACAAGAATGCACTAAGTATGGCAACCATGTAAAAACATGAATTTAAAGGGGACATTTACTTTAAAATCATCCAACATACCTTTTGAATGAATTTTCATAAACGTTTGCACAATTACACTATATGGTTCACATACTTTATATATACATAGACACTATTCATGTCAACCCACCAAGTTACATGTATTGCATTTAAAGCATATCAACCATGTTCATAGCATTCTCATCTTTTACCTTTATTCATTAACCCCTAAGTAACCCTCTAGTAACACTTGGTGTAATGTATGAATAGTATCCCATTCCACCATCCGCGCTTAAGCATCACCTTAAGGACACAAAGGTTAACATACATACAACCTTGATTAACCCAATACATAGATTCATAGAAAGCATACATTATCATAAGGCACATACTTCACATTTGACCCAACATACTTTATGTACCACATAGAAGAACTCATTACAAGACTAAATACAAGTCAAGACTTCCAATATCATCATAGCATGACAATAGTCAACATTAACATACTTTAACTTCACTTCACAGAAAATATCATAGAACTCTACTCATAATCCCAACCTAAGCCTACTAGTGCAATGTACATGTGAAGTGCCATAACCTCACACATACTAAGTAAACTCATAAAAAGTCCACAAGCATATCACTTACATCATACATCAACATTACAAGTATAGTCAACTACATGCATATCAAGTAAGACCTTATCATATAGTCAACAAGACCAACATTATGCATATAAAAACCTTATCATATAGACACTATAGAACACTACCGTGCACATTATCATACACTTAGGTCAAAACAATAATGTCATGCATAAGAGACATATACATAGTCATATACTTATAGAACACCTTCCTAGAACACTCTTCAAGAGCTAGTTGTGCATTGCATAGGCAAAATCACATACCCTCACCTATACTAAGCAACTTCCCTTAGGTTATCCTAGTTAGGGTCCATTACTTTACTTCCATTGTCCATATTACTGTAGGTAAACTATTGCCTTAACCGAAAATAAGATCATTTAATCCACACATGGAATTTCGTGTCATCTCTTCACATAAAAAAGAGGTTATCTTACTTTCCAACGTAAGACATGAATATCATGCTAGCATATTAGGTGATATCACTAGCTAGATCCTATGGGGCAACATAGTTATGGAAACTTGGAGGTATATATACAAAATCTCTTTGTGCCTATTGAGGCATTGTAGTTATCCACCTCGTGAGGAATATGGCGAACAAGATTTCGCACATTGGAAAAGGTCACCCCTCATCTTCAAGTTCACTCGGTGCTAAGCTAATTTCCCTATATTGAAAAGTCTTCATTAATTTTACTTCATAAAATGGCTTTAGGAGTTCTAACTCCTCATGTGCTTAGCTCATAGGTTATAGATGAGAATGTCCTTTATCAACCTTAAATATGTGAGAAAACCTTTCACATGGACAAAGCATATTCAGGCATAATCTAGTTTAGGATACAATTGAGAAAACCTTTCAAGAGACCCTCTCATTAATAGATCATCATACATTCATCATGGACATGCTTTCATATGTGTGTATGACTACATATATGTGAGAAAACCTTTCACATAAACATCATTGGACTACACATGTTCATACTTCACTTCACTTCATTCATGCATAAGTGTATAGGTGTAACTATATGAGCAATCCTTTCATATAAACACATTTAGACACTATATTTTCATACTTCATGATATCATATACTTGACATCATAGCATACATGTTCATAGCTTAATCATGCATTCATATTCATGTACATGTAGAATCAACCTAGGAACTATCCTATCAAGGCACACATGTGCAATGCATAAACAAGGTTTCATACCCTTGTCCATAATTGTACACCTATCAAGTCATCATAGTTAAGATATACTTTCATAATCCATTGACATATACTTTACATGCATAATAGTAGACATTAGTTCATATGAGAATTATCATTTCATTGGACACCATGAACTTATACTACTTATAAGCATGAATGAGTTGTGAGTGTGTGTACATTGGTAAACATGATCACATAATGGATATCAACATCACATTGAGGAAGCCACCCTCTTAAGACCACAATGCACATTTAAGCATGAACCACACACCACATATTAGCAAAGGAGACAAGCCAACTTCAACATTTGAATTCTACACACCTAACATTGGCTAAGATCACACATACATATATGGGTACACAGGTAGGGGTTATTCACAATTACTACTTCATCAATGGAAGCACCTAAACCACACCTAACCCTAACAAGTGTATTCAATTAGAGTAGACATCACCAATACCTAGAACATGTTACAATAGTAAAAGACTAGGCATGGCACTCCACATTGTGATCATCATAACCATACTCATAGTTCACAAACTTGCCTTCAAGGCGATGATCCACATATAAGGATTGAAAATAAAGTAAGCACTACCACCATATATGTACCATACCACACAATGTCATTCAAGTCCAATTCAACTATCAATTCTATTAGAAGTAGAAGAATAGGGAAATCTTACCAAATCTCCCTTGCTTTGATCATCATTGATCAATACTCATAATTCATGAACAATTCATATATAAGGAAGTAGATAAAAGTACCATAACATAAAATGAAATGATAATTCCATTATCATAGGATAAAGATCACGTTATGTATGCTACATCATCAGTTCTATAGGAAGTAGATAAATATAGATCAAACTTACCAAATTTTCAAACCTTGATCCTCATTGATCAATTACCCATAATTCATCATAAATTAACATAGAAGACAGTAGCTACCAAAGCAGTAGCCAATTTACATATAATAAATTAGCTATAATAAATTTATCATATTCGAATCACATTACAATCATCCTAACATCAAGGTCACAATAACCACAATAAAGGCTAAATTGAGAAATTGGAAGGAACATGAGTTCATCATGAAATTGGATTGAAAAGATCATTATGAATAGTGCTTAATCCATAATTCATCATAAGCAGGATTTGAAATCATTTTGAGAAGGAACCCATGGCTAGATTGAAAGATATAGAGTTTGATCATGAATTCTCTTGGAAAACCTTTGAAGGAACTCTCTAGATGAATGGATATCTAAAGATAAAGGATTACCATATCTCATTACATGATGAAACCACGAAAACATGATCAAGAATCCATGGAAATACAATCTATAAGATGTTCTTGAGCCTCATCTCCAATGGAAGTTTCTAGAGAGGTGTATTTTGAGAGGGAAGAGTAAAATTTGAAAAATGAAGTCTAATTGGGGTTTTGATTATTTTGACCTACTTAATCTACCCGAAAATACATATACAAAAAACTTCCTAGGGTCAATTTAGAACGTGGGGTGAATTTCACATTCAGTCGTTTAATGAAACAGTGCGCAGGCAGTGGAGTTGCATGTTTAATTGACTCCCACAAGCTATGCCTCGTAGAACCATCGACGGGCCGTACTTGCAACCGTCGCTTGGCTCTGAGGCTCAAAACTTGGCTTAGGCTTCCCCCAGGATAAGTATGGGGCTACGCCCTCCAGTCGACGGGGCGTCAACTTGGCTACGGGGCATCGTTCTTCGCTCGCCCACTGACACTGCCAAGGCAGTGTCTAGGTAGCCTTTTGGGTCCTCCTCAAGGACCCCTTAGGTGGTACTTGGGGAGTCGTCATCGGACATTTCCAACGTAAATACACTTGTATACATGTTAGGAACCTCTCACATTAATTTCAATCAAAATGAATACGTAAAACATGCCAAGGCACACCAAGACGCACATACACGTCTCAAGGCTAATTTTCAAACGTCATCTGACGTTCTTGGACATTTGACCTCCAAATTACTTCAAATCAAGTATGCATACTGTAAAACACTCATTTTACATATTTTAAATTTTTTCAGGCACATGTGAGTCTCTAAAAATCTTACTTCATTTTGAGAATCCTTGCATGGAATCAAGTTATAGCACGAAAGGGAAGAAGATAGATATTTTCCTTAAGTCTTGTAGCCTCTTGAAGAAACGTACACACACTTTGTACCGTTCCGCAAGACTATACTAGTCTCATTTTGGAAAAAGAGATCAGTGATTCTATGGCTCTGATATAAACTTTTTCATTACCTAAACCACAGTGATTGACACCCACACTAACCCTCTGGTGGGAGTACCATTATTTTATATTTTCCTTCAATGAAAATTTAAAGAATTTATGGTAATAAGTTAATTTTACTTCATGAGAAATTAGGATGCTCGAAGGCTCTAGGATCATTGGGCTTAGGAGAGAAGATGCAAGGGCCATTTGGTGCGCGTCGCTGGTTGAGGAAGACGGCGTAAGGGTGTACGTATTGTTTATGATTGGTAAAAGGAAGAGGGCTGGGGGTAGGGTTGAATATATGAACTGGCTGATTAAAGAAATGAATTGGGTTAGGATAAGGTTCGGGCTCATTTTCTATATTGAAATTAGGCCAAAAGAACCTTGCAAACAGATGTAAAACGGAGTGAAAATTGTAAAATTTTGCAATTAAAGAAACTTAACGAATTCGAGTTAAGAATTTAGCCAAATTGAATTTAATTGTTAAATTCGACTTAAACTTCAAGTAAGATGAATTAATACTTATTGATTATGAGTTTCTTAATCTCAATAAAATTAAATGATTTACTTTAATCAAACTATTAAATCAATAATATGAAATATAGTTAATGTAAACTGAACTAAATAAACAAAATAGTTAATTAACAACAAGTCTTTTTGAAATAATTTTTGAATATTTATAAAAGGTACTAAGATATAAACTAGTTTTATGGTACACCCGTTGCATGTATGTACAATATCATATAGTATAGATATTGTAAATGGAATTAATATTACTAAATTAAGTTTTTTAGTAAATGATTATAATTGAAAGAACATAGAATAAATTCTTTAAAATTGTTAATACATATTGTCAGACACACTTATTTTTTGAGATCAAAATGTAATTGAAATATTTTAAAATACATTCAAAGTTTAAATATGGGGATAAAGTGACATTTCTTTAGCAGTATTATATTTTACTTTAACTAAATTTTGTGAAAAAAATTCACAAACAAAATGGAAAAAAAATATTAATATAAAAAAGGTTACTAATGTCCTCTTCTTTTAAGGTTTTGACCATATATATAAATGATGGACACCATCTAAACATAATTCTTCTTTTAAACATTCATTCTTGATATTTAGAATGTGCATGACACTCATAACTGTTATTATCCAATATTTTATCTTTATATGTAATTTAAATGTTATAGAAAATATATTTACTAAATTAAAGTTTAAGGCTATCATCTAGAGGTAATTCTATGAAAAATGTACTTTTATGGTGAATGTTAACACGGTTATAAGTTGGGGAGTAAATGACAAGGTTGGTTCGGGTTTTTCAAATATCAAACCAAACCATTCATGCAAAAATTTTAAATTTATAAACCAAACCAAACTAATAAAATTTTGATTTTTTTGGGTTTCTCAACCTCAGATTGGTTCAGGTTTTTCGAATACCAAATCAAACCACTGGGTCAAATTTTTAAATTTATAAATCAAATTAAACTAATAAACTTCAGATTTTTCCAGATTTTTTGAATTTTTTTTGTAAAGCTTGCATACAAACGTATTATTAACTTGTGCTCCAAATATTTTGTAAGTCCAACCAAAATATAATTATCTAAGGTGTTTATTTAAAAAAATGACACAAAATATGAGATGAATATTGATGAAACAAGAATATTCAATAAAAGGTTATAATGAAATAATCATATAAATTAAATATGGTTAAGTCATGATAAAAATAATCATAATTTAAAGTACTAAATCATGCAAAAATAGGTTTTATAAGTATTAATTACATTACTAAATATTTAAGAAAAAATTAAAATTAGATTATGTATTTTAATTGTCTAAACCAATGTATAATTAAAAAACAAATATTCAATATTATTGCCATTATTCAAATTGATTTTGTTTTTGCATTAGTATTAGTTTTATTTTGATTTAAGTTTTATTATAATTATCAACATCGATAAACTATAATCTTTATTGGACCATTTCAAATTCTAAGTTTTAAACTTGAAATAATATATTAAAAGATCAAAATTATGAAATAGTATAAGAAATATTTTAAAATGATATCAAAGTAAACATTTTTATATATAAAATAAAATTTAAAATTACATATATAATGTTGGGTAGGTTTTTTTAGTTAAAATCAAACCAACCCAAATATAGTCGGGGATTTTTTTCAATATCAAACAAACTCAAACTAAATCAATAGTCGGGTTTTTTTCAGTTTGACTCGATTTGTGGTTCGGTTCGGTTTTCGGTTCGATTTTGTACACCCCTAGTTATAAGTATAATATTATGGTGATAAAAAAATGTAATATCAAAAATTAGTTCTAGAGAAAATTAGGTTGTTATAATGAAATGTTGTTACAACTTATATCAAATATTTATCTTGACCAATTCTTTGTTTTAGATACATATATATTTCAGTAGCATAAATTAATGTCAATATGAACAACATTATATGTGATGAATTTTTTTTTTTTAAGTTTCTACCTTATCTTTGCGAAATTGTAGTCTTCTCCTTCTTTTTGCCACATACATATCATAAAGTTGCTGTGGAAGTATCTAGTATCGAGTATATAATATATAACAGAAGTTGTATCGGAATGTAAAATAGTAAACTTTTTCAATATAGAATCATCAATTTAATTTAAGATCATTTTATGATCAATCACTATTTTCTTATATAAATATATATTGCTAAGTGTATCTTGTGACATAACATTTTCTTAGATTAAAATAAACACAAAAAACAAGAAATTTCTAATTTTTTCTTTTAATACTCAAATAAAAATATACAAAGAGAAAAATTTATGGAATACAATTCATAGCCATTGAAGAAGGAAGCAAAAATACGTGTTCATGCTATATGAACTCTAGTGTTCCATTTGATTGAAATATTTTATCACAAATATTTTGCTTTCTCCCTTCACTTTTAATTACATATTTGTTAAAAATATCTATAATCATGGTTGTATCATTATATTATAAGTAAAAGCAATAATCTATTTTTGAAATAGTGGACTTATCATAAAAAATAATAATTTAATGGACTACGTTGATGCCCGCTATAATAATAATAACATCGTGCAAATGTTATATGCCAACAATTATTGAATTTTATCACATATAATATGCCAATTTAAATGTGAAACAAAGTTCATAGTTAGATGCATATTTTAATGTTCTTTATCTTCTTTTTTGATGGACAACCAATAAATAAGTTTTCATGCTAAAAATTTCGGCAAACCATATCAATGGATTCCGAATGATTATTTATGAAATTTTTAAAGGATCCAAAATTTTGTAGAAAAGAAATCACCAAAAATTTATCAAAAGTGAATATTGTGATTTATGACTGAAGAAACATGAAGGTTGAAATTGTTATGACTATTCATAGTAAATATGTTTTTTGCAATAAATAAAATATGTAGGTTAATTATAAGAATTTTAATGTTCGAAAATGATACAACCAATATTGAAGTATGTATGAGATGAAAATCATAACAGGAAAATATGAGTATGAAATGACGAATGATTTTCTACAATTTATTCGTCAACTCTTTTTTATGTGGTACCTCGAAAATCATTGAATTTTGAACTGGAAATAAATTGTTGCGAATAATATTTGAGAGTTATTTTAAAGAAGAAGAAGAGTGGAAAAGTTAATAAATTGTAGATTAAAAGTGAGGGAAAACCCCTCTATTAGAGATAAGAAATAGTAATATGGATAGGTACCTTATCAGAAAAGTCACTACTTATCTAAAGCGCCACAACTCTTTGAAAAAGTCACAACTCATCAGAAATAGCACAAGCCTTTGAAAAAGACACAATTATTTGAAAAAATCATAACCTTTTGAAAAAGTTACAACTTTTAATATAAAAAGGTATCTAGTTTTAATATAATATAATAAATTAAATAAGTAAATAAAATAAATGGAGCATTTTTAGTTTGGGAAGGGGAGGGGGGGGGGTTTACCTATAGTAATTTAACATTTAACCTTGGGAATTCATGATTTTAATGTAGTATTTATATTTATATTTATTTAGTATATTTATGTGTGTATATACTTATTTAAAATTATTCAAAATTGAAGAAGTTTGATGATTAATCAATATTGTGGAACGACAAAATTGTGTGTCAACAGCAAGCACCCAGAAGCTTAAAATTAAGGATCCACCACTGGTTCATGCCTTCCATCAGTTTCTATAAATTGATCTTAATCTTCAATAGGCTTTTTGTAATTCTTGCGTCTGGTCATAAGTTATGCCGATGCTTGATGCTTTGATATTAATTGACGCACAAATAATGGTGTCACTAGTGAAACTGGAGATAGTTAATCTAGGAATAGCAGTTCGAAAGAGATGATGGCTCAAACAGGAAATTTTAAATGTTTGGCTTGAGAGAAAAGGTCTAAGAGAGAAGTCCTTATTATGTCAATCCATGTCTGTAGAGAAAATTGAGGAGAAGGTGACAAACAAGTCTTTAAATTAAAATTGGTGACAAAAATATTTAATTAAGTTAAATTTTTTTTAAATAATGATAAGTTAATTAGGGACTAAAATGTAATATTCACAACTTTTGAACTTTTAAAAGTATTTAAAATAAATATAACTCTGAAAGGAAAACCTAAACTTTTAAAACTATTAAACTAAAATGTCTTCAAATTAAAATTGTGTTCCTTTTTTTTCCAGATTGCGTTTTTTGGGGCTCATCTCTTCATCGTCCTCTTCTACTTCCTCTACTTCATCTTCTTCGTCTGTAGTCTTCTTCGTTATTACCTTCAACTACCTTCAAGATAACACTTTTTTTCTTTTCTTTTCTTTTCTTTTCTTTCATTGTTTGAGTTTTGAGAGTGTAAAGATTAAAAATCCATTGGGTTGTTTTTGTTTATGATTATTTTTTGTATTTTTGTTCAAATTATCACCTACATTGCTGAAAAGATTTCTGAAGTTCATTTAGAGTTCTCTATCTCAAATTTAGTAAAGAGAAATTAGAGAGCTAAAGAACATTAGAAGCCAATAGATAATGATTAGTGACCAACTAGTGGGGATTAAGATCTAGTTGTTGTTGTTGCACTTAGATTATGTTCATATAGGTCAATTTTTGAATTTTAATGAAACTCTGTATGAACTAGTGAAAGTTTAAGAATTTTGTGAGTGAAAAGCAACAGTTGCTGCATTTATAATTGTTTACCCTATTTCTTTATGTGGTAATGAACTGTCTTTTTTATTATTACATTTTGATTTTATTGTCTTATATGTGGATTTTGCATCTATGTCTCGAAGAAAAAAAACAACAACTCCTATTAAAACGTATAGAAGGCAAATAAAAAACACTAACACAAAGAGAAGAAGAACTAGAAAACACGAATTTGAAAAATTTATAGAAGAAGAAGAAAGAGAACATGAAATGGATGTTTCTTCTACAAATGTAGAAAAAGATGATAGAAAAGTTGAAGAGGAACAAAATGATCTAGCCATTCCAGAAAAGGTGACATCTCCTATTGTTGAGTCTTCTTCGATCAATCCTTCACCTGATAACTTCATTGTGAAGTCTATTAGGTATGCAAGTTACAATTTGGAGTCAATGATTGATAAGTATTCAAACTTAAGCGGTTCTTTAACTGTTAAGTTGGAGTTACGTAAGTTTTCTAAATTTAGAACGATCTTAAAAGAACAAAATTGATAAAGTTCTTTCGATCTTCAATTTTTGGAAATTACATACGACTTAAATATACTCGTATAAGATTTCAAATGAGTTGAGTCTACCAACTTCTTTGACGTCAAATTTATAGCCGTCGAAAAGAAGAAATTTGGATAAATTATAGTGGCATGTCAATTTGTTTTGGAATGAAGAAGTTTGCTATCATCACTGGCTTAAGTTGTCATAATGAAGATGTGTTTGATTTTTAAAATATGTCAACTAAGAAAAAAATGAGACAAAAAGAAATTCTTAAGGTTGTGGGAAGGAGTTGCAACAAAAGTAAGTTGATTGAACAACTCCAAAACGAAAAACAAAATAAAGATGTAAAAAATTATTGCGTTTACTTTATTTTGTTCATATCTTTCTTTGTGGAAAAGATGTGAATACAAATATTCCAAAAAAAATGTATTTTGCTCTCGGCCGACAAAAAAGCATCTTGTGCTTATCCATGGGGTCATATTAGCTATGATATTACAATCAACCATCTATTGAAAGCGGTGAAGACAGTTGATGGGAAGATTACCAATATTTATGGCTTTCCATGGTCCTTTATGGTAAGTTTTATTTTATTTTAGTTCATATATATATATATATATATATATATATATATATATATTCCATTGTGTATGACCCCAAAATGAGATAAGGTGTCTAGAACCTAACACGTTTTTTAATTAAAGTTGTAATGTCCTAAATATGCTTAAAATATAGTACATATGCAGTAGCTAAAATATTCGAGGTATGGGAAGTCGAACGTTAAGGGACGACTAAGACGTTCGACGAATAAGTCACCTAGATTCCTAAAATGTGGTTCTATGTGTTTATATATTTTTATGGTTTTATAAGGTTCTAAAATGTCTTATTATATGGTTTAGAGGCAGTGTACAAAGTTTGAATTGATTTAGAAGTCGAACGTCAAGAACGACCAAGACGTTCGACGACTAATCGCTTATGTGCCTCATGTGTCTATGCTTGTTTAAATCTGTGTCAAATGAGCCTAATAAGTCTTAAAATTGTTTAAAATGATGTTTAATGCTGCTATATGATATTTCGTGAATTTTGGAGGTCAAACACCCAAGAATGTCCAAGGCGTTCGAAAGATAGCCCCCAAGACGTTCATCGTATGTCATGTTGGGGCCAAGGCTTTTTTGACGTCTTATAGGTGTTTGTTTTGGATGAAATTTATGTGTAAGGTCTATAAATTTTAACATTTCTTAATCACGTTGAAAATTTTCGGGTACGACTTATAAAGGTCCCCACAAGAGGCCCCAAAAGAATGACCCATAACCAGTGTGCAGGCTGTTTAGGCAAACCCTGACTATGGAGCAGTCAACGGCCAGTCATGGCTATGACTCCCTGTCAAAGTTTACCGTAATGAGGGACATAGACAACGGTGAAGAGAGGAACATTGGGAAGCCACTGTAGCCATTGACGGAGGCCTGTGATGGTCCGTCGTGGCTATGACGCCCCGTCAAGGCCCATCCGTCGTTTGACTGTCTCCTGCGCAGGTCTGCTGCCAATTAAAGGGGTGAATGGAAAATTCACCCCACGTCTTAACCTGATTATTAAGGGGTTATTTAAGTGATTTTGGGTGTATATAAGTCATCTAAAACGTGATCGACCTATTCAAAAATCAACTCACATGTTTTGAGCTCTTCCCTCAAAAAAATGTTCTCTCTAGAAACCACCATTGTTGGTGAAGCTCAAGAACATATTCAAGCTGGGTTTTCCATGGATGAATCATAAATTCTTAGAGGTTTTCAACTAGACAAAGGTATGGTGATCTTCATCTCTAGATATCTTTTCACCTAGAGAGCCATTCTCAACGATTTCAAAAGAGAAAAATATGATCAAACACTTTCTTCTTCAATCTGCCATGGCTTCTTTATTAAACTGATTTCAAAGTCATAATATGAATGTATTGATGATTTTCTTCTGATTTGGAAGTGGTTTTCAATCCAATTGCATGATGAACCCATGCTCCAAGGATTTAGCCTTGCATGGGCTTTATGATCTTGAATTGCTATCGATTGAATTATGATTCTATTTCATTGAAGTGATTGTATATGCTGTTATTTAAATAAATTTATGTTGAACACTAGGAGCAACTTGCTTACCCTCTCTACCTATAGAAGCAATCATAGAGCAATCTCTCACTTTGTGCCCATCTTCACCACAACCAAAGCAACTTTCGGTACCCAATAGACACTCACCCATAATGTTTCTTGCCACAATTTGCACAAGTAGGCTTGCCATCTTTGGAACCACCTCCTTTCTCAACCATAAACTTATCAATTCTAGATTCTCCTTGAGATTGAACCTTCTTCTTAAACCTAGTTTGCTCTTGATCACTAGCTCCACTCCTTTTCAAACTTCTAACCATCCTTCTAGGTGTAGACTCTTAAATTGATTGTGCATACACCATGAGCTAGGGTCATATCAACATGAAACATAGCGGTACTACATTCTTCCACCACTATGTAGGCTACCCCCATCACAAAACAACTCATTTCATCTCTTAGATTGAACACAAGAGAAGGGGAATAACTAGTCAAAGTTGAGGATTTCAAAGAGTACTCCTCAACACTCATATTGCCTTGCTTGAGATTGATAAACTCCTTCACCTTAATTTCTCTCCTCTCTCGGGGAAAGTACATACCAAGAAAAGCTTCCTTATATTATTCCCATTTAATAGCACCCAATCTTTGAAGCCTATTATCCTTCCATTGAGTGTACCAAATTTGAGAAACATGCCTCAATTGGTACGAAACCAACTCCTCCTTTTCCCTAGATGTAACCCCCATAGTACTCAAAACGTTGTACACTCCATCAAGAAAGTCTTGGGGATTCTCATTTACCTTAGAGCCAAGAAATATAGGAGGATTCATCCTCACAAAATCTCTCAAACTAGATGTCATAGTGCTCTCCACAACCCTAGGCATCATATTCAAGTTAGCTTGCATAGTCACGGCTCTGGCTATTGCAATCAAAGACTCTCTAATCTCCCTATTAGACATCTCTGAAACCTCAATAACTCCATCCACATTAGGAATAAGATCACCTTGGGGAGGCACTTGGGAATCTTGAGCACCTTGAACTCCTTGGCCACCTTGAGGAACTTACTTAATTTGATCAACTTGAGGGGGGAACCTCCTTATTCACCCTCTCCTCTTCAAACCTTCTAGTGTCCATCCTTCTAGTATTAATCTCCTACAAAATACAAGGAAACTCATAAGAAGGATAATGATAACATTTACTCTACCGCACGACATAGGAGTAGAAATGAAGGGAAAACTATAGTCCTATAGTCTCTCGCCCATAGATGTGTCGTGACTCACACTGATGATCAAGACTCTACTAAACTTGACTTGATGATACTTCTTGAGTTCTAATAATACTTTCACCATGGAAGTTAGGGTAAAATCTTGGATTGTAACTAGCGTCGTCGAACTCTCGGAGGTTTAAGACAAGCCCTTTCACATCAAAGTAGTGCGGAATTAGAACTTTTCACAAAACACAATATAGTCTTCAAAGTTCTCTTTCATATAAAAGTAATAGGAAATTCTAAGTCTCAATCTCATCATCTTAACACACAAGAATACTTGGGACACGACCCATAATTCAAAATACGAATATAGAAATACTTAGTCTATTACAATACTTTGAATGAAAACATAAAAGACATATATACCCTCGAGTCAAGTGAGGACATACTTCAACTTCTCTTGAACGATCTTCTAAGTCCAAGTCTTCACTTCTCAAAGCTCCTCACCTACCAAGAACTATATAGATAGATAAAAGCATGGATTTAGTACAACCACATGTACTACGTTTGGCTTTATGCATAAAAATCATGAAAACAGACTTTATTTGAAATATGCATCTTTTCATTTTTCAAAAAATATTTTGATCATAATAACATGATTAATCAATTAGAAACAAATAAGATAATAATTAATCAATAATATCAAATTTATGCATCACTTTACAGTAAGTTAAGTTCACTTTATAGTGAACTGACTTTACTGTTTTAGTGACTTACTAACCCCTTTAATAACCAACTTCTAGCATGTAATTTCCTCGCTTACAGTCATCCTAAGATTCACTTAAGTCACACAAAGAGACACCGCCCATACACCCTCTCTAGATGTGCCTAAACGACCCTTAAGATTACTTATAATGAGTCACATACATACTTAAAAAATATCATAAACATCAAGGTAAGATTCTTCTACCAAAGGTGACATCTAAGTTTCACTTCAGTGAGTTGTGAAGCGACCGCCCATACAGTCCCTTACACACACACTTAAGAGATCCTATAGATTCTCTAGGATAGAATCATTCTCACTAAATCATCAACACATAGATGATATGACATTCTCTTCCCAAAAGCTATCAAAAGACCTACTTAAGTAAATCAGGAAGACAAATTCCATAATGACCTCTTCAAGATTATCTAAATAATCCTTAAGACTACCTAAGGCTAAGATCATGTCCACAAAATCCACCAACTTCTATAACTAGAGTCATCCTCAAGACTTCCAAAGATAAGACATGAAGAGATCATCCCTTATGCCCTCTTCATACTTTAGCTAAGGAATCCTTAAGTCACTTTAAATTAGGTACTAGTTTATTTACATCCTCCTTAACATAAGTCATTAATTCATTAAGAATCATACATCACATTAAGGACATTCAAATTATGGTCTTAAAAAGACCTAGGAACTCCACATAACACCTTCAACGTCTATGGTGCAATGTCTAGATAGTGTCCCATACCACCACCTAAACTCCATAAACTACTCTAATGCTAATAGGTATTCCATATGATAAGAATAGGCAATAAGCGACATAGACCATGGTATCTAGACATGGAATCCAGAGTTCTATCTTACTCCTATGAGGTTGTTCTACTTGCCAATGGTAGAACTTAGACAGATCCCATGTAGGCACATGATTAAGGAATATGAAGGGCATGCTTTGTAATCTAGTATCATTCTTAAGTAGAACTACTTTCCCTTACCATACTCACTCAGTGCTAGCCTTTATTCTCATGAAGTAATTCATACATTAGGTTCACATAAAAGGGTTCCATAACAAGTTCATAACCCAATCACACCCTACAAAGGAAGGTCCACTAGGGCTACCTCACAATGGTGACAAGAAGCTAATGATGACTTTCCAAAAGATTATTATGATGTCGTTCCAACCAACTAACCTTAATTCCATCATTCCTTTACGTTGAAGGACGCCATTACGGCTTACGCTTCAACAATCTTAATTTTACCCTTAAGTCATGGTTTTTATATAAATGACCTTCGCATCATCATAAAAGGTCTCACCTATATTCATTTATTCAACAATAAGACCCTTTAGGTTCCTAAGTCAAGACATCACAAATTCACACAATCATAAAGTAAGGGACCCAAGTCTGCCTAAACAAGACACAACATACTTCCATTTAACACAAATTGCCTATCTTCCTTTAGACTCTTAGGAATGACCCTTATCCTTATTTAATCATCCTATTAATTACCTCAACATTATCAACCTAACCATTATAGACTCATCTAGCCAATTTAGGATCAACCATGTATCAACTCTAAGACTACATACTTAACACATAGCCATAACATAAAATTATTAACTAAATAGTATCAATAGTCTAACACATACTTTCATAATGGTAGATATGATTATACATCATCAAATCAACTACACAAATAGACATATAAGTTCAAGTAGTGCTGACAAGGCCATGATCATCAATATTCTGGAAAGTAACGACGACAAGGACACGTCAATTGCAAATAAAACACATAGCACCGCCACCATAAGTGGACCATACCAATCACAATAAAAATGATGTATAATTAATGTCAAATTAAAGAAATTGGGGCATCATACCTTCATCCCCTCATCCAAACATCAATTCAATGCAAATTCAACATCACAAGGCCCTTACCCATGGCCATGAACAATAATTCAAAGCAATAACCATAAAACTCAATGAATATACATCTATTTAATCTAGGTTGATAAATCTAAGAACAATTAGATATCAAATTAATACAATTTTCAAATCGTTAGAAAGCCCATACGAAACTACATAACAATTCAACAATATTAGCTTAATATCAAGTAAACCAATAAGTAGTCAAAACAAGGGTTCATCAATTAACATGGGTTCATATGTAATTTATTTTAAAATCATCAATAAAATATCAATTATATCATAATTCGATGATTAGAAATCGTTTATGCAAGATCTCATGGTAGAATCCAAAAATTGGACAATTCACTTTAGAAAACTTTGAAAAACATCTTGAGAGTTGGGCTCCTTGATGAAAAAGTTTCAAGGATCAATACACATACCTCAAGGATGATAATTCTTCACTTTGATGAAAATTTTCAATCAAAAACCCCACACCAAGCTGCTTCTTCAATTTGGACTTCAATGGAGTGTTTGGGATTTTTCTAATTGTTTTGGGTTTTCAATTTGGAAGAGTGATGTCTTTAAAGTGTTTACCCTTTATATTAAAATACCGAAAAGACACTTAATAAAAATACAATGACTTAATTTAGAAGTGGGATGAATTTACCAATTCAACCCTAACTTTGCAGCAGTATGCCCAGGAACACAAGTGCGTGTGACGCCTGTCCTTGACGGGGCGTCACAGCCACGACGGGGCGTCACAGCCCTTCGTTGGTGGCTACAATGGCTGAAACAAGTTTCCAAAATTCACCACTGGTTAAGTCCTCCATGACGGGACCCTCTATGGGTCATCATCAGGCCAACGGGCCATTGACTGCTCAGTCGCCAAGGTCAGCCTGGGACTGTTTTGGCAATAGGTTTGGGTCCTTCCTCAAGGACCCTTTGATGGTCCATGGGGATAATTTCTCGGAGGTTTCCAACTCAAATATGATCGTCTATAATTTTAACACCTCTCACATGAATTTCATCCAAAATGCACACGTAAAACTCGATGAAACACGCCTAGACGTACAAGGTCACTTCAAGGTATATCTTTCGAACGTCATGGACGTTCTTGGTCGTTTGACCTCCAAAATTAATGAAACTTGAAACACTTACTATACATGATATAATAAATCATTTAAGAACCTTAAACATCATGAAAAATAATAAACACATAGAACCACATATGAGACCTTTAGATGACTAAGTCGTCGAACGTCCTGGTCGTTCCTTGCCGTTTGACTTCCAACACGCCTAATACTTTAGCTACTGACTCTATACCATATATTAGACATATTTAGGACCTTTGAACATAAATTCCAACATGGTAGTCTCTAGTTAAACTAGGTCATTTTCGAGGTCTTACAATTCTTGAGCTCGCAATACTTCATACAAATGCAAGTTAAAGCTCAATAAATATATATATATTCTCTCACACAAAGAATGATTTAATTTTCACACACTTAGATTATCAACTTAGGATCAGATATATGCTGCAATTCCCACACCCACAAAGAGGACTACAATTCAGTTTTTAATCCATAAGATTGCTCTATGTCTAATCGACCTTTGGTTCAATTCACTAAAGATCAAAAAGGTCTTTCGAAAAGTTGTAATGGAGCTAAGGGAAAAGGTATAGTCATTTGGGATCAATGACTTTTCTCCAATGAGATGTGATTTCCTTAATATATCCCCTATCTTCCTTTCTTAATCCTTAGTCAAGTGCTTCTAGGTCGTCTTTCATTTCCCTTTATAGATTGCTTTGGAACCCAATTGCTTTTCACTTCATGCTTTTATTTCACGACTTTTTTTTATTTTATTTTCTATTTATTTTTTGTTGTATGGAGGAATTCCATTTTTCTACAACACCATGGGTTTTCTATATTTCTTGTGCACTTCTTAACTTCTTCTTTCCCTTCTTACCCAACTTAGGCTTTTGGCCTATATTGGCTATTTACTTATATCACATCTCAAAAAGGATTATAGTTAGTGGATAACGTAAGATTTAAGTTTCATCAAGGTTTATCCATAGAAGAGTTAAGGCTCAAAGGGTGTTCAAATGTGTTTCACACACTCAAGGGTAGGCTACAAAAGAGGTACATGCCAAAGTTGGCCTACACTCTTAAGAATTTTCTAAGATCACGTAAGGAGGATACCTTTCTAAATCACACACTAACATGGAAAAGTCTTCGTTTATTCAGTCAAGGTTAAAGGTAAACTCATCAGATATGGTAGTGCCACTTAAGGCGAACAAGACAACACACTTTCGCTGGTGCGCAATGGTCATTACAAAAGAATCAGTTCGATAATTGGATAATGAGAACGAGATGAAATAGGTCACCTATTGCTAATGTAACTTCATTCATTCACATTTGAGACACATTTATGTTGTTTGATTTAAAACACTTTTCAATCATCACTTTTTATCGAAATAGAGACTTAGATGTGTACAATAACAACCACTTTCAACACAACAAGTGGTGGATTCCGAACGGTAAAAATTATTTTGAAATTAGGACCCAAAAGAGATCCTTAAACTAAAACATTTGCAAATATACAATTGAAAACAGACAACCCAATCATATTTCAAAGCGCATAACTATTCAGCACATCAAGAAAAAGGTTGGGTTTTACCCCACCATAGACAAGTGTTTGTCCTCAAATGAAAATTATGACAATAAACAAGATTTTAAGAAAGATAAACAAAAAGGAAAAAGTGAAAATGAGATCATGTTTATGCAACTTCTTCATCCGTCAGGGTAGGAGATCTCGAAGAGTCTACCCAAAACAAGACAACTGCCCCTTGAGTGCTACTACTCTGAGATTTATCACTGTTTTCAGCTGTCCTAGTCTCAACAACGATATTAGCTGCAACCATCTTGTTTATCTCATAAACTTCCCTGAAGGCATGTATGGCCTTAGCGAACCCTCGTGTAGATGACGGCACATTAGGGTCGACATGAATTCATTATTTGGCCCTGTATTCCTTGGTATAATTTCTCTTTATGGCTAGCTTTAGTCTTTTTTCGTCTTTAAGCTCTCGTGCTCTAATGTGCCTAGGTGTATCATTTCTCCCTGGGACTTTTGGTCTAGCCATTTCTGCAAAAACATCTATAAAAAATTGAGAAATAATTTTGAAAGAGGGCTAGGGATATTCTAACTGTATAGTCACTTCAGCAAACTGATTTGTAACAAGTTGATTCTTTTAGGGTCTTCATTAAAGAGATGTGCAGATGGTGAAAGGGTGCAGAAAAAGGGCGAACAAGAAATCTTTTGGCGAATCCAAGTGCAATTTGTAATTCGAATTGACAGTTAAAAGTTACAAATCAGCCAACACATAAGTCATTCAGTTAAAGGAGAAATATTGACGTTAGGAGAACTGCCGAGCAGATCGGCAAGCTGCACTCAACTCATAAAATGCCCCAACATGCCTATTTTTGTTTCATTCAATCAAATTTGACCCCGCACTTGCCGATAATGCGACTTAAGCCTTTTCAATATCAATTTTTTTAACAAAGACCCATACCATTTCTGCCATCCAACACATAACAGTTTAGCTCAAAATACATTCAAATTGGATTTTACTAAATGCAAACAAAATATTGAGTAATAATCGACATTGAATTCTATCCCATCAACTCCAAGACTTAATAAAAATTTGGCACTATTAGTCATTAATTAAATGAATACATCTCTCGATAAAATAACTGTAGAGTTGGATTACTAACCTTTTATGCTGAATTAAACTGTAATAGTGTGCTACACAGAAATTAAAGGACGAGCACACACTCTGATACTTAAATACGATAGAGTGCAAGAAATAAAAAAACTAGAGTGCAAGTGTGCTTTTGTTGAAGGGGCAAAGTGAAAGGAAAGGTTTGAAGTAGGACTTTTTAACGTGGTGCTTGTGACCGTCTGTCTTCTACTCATTCATGATATTAGGTAATCTTTCTTAATGGTTAGCGAAGCACCGAGTGTTAATTTTGCCGCTGAATTTAAAAGGATTCCAGTATTCTGTGAAAATTGCATCAGTGGTCATTGTCGAGATTGCTGATAAAAGTTCTCACTCCACTAAGTTTTACAGAATCAACCTTTGAGGTTCATAGATTCAAATAGGGTGGCATGATTATTTACGCAAAATTAGTCAGCGTTCTGCAAAAAGGACTTATTCGCCGTCATTTTGCATATTTTCAAGCACTTTTTCTCCCTGAACTTGTACAACTTATACATACTTATTTTCTCAAGATATCAAAAACAAAGAAAGTAAGTGGTTTTGTGTTGCCGTCTAAACACCGCCTTAGTTAACGTCGTAGCACGTTGCAAGTTAGTTTTCAGGTTTCACCCTTTGGGTTAACCATAGTATCACTAGGAAAAACCCCTTGTTGTCTGGGGTTGAGATGAGATGAGATGTGGACCATCTGGGTCGTAAACTACTTGATTGAGACTGATTGAAAGTTGACGGTCTAGTTGAGGTTGGATACATCTACTTTCATACCTTTTAGAATTTTGTCTGACCCTTCAATCTTTTAAGGATACGTGAGAGCATATCCTTAGATCTACCACCTTTTAAATCTCAACGTTTTTGTCGCTCATGAGGAGGCACATACGTATCCTTCTCCCTATTTTTCCAACTCGGATTTTGATCACTCCATTCTCGGTCTCTATCCTTCTATCCTTCCTCTCTAGCCTAACCTTGGTTACTACCTTGCCTTGGGTATTTCGATTGGTAACCACCACCTTGGTTTTCTAAGAAGTTTACCTTTTCACTATATAGAGCTTCAAACTTTATATCATCGAGTTTTGTACTGACAACTCCCACATCATTGATGATATGGGTGACTGTGCCCATGACTCTCTTTGATAGAATATAAAACTACATCATGATCTTTTCCATAGTTTTGTCCCTTTCTTTATCTTTTTTTGATATGATCTTTAGATAACTAAACGATGTTTGGAGAAACTTTGGCCTTGTCAGTGTATCATGCCTCGTTTATAGTTTTCATGTTATCCAGAAGTTAGATTGCAAAGCGTATGGCTGTTGCATTAGTCCTCCTGGTGAGAGTTGGTCAGCCAAATTTTTGTTGATTGAGTCTACGCTCTGAAAAAAGTATTTGAGGAGGACGTTGTCGGGAAGGCCATATGCTGGGAATAAATCAACAACTTTTTATTTTGGAGCAAAGTGTCATGCAATATTTCTCCATTCAAATGCTTAAAACATTCGATAATGTCTTAAATGTTCATCATCTTTGAAGGGGGAAAATCGTTTGTTGAAAGCTATATCCAGTTCCTCCAATGAAGTGATTGATTTGCGTGGCAACTCAGCTAACCACTTGCAAGCTTCTCCCATAAGTGAGAAATGAATAGTCTTAGTCAATCTCATTCCCAAGAGATGTTTTTGAACAATAATGGTCCACACACATCCACAAAGTTTAGTAGGTGCTCATGTGGGTCGTCGTGAGCTAATACACTAAAAAGTCCCATTAGATGCAAAAGTTGCAAGGTGGTACCAGTTATGTGAAATACTGCATTTCCCTCTACTGGAGGTAAGCGGATGGTACTTACAACTACCACGAGATGTGGGTCGTTGACGTTGGGCTCATGGATATCGTTCAGATTGCCAATGTCGTTCTGATGGCCTACCTGACTTCCATTACCACCGTTAATACTCATACTTCATGAGTATTTGAAACAACAAATAAAACAATACTAAATGTTATATTAGTGGAAATTACACTACAAAGAACTAAAATTCATAAATAACTACATTTTCATGTGACACAACTCCCCGGCAGCGGCACCATTTTTATGCTTCAATATTATGTGTCTTTTAAATTTTCTGATCAACGACACTAACTTAGAGTTTGAGTGTCTACAAATTGAATCTAGTAAAGTAACCCAACCAAGGGTTGGGGTTATGTCCCAAGGGACTGGTAGTGAAAGTAGTAGTTTCTTTTCTAAATAATAATAGTTTAAGAAATTTTCGAATATTAGAACAAAAAAACTTTAATTTGTTAGACCAAAGTGTCAAACTTCAAGAAAAAAAGGGGGGGGGTCACTATTAGTAAAATAGCAAAAACAAAGGAGAAATCAAGTATGAGAAAAAGTTCATGGGGTATGTCTGCAATATATGTTGTCACAAACTAATGGGAATATTCTTTTGGTAGTAAAATTTACAAGATAATGGTGACTAGGTTAAGCTTTAGGTGAAAGTAAATACCCTCTCGAGCAACTTACCCCATATAAAATGGGTTCCTCTCGGAAACCCACTCATCTTAACTAACCAGCCTACGTTGTACCCACACCCTGACCTTTCTATAGACGGTGCTTGGATATGGGACTAGTCTCACCCTCTCAGACCGAACCTCATACCTTAGGCCATCTGTCTAGTGGTCTTGGTTTTGCGACATCCTTCTGGGGCAAGAAGAAAACACATGGGTGGTTTTTAATTTGGTACTAAAAAACCATTCAATTAAACTACAACAACTACGTGAAATCACCGTTAAAATGCATCTAGTCTTATCATCAAGAAACACCCAACAATAAGATCAAAACATATTTTCTGAACCACACACCAAGAATGGGGTTTTTGTAGCCATACATCAAGCAATAATCAAATATACTTAAAATGATAAAGGAATAGAATGAGTATAATAGATTAAATCTTAAAATGGCAAAGGAAGGTAGATGGAGAAGACCCACTTGCAAAATTTGAAGACGAACTTCTTTCTTCAAGCTTCATCAAAACCCTCTCCAAATTTTAGAGAAAATTTATGAATTCTAACAGAAAAATATTATGTGTCTAATGTTTCACTATATATAAAATTTCTCCAAAAGTATCTTCTTCTAAATGATAAAAGAGTTAAGTATTTATAGGCTTCAAATTTAGTGTTGGCTGATCCATTTGGCATCTTTAGTCGTTATTCTCCAAGTAATTTGGCGATTCGCCCTTCCTCTGGCGATCCATGCATTTGGTAACATTAAAATGAATAACTCTGCTACACTCGGCGAACCCCCGAATACTTTATTTTGTCTCCCTTTTTATCCATTTCCTTCAGGGTTCACTAGCTATACTAGAAGGTGGAACTCTGTTGTACGACTTATTGTTATGGCTGGCGATGGTACCAGAACTTGCACTAGTGGAACGGGACTAACAGGAATCGACAAGGAACAGGAAACTACAAGCCGAAACCGTACTGGAACGGGGACGGACTGGTACTCGGTAGTTTCAGATATATGGAGTAGTACGTGTATCGGTCCGCTAGCAAACTGGTATTGAAGCGGACCGATTTAGCGGGAGTAAATGGCTATTTTTAGAACAAAAAATTATGAAAAGCAGTTAACTATTAATACTTTAAATATTTTAAAGTTAAAAATTATACTTTTCAAATTCTTAAAGTTAATAATTTATACTTTCCAAACTTTTAAAGTGTGAAATATAAAATATTATAATTAAAGTATGAAAGTTTGAATTTAAATTTAAAATCATATTTTTCTAATTTGAAAGTTTATATCTAAATTTAAAACATTATAATTATAGTTTGAAAGTTTGAATTTAAATTTGAAACTATATATTTATAGTTTTAAAGTTTAAATTTAAATTTAAAATTTTATATTCATAGTTTTAAATTTTGAATTTTTAAAATTATATATTTATAGTTTTAAAGTTTGAATTTTACAAACTTTCAAACTTTAAACTTTAAAGTTTTACGGACTTTGAAAATTTAAAGTTTAAAAGTATAAAAGTTTAAATTTGTAACTTTAAAAGTTTGAAAATTTAAATTCAAACTATAATTATAAAATTTTAAATTTCACACTTTAAAAGTTTGAAAATAAAATTTTCAAATTTTAAAAGTTGATAATTTGAAATTCAAACTTTGAGGTTATAAAATTTCAAATTTCAAACTTTAAAAACTATAAAATATTAAATTTCTCAATAATAAGAATTATATTTATGAAAACAACAAAAAAAAAATTAAGGTTAATAGCCTATACTTTTATTAATGTTAATTTGATGGTATAGTTTGATGTACAAAAATATTAGTATAATATTAAAATCTCTAATCTACACAAACACCTTCTAGGAAGAGTTCTATTTGAGTCAGACCTCGAATTATCATACTCATACTAATAGACAATTAAACATTAAAATTTAATAGTTCGTGTTACCGTAGAGATTTTTTCTTAGATCATTTAACATTTCTCTAGTGACATGATCGAGAATTGGTTGAATAGATAAATCTTTCATTGCTTCAATGTCGTCGCCACTATAATCTTGCATTATTTCATCAACGTCACTTTAAAATTTGGTCAGTAGTGGTTAATAACCTAAATTTCTTCTCTCGTCATTTATCCAATCTCTTAATAATATTGATATATCCAAGCTATTTGCTACTAAGGAAGACCTATGCTCTTCAATTTGAAACCATACTGCACTAAAAACACCTTCCGAAGGTACTGAAGACGCTTGAATAGCTAACACATCTCGAGCCACCGGTTGATGTTTTGGAAATCCTTTGTCGCGATTGCTCCACCATTCTAGATCATTGGCAGTAGGTTATGTATGTTGATTAACATATGCATCAAAATCTCTTCTATTATTATGAGAAAGTTCAATATAAAAATCTAAATAATTATCAATATCGTCTTCATTAAGTCTACTATTAGAACATTGAGGTTCTTCATTAATTGATAAATTTATTTTTGAAATATATAAGTCATACAATTTTCAAGCTTCAATTGTTATACTATGTTTACATCTTGAGAGCTACTTGTTCCATCATTTTCACTATCAGGTCCAAATTTAAATATATATCAACCTCCCTAGATGACCTACATCTTTGTAATGAGGGTTACACAAACAAGCGGTTAAATAACTTTGAGGAATATGAATAAAATATTTTTTAAAATTTTTAGTCATTTTGTTAATATATAGTCCAAATCTTTTTTTAAAGTTTATAAAAATTAGTAGAAATAGCAAAAGTATTAGGTAAAACAGAGTAAACGATTTGATATTAAAGTGCAAAAGTTTTTTTGTAGACAAAGAAAAACTTTAAAAGAATATATGAGTTATTTTATGTCATTATTATAGCTATCATGAAGTCTATATGTCATAATTGAATTATGAGCATTCCAAACCATTTGTAAAGGTCTTCTATATCCATAAGCGACTTCAAACATTTCATATAAAGAATTCAAGTAAACACTAATTTTTTGGAATTTTTCTAGATAAAATATTATATCTACAACAACGAATTTTAAATTCTCTACGTTTAGACTTAAATTGACATTTAAATATAAAATGACATGCACTTTAATCTTTTGTGCAACCATTATCATACATTTCAATACTATCTTTAACAATCAAATTATGTATATGTGCAACATACCTAACATGAAAATGACCATAATAAACAGGCAAAGATAAGGTTTTTAGCACATCAACATCAGATTCAATATTTGAAGCATTATCTAAGGTGATACTACTTATTTTATCACAAATCCCATAGTTTTGTAAACGATCTAAAATTGTTTGAGCTATATAATTACCGTGTTTTGCATTTCACTCACAGACCCCGGAAATTCTATGACCTAGACTAGAGCTTCACAAAATTACTAATGATTATTTAAGACCTAAATAAGTGTAATAAACTTCTCTAAGGAGCTTTAAAACCAAAATGCTAATAAAGGACCATGTTGTCAGAAAACCAACAAAATTGAACTAGTAAATGTACTTACATCTTGGAAAGGTTTGGGAGTGTTGTATGAAGTTTAAAACTTATAAAAAGTCTTTAAATATGTAAAATAATGTATATAGGGTTAAAAATTCAAGGTTCAACCTCCAAAAAAAGCTTTGAATGTCCACGAAGGGACCCCACTTTGGACCAAGCAAGCTGCCAAGAGGCAGCAACTTTTATGCATGGAGGGGGACAGTCCTCGCCGCGGACTTGGTACACCCAAATCAAAGAGCTTCGTTTGTGATGCGGACACATCGTAGAATCTTCTTTTTCAAAAATTAATTTTTGAAATCTTGCAGGAACAGCTCCGTGATGCGGACTTGTTTTCCGACGAAAAATGTGAAGTTTGAATTCGAGTTTGACTTCATTAAATAGTCTATTTAGGAGAGATGTATTTTGGGTATTTCAGAGGAGGTTTATAGATTGATTTTCCTTCAGTTTACCCTCATAATAACTCACTCAAATCAAAAGTCCCAAAACAAATCCCAAAAGCTTTCCCTTCTCTCTACTTTCTCTCTCTACTCACCCGTCATTGAAAAAGCTTTAAATCTTGGAGAAGAAGAACAAATCCCTCAAGTTTTTACTAAATTTTGTGGTTATTAATCTTTAAAGTATGGTTTAATTCACTCATGGTATTCTTTTCCCCATGAGGTCCCTCCAAAAGATGTTTTTTAAATCCCCCAAATCCCGGGTTTTTCCACTCACATGGGTCTTCTTCGAAAAATGAAATTATGAATAAATTGTTATGAATTATGATTAATTAATGTTGTTAAAGATATATTGATTGTTAATTGATGAGTTACTATGGTATTTCCCTAGACCCATGTCATTCCCCCTATTTCATGAAAACCTTGAATTGATATGATGAATTGTGAAGATCATGAACATGTAGATTGACTACATTGTTGTTAATTATGTAAATGCTTTTTGAATTTACCTTGTTTATGTAGTTGATTTTGTAGTCTTGGTAATGGAAGTAGGAAGGTTTTTGGAAGGGGCAAGGAAGGTATGTTGATTTGATTCTTCTTGGATTCAATTGTGAATTACGAGTTACTTATATAGTAAATCTTCCATGACTAATGTGTCTTTGTGATGTGATGCTAGGTATTCCTCATCCTAACCCTATGACATTGAATTAGACATGAATTATGTATGCACGTTATGATACAAATATTATATTATTGAAGTAGTTTCTCATGATTATAATAACGTTAAGTGAAAGGTTTACTCACATGTTATTTGGTGTCTAACGTGAAAGCCTTGTTCTCACTTATGATAACCTATAAGCTAATATAATAAGATGTTTACATAGTGGTCTAGAGGAGGCTAATGTGAAATTGTATGATGAAATAATATGATTACAAAAGGGAATAATTTCTTATCATCGAAAGGGCATCAAAATGAGTTGGAGTTTTTACGTTAGTAAGTCCAGCATCCCACATGGGTTTCCTCACGTTAGTGAGTCCGGATTCCTAAGATATGTGTTGTCACATGAGATGGAATCCTTCATGTTCAGTAAGTTAAGGTCACTAGCAACAATGTCCTTGACCCTTAACTACGTGCCCACATAGGAATCTAGCTTAGTGGATCCACCTAGATAGCTATGTATGAATTGTTCCATATTAGGCAAGTGTTAATCCTCTCTTTTCGGTGTGGGAGTAGAACACCGAATTCCATGTAGCTCACATGGTCTCACGTCGTTTAATGCAGTTATTTCCCTAATGTAAAAGTAAATGAACAAGTTAAGTACGTGAACTCTTATTAGGGTTGTATTAAAGGTTCCTACATAATGTGAGGGAGGGTATGAGACTTCTCTTACATATTGCACATGTTGTATTCTAAGCGATGGTTTTAGTAGTGTTCTCTCATGATTATTATTATAATTATGATTATGTTGATAAACTATGAGTAGTATTGATGCATGAAGCATGTTATGAAAATATTAGAATATGTTGTAAGTATGAAGTGGGTTTCTTAAAGTGATATTTAGGTTTGGATAAGGTAATGGGTCTTTATCCTTGGCATTGCACAAGTGTTGCTTGGGTTATTTACTTGGCCTGGTTGATATTATGTTGAATTGACTAACTATGTTATATATATGTGCATGTTGAGTTTAATTAATAGAAAGCATGATTTCAACAAAAATGTCCTTTTCTCATGCATTAATGATTTTTTTTGCATAGGAGCCATACATAGTACATATGGTTTGTACTAACCCATATTTTCTCATTTTTTACATTATAGGTTCGGTCCATTGAGGAGATTCTTTGCTATTGGAGAAGAAGACTTGGATATTTCCTAAGTCAATTGGTGATTCCTTCTGAGGATAGATATACTCATCAAGCCTTATTAGTTTTGTCTATGTTTTAAGACAGTTGTTCCATTCTCATGTTAAGATTTCATTGTAGCCTATATGTGCATATTGTAATAGAGTAAGGTCTATGCCCAAACTATTCTGATTCACTTTTAAGATGGTTAAATGTGAGACAAACAATTAGGCTATGTTGTTGTTAAATGTTAAGCGAGAAGCCTATGTAAGCTTCATAAGCGAGCGATCTATGTAAACCCTGTGTATGATATGTTAAAAGTCTAAGTATACTTCCACGTACAGAAAATTTATAATTTTTCCGCATTTTTTTTACCTATGATATGTGATGACAAATTCAAAGATCTTGTCTAAGTCCTCTTCAAGGACAAAGATTCTTGTTACGCGTAGGAGGTACTTTGGGTCATAACAAACTTGGTATCAGAGCATGAGGTTGAGTAATCTTAGAATTGAGTCTCTCTAAACCACGTCTATGTAGGATCTATTTAGTCCTCTATTCTAATCTTTTTATTGTGATTATAGGCATTTAATACAAGGAAGAACAATGCTCGAAGGGTCGAGGAGGAGAAATTGAATGAGGGGGTTCCCCCACAAGCTCCTCAAAACCCATAAGTTCCTATTAAATAATTGGCCATAAGTAACGTCGAGATATGGGTGAACATGCATAGCTTGACTCAAGTGTTGGCTACCGAAGTTGCTAGGGATGTAAGGGTTCAAGGGAACCCCAATGCTAACTCCAACGCTTCAAGGATTAGAGATTTCACAAGGATGAATACCTCTACTTTCTATAGTTCAAAGGTGGAGGAGGACCCACAAGGGTTCATTGATGTAGAGTTCAAAGTTCTTGATGATATGGGTGTTTCTCTCAAGAAATGGAGAAGCTCGTCATGTACCAACTCAAAGATGTGGCTCATGTTTGTATTGAGCAATGGAAGAATGAGAGGCCGGTTTTAGAAGGCCAGATTACTTAGGAGCTTTCAAGAAGGCTTTCCTTGATAGATTATTTCCCTTGGAATTAAGGGAGATAAAAATGCAAGAACTCATCAACCTTCGTCAAGGGGGTATGAGCGTGAAAAAGTGTACTCTTCAGATTACTCAACTATAAAAGTATGCTCCTACTATGGTTGCGGATTATAGGGATAAGATGAACAAATTCGTCATGGGGATATCTGATCTGGTTGTTAATGAGTGTAGGTCGGCTATGTTGATACCTAGCATGGACAACTCTTGTTTTATGGTTCATGCCGAACAAAGTGAGGAGCAAAGCTTAAGCAAGTTGGTGGAGAGTTGAAGATGGTGAGAATCCAAGAGGGTAATTCTTCCAAGAGTAGATTTGAGTTACAAGAAAAGCCAAGGATCAATGAGAGGTTTTCCAATGAAGGCTCTCCTAATGCTCCCAGGTTCAACAAGAGTAAGGTGTCTACTCCCAAGCACTAGGGGGAAAAGGTGGTAGATTTTATGTTGATAATCCGCCTAGTGAAAAATTTGATAAGAGACATGAGGGTAGGTTCCTAGTTGTCATGGGAAATTGCTATGGTTGTGTCAAGAGTGGTCATATGAAGAGAGAAGATCAAGGAAGGAAAAATCCTGAAGTACAAGCAAATACCCCAAATCCGGATGCTCCTAAAAAGAATTGTTTTTATGCTCTCAAATCCCGAGGCAATTAAGAGAGCTCACTGGATGTGGTTATCGAAATGTTACAATTATTTTCCTTTGATGTATATGCTTTGCTTGATCCTGGTGCTACATTATCATTTGTGACCCCCTGTAGCCATGAAATTTGAAATACTACCCAAGATATTATAAGAATCTTTTCGGTTTCTACCTCGGTGGGTGATTCCATGGTGGCTAAAAGAGTCTATAAAGGTTGTCCTATTTCCTTTCCAATAGAGTTACATTGGTTGACTTGATAGAACTTGATATTCTAGATTTTTATGTTATATTGTGAATGGATTAGTTGCATGCTTGCTTTGTCTCTATTGGTTATAGTACAAGGGTAGTCAAATTCAATTTCCAAGTGAACCAATTTTTGAGTGGAAGAGAGGAGACTCAAATCCTAGGGGTAAGATCATTTCATATGTAAAGGATTACAAATTGATTGTGAAGTGTTGTATCTATCAAATAGAAGAGTTAGGGATCTTGAATCAACAGTCCCTCCCTTAGAGTCAGTACTCGTGGTGAGGGAGTTCATGAGGTCTTCCCCGATGATCTTCCCAGAATCCCTCCGGACCATGAAATTGACTTTGATATAGATCTATCACCGGACACACAACCGATTTCAATCCCTCTTTATCGGATGGCCTTGACCGAGTTGAAAGAACTAAAAGCTCAACTCAAGGACTTTCTAGATAAGGGAATTATTCAACCGAGCATATCTCTATGGGGTGCTCCGTTATTGTTTTTATAGAAGATTTATGGGTTGTTGAGAATGTGTATTGACAATCGTCAATTAAACAAAGCCACCATAGAGAATAAGTACCCGCTCCCTAGGATTGATGATTTATTCTATCAACTCCAAGGAACTATCTAGTTTTTAAAGATCTACTTGAGATCTGGTTATCACCAACTTATAGTGAGAGGCTGATATTCCGAAGACGAAATTTTTAACAGGATTTGGTCATTTCTAATTCATAGTTATCTGATTTTTTCTAACCAATGCTCAAACGACTTTCATGGACCTTATTAATCTAGTTTTTAGAATGTATCTTGATTTCTTTGTGATTGTCTTAAGTGATGATATTTTAATATGCTCGAGGAGAGAGGATGATCATATGAGCACTTGAGGATAGTTCTGCAAGTTCTCAAGGAGAACCAACTTTTTGCTAAATTTAGTAAATGTGAATTTTAGTTGAGGTCAGTTGCGTTTCATGGACACATTTTCTATAGTTATGGGGTAGAGGTTGATTCTAGGAAGGCGGAAGTGGTCAAGAATAGTCCAACACCTTTGAATCCTACAACATCCAAAGTTTTCTAGGGTTGGCCGGCTACAATAGGAGGTTTGTTGAGGGATTTTCGTCCATCGTATTTCCATTAAAGGCTTTGACCCAAAAGAAATCCATATTCAAATGGTCGGAACCATGTGAAGAGAGTTTTCAATTATTGAAAATAGAATCACCTCTGCTCCAGTTTTAACTTTACGGGAGGGTACCGATGGTTTTGTGGTTTATTGTGATGCCTCTAGAGTTTGTCTAGGGTGTGTGCTTATGCAACATGGCAAAGTCATAGCATATGCGGATAGGCAACTCAAGCCTCTTGAGAAGAATTATCCAACTCATGACCTAGAACTTGCGGGCGTGGTATTTACATTGAAAATTTGGAGACATTATCTCTATGTGGTACATGTTGATATATTCACTGATCACAAGAGTATACAATGTGTATTTGTCCAAAAAGATTTGAACATAAGTCAAAGAAAATGGATAGAGCTTTTAAAGGACTATGACATGAGTGACCGTTACCATCCTCGAAAATCAAATGTTGTAGCAAATGCCTTAAGTAGAGTGTCCATGGGTAGTATGGCTCTTGTGTTTGATGATAAAAAAGAGTTAGTAGAAGAGGTTCAAGGTTGGCTCGTTTAGGTGGCCGACTAGAAGACTCTCCAAATGGTGGTTCATGTTTCTCCACAACTCTGAGTCGTTTTTAGTGGTTGGGGTGAAATTCAAGAAGATGGGGTTCAATACACTTTGATCCTGTAACGATGGAGTTGAAGAAAATGGTCCTTAGTAAATCCAATGAGTCCTTCTTTCAAGGAGAAGATAGGGTGCTTAGGCACCAAGGTATATTGTGTGTGCAGGATGTGGATGGTTTTAGGAATTGATCATGGAAGAGGCTCATGGCTCCCGATATTCCATTCACCTGGGCGCCCCAAAGATGTACCGCGACTTACGAGAGACTTATTGATGGAATGGTATGAACAGGGACATAGCAGATTTTGTTGCTAAGTTTCTGAATTGCCAACAAGTGAATGCCGAGCATGAAAGGCCGGGTGGCCTAACCCAAAATATAGACAATCCAACGTGGAGGTGGTAGGATTTTTACAAGGATTTCCTAGTTGGGTTGCCTAGTACTTGAAGGAAACATGACTCAATATGGGTCATTCTGGATAGATTGACCAAGTCAGCAAATTTTCTTCCCGTCAAAGTCACTTATTCGCCAGAATATTCTGCCAAATCGTAGCTCAAAGAAATAGTGAAGGTACATGGATCCCCTTTATCTATCATTTTGGATAGAAGCACTCAATTTACCTCCTATTTTGGAAAGCTTTCAAAATAGGATTGGTACGAAGATGAAACTTAGTACCACTTTTAATCCCAACACGGATGGTCAAGAGGAATGAACTATACAAACCCTAAAAATTATGTGGAGGGCATGCATCATCAACTTAAAAGGTAATTGGGATGATTACCTACCTTTGATGGAATTCTCCTTCAAGAATATCTACCATTAGACTATCTCTATCGCACCCTTTGAGGCACTCTATGGGAGAAGGTGTAGATACCCAGCTTTATGAGGTAGGTGAGTTTGCTCTTCTTGATCCTGATTTTGTTCATAAATCCCTCGAGAAGGTTCGTGTTATAAGGGGGAGGCTAAAAAAGGCTCAAAGTCAGAAAAAAATCTTATGCGGAAAATAGAAAGAGAGACCTTAAATTTTAAGTACGAGATTGAGTCTATCTTAAAATTTCACCCGTGCTGTCAAATTCAGATAGCACCCCCTTGACATAACCGACGTCATTGTCTTTGGAGAGGACTAAGACTAGGCTTTTAGTTTACATCATTATATTCAAAGGTTAAAAATGCGGAAAATTTAAAACTTTTCTATATCTATCTTTAGGTTTATATAGACCTCTGGCATACACATAACATAGTTAAATCGAGTAAACATAGACCCTTCGTATAGGAAGATTACATAGTCTTTGACTTTTATTGCACATAGATATATAAAATATAACATAGTCCTAAAAGAGTGTCTCATCTCATCACCATCTAAAATAAGAGTATATCAATTGGGCATATCCCATACATAATTTTAATAAAGCCACATATAGGCTATACAATCTTTAGTAATCAAATGAAAAGGAAAGAACATATAAGTCTTAAAAATAAAACAACTTCTTAATCTTGATATTGGAATTTCCCTAGGAAAGTGAGGACCTACCCAACTTGGATGATTGAGAATTCCAAGACTTCTTCAATGTCGTCTCAAAAGCCCTTCAATGACCATAACCTAAAATGTTAGGGAAAAGGCAGATAATAGGGTTAGCACATCACATGTACTAAGTATGAGACCATATGCAGATATAATATAAAATCATGCTAAAAAGGGACATTTCATTAAAACATGCTCCTTTACATTTCCAACCAATACAAGTCATTAATGCATATTCATCAAATAAATACCATGTACTATACAAGACTAAACCACCTTAAGTCAAACAAGTCAATTGCGTATAAATATACTTAAACCCATAATCAAATACTACTCTATCATCTAGTTATAATATCATAAGCATGAGTAAGAGTTCATCACATTATAATAAAGCAAGATCATTAGTTAGAACCCTCATTAAGACCACTTTTGCAATAATTAAGCAAAGTCCCATAACCTTACTTAATCAAGTCAACATAGCAAGAACCATTACCATTGTCCAAACTCCACATAACAGATCAGTAAAGGTACAATGATAGTTTTGCACTAGAAACCAAATACACGTTCATAAGAGTAACCACATCACATAGTGTTAATTACATGTAAATCCTCACATGATCATCATTTACGTTTATAAGCATATAGATACATAAGAACAACCTCCTAAGGCTTCCCTCAAGGCAAACTAGTGCAAGGCATAGGTAGAGTCCCATACCCCTTCCTAGGACAAGTCAAACCTCTTAAATCACCCTGTTGGTCTGTACTTTATTACTTCATTTTAGTTAAGGGATTACTTGCCTTAACCGACATAGACCACAATAGCTATGTGATGAATCCGGTGTTATAAAACCTTACACCGATGGAAGATGGTATACCGGGCAAAGTAGAACCAAACACAACATAGCTTTCTAGGTGATGCACTAGCTAGTCTTCCTATAGGGACAACATTCTTTAACGAACTAAGATATAGGTATTTACTCTCTACATTCCACATGGAAAATTGAGCCTCCTCTCATGGGAATCCATAAGGTGAGTATCCCTTATTGGGGAGTCAAAGCCTCATGCGGAATTATAGGGTGAATATTCCTCTATGGAAAGTCTCTCGGTGTCAAGTTCTCTCGGTGATAAGCTAACATCCCTTTTGAAATGTCTTTAATTCATCCTTTATTACCAAAATTAGTTTAGGTTATAGGGTTTATCCCGTATATAATCATTATCATCATAGCTCAATAAGAAGTGCATGAGTATTCTCTTTTCATTACAATTCATACGTGTGAGGTTAGCACATTTACATAATCATTTATGATAAGGAACAATGGTATGTCATCACCATCCTTATAAGATTTACATCATAGAAAACACCTCACAAATTATCGTAAAAAGATTTCAATTCAACATAATACCAACCCTATCAATCTTAATATAAGGTATACTTCAATACAATATCATCAGTTAATCACAAGTAACCATAATTGTAGTAAAGAGTTGAGATCACAAGCCTTACCAAGTCTTCTTCATAAGACAACATCATGCTCTTACCATCAACCCTCAAACTCAACCCAACAATGGGTATAATGTCATCACACAATGATAACGAACATAATAAAGAAGTCAATTGAAACACTATACAACAATTCATCACTAGTTTATAACTTAACATTAGAGACTTAGCCCAAATTCATAATCTACTTCACAACCTAGATCAATGACTTAAGAACTAGAATGATAGGAGCACAATTCATCTTAATCTATTCATATATTGATATAAAATAATCATAGTATAGTAGTTCAACCAATAATCAAGGCAATTGAACCAATATTACACAATTCAACTCAAATCACAAACTAGGGTTAAGAGGAAAAGGTCATCTTCTACAACTAGACCAATCCATCAATAAATAGTTTAATATAGTAACAATTCATCATAGTCTTATCAATAAAATCAAAATAAACCATAAACAAATCAATTTGAAAGATAAATTTCGAGATTGGAAAACACCCACATAAAAACTCATCTTTCGAAATCAATATGAAGGAACCCTTTGGGTAAAGAAGCCCCAAAGGTGAAAGGAATCCCATACCTTGTTGATTGATGAATATTGATGGATAAAATTTGGTTATTTTATCCCTATAACCCACCTTCACCTTGTCTTCTGTTGAGTTCTTCAAGTTGGGAGAGAGAAAGAAGAGAGAATGAAGAGAATTTGGGTTCTGGAATTACGAGAGCTTAGGTTAGTTTGATTAGCTTAGGGGCTTTATACTGGTCATTAAACCAACTAAATAGGCTTCCCTAAAACCCTAAATAATTAACTTAGAACCTATTTAATTAAATCCACCTAACATAAAATGAGCTGCAAAACAGTTTAATCACCATTGAGGCCCTGCCTACGCCCCGTTGTCCATCGATGGACCAAGTGACCAGCCGTCCTGTTGGTCCGTCGTTTAGTTAAGAGACATGTAAATTTCTCTGAATTTATAAAAAATCTATGTTTCCATCAATTGGGTAAATCGAGTCCCAATCGATAACCACAGTCCGTTGATGGCAACCATCTATGGGCACTACCTTAGTCAGCCTTTGACCCAAACGCAAGGGTCCTCCTCAAGGGACCTTGGTTGGTCATTTGTGAGTCATACCTAGATGTTTTAATTATAAATAATCTCGAATACATGTTAGACACTCTTCCACAAAATTTTATTATTTTCCAACTCCTAAAACTTAGTCAAATAGGTTAAGGCAAACTAACACCTCATTGAACTAGTTTCCAGATGTCGTGGACGTTCCTTGACGTTTTTATTTCTAAGCTTCCTAAATGACTTATATTCATTATTTATGCCTTAAAACAGTTTCTAAACCTTTTGAAACCTATGTTAGGCTCTAGAACACGTCTTAGACTTTTGGAGTGTTACACATGAAAGGGGTAATGAGGTTCGAAAAGAAGGTGAAACTTAGCCCCCCTTATGTGGGGCCGTATGAAATTTTTAAAAGAGTCAGGAGTGTGTCCTCTGAGTTGGATTTTCCAATGATTTGGCCATGATTCACTCGGTATTCCATGTTTCAATGCTCAAAAACTGTATAGGGGACACGATTTCCAAACTTCCTCTAGAAAGTTTAGGGGTAAAAGAGAACCTTTCTTATTAAAATATCACGGGTGATATCTTGTATTGTCATGTTATGAAATTGAGGAATAAGGAGGTTGTCCCCTTAAAAGTTTTATGGTGGAATAACCTTGTTGAGGGAGCTACATGGGAGGCCGAGGCCGACATAAAGTCCCGCCATCCTCACGTTTTCCCCCTAACTCCTAGAAAAGTATCAGGTTAGTAGTTCCTTATATGATTATTATGAATAATATTGCACTTATCGTGTTTTTATAATGTGTGCCTATTGATATAGAAATTCATGTTTAAGTTGAGTTCCTTTCCTTTTCCATGAAATGTGTTTCTTATGGTTGGATTTCACTTAAGTATGTGGTGTGCTACAAGTATTGATAGAAGTTGTATTGAGAATAATTGATGTTTTTTAATAATAAATCTTCATGACAACTGTTGATGTTCATATGGAGCTCACAATGAAATGGAGAAGGTAATTCCTCCTTATATGATATGAAAAGTTGAGTGTATGTATGTGATATGTTGTGGATTTAGTTCCTATGTGTTAATGCTATGATTACATGTTAAAACGAGTGATTACTCCTTCAGTGATCTCTGACTCATTTTATTATATAGTGTTTTTTGGTTAGGCTTCTAGTCTTGAGTCTCTTCATCCTATAAAAGTCTAAAGGTGTCATTCAGGGACGAATGTTTCTAAGGGGGAGGGGGGAGGGGAGTATTGACATACCCCGGAAGTTCTATGACCTATAATAGAGCTTCAAAAACTTTCTAATGATCATTTTAGACCTAATTAAGAGTAAGAAGATTGTCTATGATGTTTTAGATAAAAAGTGCTAAGAAACGGCCATAATGTCTGAGAACTAAAAATATTGAACTAGTGAACGCCCTTAGGTCTTGGGAAGGTTGGGAGTGTTGTACGAATTCTAAAACTTGTAAAAAAGCTTTAAATATGTAAAATAATTTTTATAGGTTTAAAAATTAAAGGTCCAACCCCCTAAGGATCGCTCAAGGGGTCCACGAAGGGACCCCACCTTGAACCAAGGAAGCTGCCAAGAGGCAGCAGGTTTTGTGCATGGAGGGAGCCAGTCTGTGTCGCGGACATGGTACATCCAAAGCCAAAAGCTTGTTTTGAAACGCGTACACATCACAGACTCTCCTGTTTCAAAAATTAATTGTGGAAATCTTGGAGGAACAGCTCCAAGACGCCGACTTGTTTCCTGACGAAAAATCTGAAATTTCAATTCAAGTTTGACTTCATTAGATGGTCAATTTAAGTGAGGGGTATTTTTGCTATTTTAGGGGAGGGTTATATATTTATTTTCTTTCATTATTCCCTCACGATCACTCACTAAAAAAAACCCAAAACAAATCCCAAAAGATCTCTTTTACTCATCCCCATTGAAGAATCTTTGAACCTTGGAGAAGAAGACCAAATCCCTCAAGTTTCAACTTAATTTCGTGGTGATTCGTCTTTAAGGAATGATTTTTTTCACTCTTGGGATTCTTTTCCCCAAGAGGTCCCTCTAAAAGATGATCTCTAAATCTCCCAAATCTAGGGGTTTTCCTTTCACATGAGTCTTCTTTGAGAAACTAAATTATGAATCAATTGTGATGAATTATGATGAATTATTATTGTCAAAGTATATATTGATGGTTAATTGATGATTTCCTATGAGATTACCCAAGAACCATGTCCTTCCCCAAATTTCATGAAAACCTTGAATTGATATGGTTAATTGTGAAGATCATGAACAAGTAGATTGACTAAATTGTTGGGGTGTTTTTTTATTTAAAATGGAAAAGTTATAACCTATGCTTCTAGGAAAATCAAAGTTCATGAGAAGAATTATCCAACTCATCACCTTGAGTTAGCGGTCGTGGTGTTTTCCTTGAAAATACGGAGGCATTATCTTTATGGGTTCAATGTGATGTATATATGGACCATAAAAGTCTCCAATATGTGCTTACACAAAAGGAGTTAAACCTCCGGTAATGGAGATGGTTGGAGTTGTTGAAAGACTATGATATAAGCGTTATCTACCACCCCAGCAAGGCCAATGTGGTAGCGGATGCTCTAAGTCGTATGACTATGGGTAGTGTGTCCCATGCAGAAGAATACAAGAAAGACCTAGTGAAATGGTCATTGGTTGGCTCATTGGGCGTAAGGTTGGAAGATTCGCCAAATGGTGGATTTGTGGTCCACCACAAATCCGAATCGTCTTTGAGGGTTGGGGTGAAGTCTAAGCAACACCTTGACTTGTCATTGATGGAGTTGAAAGAATCGGTTCTTGGTAAGTTTAATGAGTTATTCTCCTTAGGGGGGATGGTGTTTTGAGGTATCAAGATGTAAGACCCCTAAACGAGATAGGGTGTCTAGAGACTAACATGTTTGTATTAAGGTTATAAGGTCCTAAAATGTCTTATAATATGGTTTAGAGGCAGTGTGTAAAGTTTGAGGTGATTTGGAAGTCAAACGTCAAGCGAAGACCAAGACGTTTGACGACTAGTCGCCTATGTGCCTCATATGTCTATGCATGCTTATATTTGTATTTCATGAGATCATGAAGTATTTAAATGATTTATAATGATTTTTAAAGATGGTATATGAAGTTTCAAGAAGTTTGGAGATCAAAGGACCAAGAACGTCCAAGGCGTTTGAAAGATAGCCCTGAAGATGCTCAACGTGTGTCTTGATGGGACCTAGCCTGTTCGGACGAGTTACAGGTGTTTGTTTTAGGTGAAACTTATATGGAAGGTCTACAAATTTTTAAGGTTTGTATTTACGTTGAATCCGGGTACGATTTCCTAAGGGCCCCACAAAAGTCCCCACAAGCTGGACCCAAGGCTGGTCGAGACACTGCCTTGGGAGTGACAATCGACAGACCAAAAAATGGCTTGCTGGTAAACCAACGGCCCGTAGGTGAGGTATCATATATTTTTATTTATCTTGGTCAGGTCTCAACCTAAAAATAGGCCAAGGACCAATCGACGGAGTCCCAACGACGGCCAGTAGACTGACCTACGGCTAGTCGATGGGTCCGTTGATGGTGGAATGTAAGCTGCTGTCTTGATTCTGTTTTATTAAAGGGTTGAATGGAAATTTCACACCACTTACTAAACTGACTATAATAGGTTTATTTATCTACTTTGGGTGTATATAGGTCATCTGAATCGTGATCAGCCCATTCCCAAACCCTCTACACGATTAAACCTTTCTCTCCAAAATATTATCCCTAGAAACCACAATTGTTGGTGAATCTAAAGAACAGCTTGGAGCTTGGATTTCAATGTATGAATCACGAAGTTTTAGAGGTTTTCAACTAGACAAAGTTATGGTGATCCTTCATCTCTATGTAACCTTTCACTTGGAGAGTTCTTCTCAAAGTTTTCTAAGAAGATTTTATGATCAATCTTTCAATCTAGCCATGGGTTCCTTCTCTAAACGTTTTTAATGGTTAAATAATGATGAATTGATGTTAATGTAATGGTTTGAACGTGATTTTTACTCCAATTGCTTGATCAACCCATGCTCCTTCTTTAAATCAATTTAACCTTGCATGGGCTTTGTGATCATGTCTTGTTAATGGTTGAATGGTGAATTTCTTACGTTGAATTTTCTACATAAACTGTAATTTACGTTAATTTATTATTAATTGATGATGAATGATCAATGAGGATCAATGTATGAAGATTTGAGTATGAATAGCCTATGTTTCTAAGTGTTACAGTGAACTTCGATTATATCAATTGTATATGATTTCCATTATGTAAAGCATCAATGTAGCTACTGCCTATAGTTAGTATTATGGATGAATTGTGGGTGTAAATCCTTGATGATCAATTTAAGAAATGCTTACATGAATTGATCAAGATTCTTTTAGTCTATGAATTGATAATGCCTTGTAGGTAATGTGATCTTTGTTGTAAGATGAATAAAGTATGAATAAGACCATTTCATATCTCGTTAGCTACTGCCTAAACTTTACTTTATTGGTAAAATATAATTGAGTATTAATACTTTGGGAAAATTAGTAAGATGGCCTATACTCTCTCATCTACATTGAATTGATAGTTTAATGCCTACGATAGTATCTTGATCTTGTAGGGATGTAAGCATGATTTTGATATGATTGAGTGTATATTAACATACTTCCTTAGATTGATATTATTGATAAAATATGATCTATAATCCATGCATTATATAATGATTGATGTTCTATGTCTTTCGACCCTCTAGTATGTTAATGTATTGTACTAATTGTAACATGACCTTGTAGTAGTTTATGATTAACTTTATGTATAATTACGGTACCTTAATATACTGCTCTATACTTTATTTATTGATAAGAGTAGTAATGGTCAATGAAGACCAAAGTCTAAAGGATTGGTAAGAATCCTCTACTCTTCTACTTCTCTACTTCTTTATAGTTATGTTGATGTAGCCTTGTATGGCATTGTGTGGTATGGTCCACTTATGGTGGTGGTGTTTACTTTATTGTGAATCTATATATGTGTTGACCATGGCATTAAAGTCAAATTGATGAATATAATAATATGTGGTTATGATGATTATATTATGTGAAGTTTATGCCTACTTTTCTATTCTAGTTGTGATCTATGGTGTATGGCTATTGTATAAGCTTGTGTATATCCATGTTAGGTTAAAGTATAAGTGCTTTCATTGATGAATTAAAATTGTTAATAATCCCTCACCTATGTACCCTATGTGAATGCATGAATAGCACAAGATAGGAGTCTTAAGTATAATATGAAATTGACTTGTATCTTATGCTATTTTGTTTTGTGCGGTCTATGTTTGAAATAGTATTACGGTCTAAGAGGGTTGTTGCCTCAATGTGTTGTTGATAGCCATTATGTGATCATGTTGATCAATGTACACACACACACATTACATGCATGTTACAAGTAGTATAGGCCATGGTATATAAATGAAAGGTAGTTCTCATATTCACTAGTGTCTACTACTATGAATTTTAAAATAATAAATATAAATTAATGACATCAATTTACCAACTTAAATTAAAAACAATTTAATTCATTGCTTCCACCTAGGTTCGAACCCGGGTGGAGCAAGATTTCACTTCAAGAGCCCAATTTCGGCCCTCTCTCCCAAAAATGCCCCTCCACCTTATTAATTAAATAATTAATTATATATTTAGGGTATTTACGATACTATCCTTAGCCTAGAAAAAGACCATTTCACCCCTAGACCCTCCAAACCTAAGATTTTCACTTTTTAAGTCTGATAAAGAGTCCTACAAGTAAATCTTCGTATTCGAGAGACCGACATTGTTGGACCCAACCTTTCCTAGCTCAACAAACTCCCCAAGTAAGCTGGCTTGGATGTAGCAAAGGTTCCGAGGTCAAGTTCTACGCGCATCAATCCGTGTGATCCCGGTCTAATCGTTGGCATTCTAGACACATTAAGCATTACTTAGCATATCCATTTGTAGGGTTATTACACATATTGGATCAAACTTCCCGATTCACTTGAGTCGTCATAGCTTGGACTTGAGAAGTGACGGAATTATCTTGAGAATTCATGGCTTGGGCCAAATTGAGAAAAGCCGCTCTTATCTCTCCATCCGTCATATGTGGACGAACGACCTGGATTTGATCACCCATAGGAACTTGCTCAAGTGGATGAAAGTTATTGTCTTGTGGAGGATCTTGGTTGTCATGAGATACTGCATTAGTAATCCCTTCCTCATCCCTTCTTGCTGCTGCCCTTCTAGTATTCATACCTAAAACTAAAATAAGATGTGTAGGTCAAAAGAACACAAATAGTAAGACTCTAGAGGCACTACATAGGAATCCAAGAAGATGAGAATTTCCTAAGCATCACATAATCTCTCATTCATAAGTGTGGCGCACTTATCAATTAAGAATAAGAATCTACATAGACGTGGTTTACTGAGATATCTATCCAAAGGATATTCAACCTCATGCTCTTATACCATGTTTGTCACATCCGGAGGACACCTCATAAACCTAACGGGCGTTGTCGTGCTTAGAGAGGACTTTGACTAGCCTCTTAGAATTAATCATAACATCTCATAGGTTAAATGCGGAAAAGATTAAACTTTTCGAATAAATCTATATAGTGAGGTTCACATAGAGCTCTCTCTTACACATCATATATAAATAAGGAGTTTACTTAAACTCCTCACATAGAAAGCTTAAATAGGCTTCTAATTTTGAGAAACATACACAATGTACAAAGCTAGTCTAATATAGATATCTTGGATTTAAGCCATCTAGAAACAATACAATTTTAAGTCATAACCCATACTTCATTACAACAAAAGCCACATATAGGCTTATACAACAATAGTCTTCAAATGAAATAGAAGGAAATAAATGTCTTTAGACTATAACTACTTCAACTAGCTAGATAGTGGCATCTCCCTCGTAATGGGAGGACCTATCGAACATACAAAATGACAATCTAAGTCTTCATCAAATGGCCCTCTTGAAGCTCAACGGACGAACCTACATTACTGTACAAACATAGAAATATGAGTTAGTACATCACTTTTACTAGGTATGGAAACATGCACATGAAACATTTGAAATCATGAAAAATGTCATATTTGTTAAAAACCATGCTAAGTTACATTGAAAATCCTTATGTAAAACCAAGAACCTATATAATCACTTAATCACATACTCTATTAGAAAAGACCATATACAACACAAGACCAAAATCATCAAGTAAAACCAAGTCAACATGTGTAATAGAATATTCGATTACATAATCAAAATAACTCCATCATTCATGATATAAAAACATAGAATGTATAAGAGTTCATAACATTACAATATATGCAAGATCCTTACTCACAACCCCCCATCAAGTATACAAGTGCAATCACCATGTAAATCCCCATAAACTTAACAAAAGATCACAAGAAATGCCTAACCTCACATAACATAGCATCAAGAGTAGTCATCATCATATTAAACAATATATACCAATAGCATGTTCATAAATAAAACTAACATCATATATGATCATGAACATGTAAGTCAACACATGCATAATCATTAACTTTATAAGACATAAGAACAACCTTCTAGTACTTGTCTCAAGGACAACTAGTGCAATGTATAGGTAGATTCCCATACCCCTGCCAATACAAAGTAAAACACCTTAATTCACCTTAGTTAGTGTTCACTTTTTAACTTCATTTTCCCACCAGGAACAATTTCCTTAACCAACATAGACCACATGAGCTAAATGTGGAATCGTATATAATGAAACCCCATACTAAAATAAAGAGGTCTACTTGCCAAGGTAGTACCAAAACATGAACATAGAATAGTAATATATGTAGATTCTTACTCATGATTGTGAGGCACGTCACACTTATGAATAGTAATATATGTGATTCTTAAGAAACTCTCGCTTTCTTGGAAGTCCAATATTGTGCATTTAGAGTTTAACTCTCTGTACTTTTAGCATCTAATCCTTTTATTGTGATTATAGGCAATGAATACTCGAAGTAACGCGGCATGAAGACTTAAATAAGAGATTGCCAATGTGGGAGTTCCTTCCCGTGGTGATCAAGTACCTCCTCTTAAATAAGATGTTAATGATGACCAAGCCCCGGTCAATCCTCCTCCTTTGAAGGATGGTGACATAAGGGGTGCTCTTCTCCACATGTCCCAAGCCATTACTACGTAAGCACAAGACAACACTACTCAAGCTAAAGACAGGATGACCCAATCTATCTGGAGATTGTACCCCGAGCAAACCAACATGTTGGCACCATGGCCTCTCATTTGAGGGATTTCACTAGGATGAATCCCCCTACGTTCTATTGGTCAAAGGTTGAAGAAGACCCCCAACAGTTCATTGAGTCTAAAATTTTGGGACCCGATTTGATTTATAAGACTTTGGAGAAAGTTCATATCATATGGAATCTCTTGAAAACAGCCTATAACCAGCTAAAGTCTTATTTCGACAATAGGAGAAGGGAATAAGAGTTTGAAGAAGGTGATAAAGTGTAGTTGAATATTTCTCCTATGATAGGGGTGGTTAGATTAGGCAAGAAAGGAAAGTTAGTCCTCGTTTTGTGGGTCCCTATGAAATCTATCAAAGGATGGTACGGTTACCGATGAGTTGAAACTCCCTAGTGAATTGTCTTTGGTTCATCCGATTTTCCATGGTTTTATGCTTAAGAAGTTTATCAGTGATCCCGAGTCTATTCTTCCTATTGAAGGTATGTTTTTGAAGGAAAACCTCTCTTATGAGGAGATTGTGGTTGAAATCCTTAATTGTCAAGTGAAGAGGTTAAGGAACAAAAAGGTGGCCTCCGTAAAAGTTTTAGGGATAAACCACCTAGTTAAGGAAGCAACATGTGAAGGCGAAGCTGACATGAAGTTCCGCTATCCTCATCTCCTTACTAGTGAAGGTTAGTTTTTATTGTTTATAATGAAAATAATGACTACAATAGAAGTTGTTTTGACTTTTGGTATCATATAGTGAAGTTATAGTGAAACTATGCATATTGACTTGAAAATTTGCAATTTTTCTTGTTTTGAGTTACGTTGTGCATTTTGATAGGGTGAGTCCTTATAAAATGATATGGAGAATGTTGGTAAGTGTAACTTTGGCATAGTTGACTCATATATAGTATGCTGATCTCATGTTGTTGTTGTGAGAAGGAAATTCCTCATAATGTAATTTTGAGCCTTATAAGTAATAATTGATGTTTTGAATTGCTTTGTCTAAATGATATGATTGATGTTGTAACTCATGTTTTTATGTATTGTTTATTGGTTGGGCTCCTATTCTTCAGTCTATTCCTTCCTCTAAATTATTTTAGTGTAATACGGGGACAAATGTTCCTATGGGTGGTGGGGAGGGGGGGCGGATAACGTAACACTTCAAAAATCTAGACGTGTTCTAGAGCCTAACATAGGGGTCAAAATAGACACTATTTTAAGTTCTAGCAGCCCAACCAACAACACATAGCAACATGAGTTACAACATCAATCATGACATTTACAGATATCAATTCAAACTACACATAAATCTCAACATCACAATATGAGGAATTTCCTTCTCACAATAACAGGCGCTAAACATATCCTGAAGGTGTCAAATATTCAGAACACAATCTATCATTACGCTCAATGTCATTCCAAAAATGCTCACCATATTTGAATGCACAAAATAACTCAAAACAAGTAAAAATCTACATTTTCAAGTCTATAGGCATAACTTCACTCTAATACACTGCAACATGAAAATTTTTGCAAAACATCATCAAAAATCAAAGGAGCTCCAAATTTAGTCATTGTTTCCACTATTTGTAAAAATAACTAACCTTAGGTGTCAAATATATGAGGGTAACGGGAAATTATGGAAACTAGGTGATTCATCCATAACAACTGATTCTTTCGTACCTCGGCCTCCCATACTGCACCCTAAACTACGTGATTCTTTCATACACCTTTACGGAAACCACCTCTTTTTTCCTTAACTACTCTACTTGCCTATTAAGTATTTGAACCGAAACCTCCTCACAAGAGAGGTTCTCTTGAACACCTAGACATTCAATAGGAAAAATGGGCTCGGGATCACTGATTCACTTCTTTAACATGGAAACATGGAACACTGGATGAACCGAACCGGCTTCTCTATGTAATCTCAATTTATATGCCACCTAACAAATCTTTTGCAAGATTTAATAGGGACCCACATAACGTGGACTCAACTTCCATTTCTTGCCAAATCTCACCACCTCTTTAATAAGAGAAATATTAAGATACTCTTTATCACCTTGTTCAAATTCTAATTCTCTTCTCGTATGATCGGCATAAAATTTTTGCCGGCTATAGGTTGTCGTCAAGCGATTCCTTACAATATGAACCTTCTCCAAAGTCTTTTAAATCAAATTGGGACAAAAAAGTGAAAAATCTCCCCTTTCAAACCATCCAATCGAATATTAACATCTCCTAAAATACAAGGCTTCATGAGGAGCCATAAATATAGATGAATGTTAACTATTCTTATAAGAAAAATCCACCAAAGGAAAGTGCTTATCCTAATTTCCCTTGAAAACAATTATATAAGCTCTAAGCATATCCTCAATGGTTTGAATAGTATACTCCTCTTGACAATCCATTTGGGGATGAAAAGCATTTCTTAGCTTCATCTTGGTACCCAACCCTTTTTTGAATGACGTACAAAACCTAGATTTGAATTGTGCACCCCTATCCAATAAAATGGATAATAGAATACCGTGGCAAAACACAATCTCATCTATGAGGATCCTTGCATAATCCTCCGCCGAGTAAATAGACTTGACGGGAATAAAATGAATGAATTTTGTAAACCTATACAGAACCATCCAAATGGAGTCATATTGCTTCTTTTGTCAAAGGAAAACCTACAAAAAATCCATACTAATGTCTTCCCACTTCATATTATGAACTTGGCTTTCATGAAGTAAACCACCCGGCTTTTGGTGTTGAGCTTTCACTTGTTAGCTTTTTGGACAATTGGCAACAAAAACAATTCCCTAATGTAATGGTACATTTTTGTCTAACCAGGATGAATGGAGTATCGAGATGCATGAGCTTCCACTAAGAACACGGTTCCTCAAGCCATCTACATTTTGAACACACAACCTTCTTTGATACCTCAAGAAACAATCCCCCCAAGGATAATGAATCATTAGCTTACCAAGAACCGGCTCCTTTAACGCTGTCAATGGTTAGTCATGGATGTTTAGAATTTACCTCTACCACAAAAGATGACTCTGAGTTATGATGGACCATAAAACCACCATTAGGAGAATCTTCCAACATAATACCCAATCGAGCCAACCTATGAACATTTTCACTAGGTCTCTCTTGGGTTCTTCTTCATGCAACACACTTTCCATGGTCAACGACTTAGAGCATCCGCAACCACACTAGCCTTGACGGGGTGGTAGAGAACACTCATGTCGTAATCCTTCAACATTTCCAACAATCTTCTTTGTCGAAGATTCAAATCCTTTTAAGTAAACTCATATTGAAGACTCTTGTGGTAGTTATACACATCCACATGAACACAATATAGATAATGACTCCATAATTTCAAGGCAAACACCACGACCTCTAACTCAAGATCATGAGTTGGGTATTTCTTCTCATGTGCCTCGAGTTTCCTAGAGGAATACACTATGACCTTCCGATGTTGCATAAGGACACAACTCAATCTAACTCGAGATGCATAACAATATACAACAAATCCCTTGGTACCATTTGGTAAAGTCAACACCGAAGCATTGGTAAGACTATCTTTAAAAATTTTGAAGCTTCTTTCGAAAGCCTCTGAACACTCAAATTTCACATTCTTTTGAGTCAAAGTAGTCAAAAGAGATGCAATGGACGCAAAATTATCCCTAAAACTCCTTTAATAACCCACTAGACTCAAGAAACTTCTTATATTAGTGTGAGCCAAAGGTCTAGGCCAAAGTCAAACCACCTCGGTTTTCTTTGGATCAACCCCTACACCCTCATTATAGATGATATGACCAAAAAAAACCAAAACTCACACTTTCTATAATTTTTTTGTGCTCGTTTATTATTTTTAACACCACTCTCATATTTCCCATATGATCACTCTCATTTTTCAAAAACACCAAGATATCTTCTATGAAGATAATCACAAAAGAATGTAGGTTATTTTGGAACAACCTATTCATTAGGTTCATAAAAGCTTTCGGGGAATTCGCGAGACCAAACGACATCACTAAGAACCCATAGTGCTCATATCTAATTATAAATGCGATTGTGGCGATACCGTCACCTCTCACCCTAAGATTGTGATAATCTGACCTCAAATTAATGTTCAAGAAGTAACTCGCACATTGGAGTATACCAAATAAATAATAAATCCTAGGGAGGGAATACTTTTTCTTTATAGGGACTTAATTGAGTTGACGGTATTCAATATACATCCTAAGGGAACCATCTTTAATCTTCACAAACAATACCGGAGACTCCCATGGAGAAATACTAGGTCTAATGAAACCTTTGTCTAGTAAGACTCTGAGTTGAGCCTTCAAATCTTTCAATTCGGCCGGATCCAGCCGATAAGGAGGAACTTAAATGGGGTTCGTATCCTTTAATAAGTGAATGACAAATTCAATTTCCCATTTGGGAGGAATTACGGGAAGATAAGTAGGAAAGACCTCTGGAAAATCCCTCACTAAGTGGACTAAAAAAATGGGAGGAGTTTCGATGTCTAAATATTTAACTCTTACAATATGGTATAAACTAGAGAGATCATCTAACGAAACTTTTGACAAGATATGATATGACCTCTAAGAATAGAATTTCACCTATTCCACTCTAAGATGGGTTCATTAGGAAAATTAAACTGGACAATTGGAACACCCCTAAAATACTAGATCAAGATTCGCATGTCGATACATCATTGCTTGATAAGTATAAGGTGTTTTATTCTCATTTTCGCAACTTGAAATTTTTGTAATCATAGTAAATGTGCCTAACATATGTGTATCGGAATTTAAGGTATTTTATAAGAGGTTTTTGCATAAATTGACTAATTAGAATTTCATATAAGTATAAAGATTTTGTTTAAGGTATATATTTACATAATATATATATATTTACATAATATATATATATATATATATATATATATATATAAAATTTGTGGAAGCGCATAATTTTATTGGGAAGCACCTTTTGGTGACATTTGTCCATGTGATGAGGATCATTGCATAGATATATATTTCCCACCTCCTCTTGTGAATTTGGTATCACTTGAAGTATAGGAACCTTAGAACATTAGATAAAGATTTTTTATACAAAAATCAAGAGATAAACTAGCTCCTTTTGGCTGAATTCGACACACACACTTCATCTTGGTAAGTGATAAAGAATTTATTTTAGTACTGGTAGTGTTTTTTATCATATCTTGTTTCATATAACTTTTTAAATAGTGAGTAAATATGATTTACAAATATAATTTGTAATTATATCAAGGATCTTTTAAAGAAATATTCAGATAAACAAAAGTATTTCGCTGACCTTAAAAGGTGTGACATTGAATATCAAGTTGGAGAGAAAGTATTCTTAATGGTGTCTCCATGGAAAAGATTATGAGATTTTGCAAAAAAGGTAAACTTAGTCCCCGATTTATTGAAACTTATGAGATACTTGAAAGGGTTGGACAAGTTGCATATAAATTAGCTTTACCACATTATCCAGACAAGATCCATAATGCCTTCCATGATTCGATGCTTAGAAGATACCATTTCAATCCGTCTCATGTTCTTCCAGTTGATTATATTTAGGCTAATCCTAACTTGACATATAATGAAGAAACTATCCTAATTCAAGCTCAGGAAGTAAAGAAGCTTAGGAACAAGAGAATCCCCTTAGTAAAGGTACTTTGGATGAACAATTCTTTAAATGAAGCTACCTGGGAGAGAGAAGAAGACATGAGGAGACAATATCCACACTTGTTTCGGGACAAGTCTAAGGTAAATTTCTATACGAAATTTCTTTAAGGGGGAGAGAGTTGTAACACCCCCAAAATACATGAAAAAGAGTCACATGTTGATACATTATTGCTGAATTACTATAAGGTGTTTTATTCTCAGTTTGGGAACTTGAAATATTTGTGATAATTGTACACCTGCCTAACATAAGTGTTATCTTAATTTAAACTATTCTTTGGGGGTATTTGCATAAATTGATTAATTATAATTTCATATAAGTATAAATTTTTGGCATCAAGTGTGTGTGTATATATATATATAGGAATATATGTATGAAATTTGGGTCAGCACACAATTTTATTGGGCAGCACGTTTTGTAAATATCTGTACATGTAATGAGGATCATTGCGTAGATATATATTTCACACCTCCTCTTGTGAATTTGGTAACTTGAAGTTTAGGAAACTAATGTAACGTCCCAAAATGAACAAAGGTGAACTAGAGCCTCGTGAGTATTTCATGAGTTAATTTTTTTTAAAATGAGTTACTTTAGTTTTAGTTGGCAGTTTGTGAAGTTTTGTTAAGTTTGGAGGTCAAATGTCCAAGAACGTCTATGACGTTCGGAAGATATGCCTTAGAAAATATTCTTGTGTCTTGATGGGTTTGAGTGAGTTTTACGTGTTCTTCTTAATCGAAATTGATGTGGAATTTTCCAAAGACCTAGACTAATTAATTTAGGGGTTTAAAGTACGGGTATGACTCCATATAGGACGCATGAGGGGCCATCAAAGAGGACACCAAAAGTTAGACAACCCAGACTAGAACAGTGTCCATCGACGAGCCAATCGACGGCCAGTCGACCAAACGAAGGCTCCTCGACCTAGTCCATCATTTGTGGAATAAAAGCCTACAATTTTTGGAGTTGCAGTCCCAACCAACGACACCCCATCGATGGGCCATTGGTTGAAAAACGACCCATCATTTGGGGGTCGTGTATGCTGCCTGCAAAAGCTTCTAAGTGGCTGCCTTGGCTTAGGGTGTTTATTAAATTAACACCAAGTCCTTTAAGAACCTTGCGAATTCATTTTAGGGTTTATATTGACGTATTTCAAACCCTAAGACCTCATTTTAGACTTTATTTCCTAATACCCAACCTCCCCACCCCCCTTAGAATTCTCGCTCAAGTCTCTTTGGAAGATAGAATTCAATAAGAACTTGAAGGGCTACTTTGGACATGTTGTTCATCAAATATTTGTCGATTTCCATGTATATGAGGTAAGGTATCCATCCTTGAACCCTCTTCTATTAAAGGAGTCACTTCCATTTCAGAAAGAGTTTTCAAACTGTACTTTCTTCTATCTTTGATTTTAAGCATGGGTCTTCTTGTAATAGAGTTTTAATGATTTAAATGTGTTTATTCTAGTAAGAATTGATGATTTTAATGTTAAAAAACCTAAATATCTCATGTATATGCATATTTCAAACTTTTGGTATGAAATGGGTTAAATGAGCATGGTTGGGTAAGGTATGAACTTTGGTTTTCTTATGTTGTTACTTTTGTTTAGATATTGCTCTAAGGGACTTAGTATGATAAGAATCTAGAAATTGGTCATATATGGTGATGGTTTGATTATATGGTGAGTTGCTTATATTATGTAATTCTTATGATAAATTGCTCTTGAGTTGTATGGTCCACCTTCTTTGTGACGGTGTTTATTTGATGAAATGATATTACATAGTTTGTTTTGTGAGTGTGAATTTGAAGTCCTAGTATATGAAATGAAAATATCTAAGTTATCTTGTGTTTTGTGAAGTTGAATTGCATTTTTGGCTTAGATTATAACTAAGTATAGTATATGACTTTGTGAAATATGTCAAGTATGTGAAATGATTAATATAGTTCTAAATCATGTATAGAAGATAATGTGAATGTAATGATGCTTATAAGAAATATGTGCTCACAAGTACACACACACACTTAAATGAATGTATAAAGCTATGTTGAGTAAGTGGAGGAGTTTTGGGGTGAACACTCTCAGTGAGTTGAGATGATGTGTTTAGTAGCAACCTCAATACATCCTAAGAGATTTCTAAAATAGGTCAGAGGATAAATTCCCTTCGTGAATTGAGATGTGGTTTTCACTAGTTATCCTTAAACTATAGTTTAAAATGTTTAGAATCTGTTGGGGTTATGTTTAGCACCGTGAGGATATGAAGAAGAGGTGGTTACACTTCATGACTTGAGATATTGTATTCCAATGTACCTCTTGAGATGAGTACTCCTCGTTAGTAGAGAATGAGTTATTTAGTAGCAATCTCCTTATCCGTTATCTATGCACACGCATTGGTGTAGCTATTGGGAAAACCATGTAAAATCTAAAAAGAATAACCTTAGTTTAGGCAAGTGAGGATCTCTCATCCTATAAGGGTTAATGTCGGGATTCAGTGTCTGCCTCTCATGGTCTATATCGGTTAAGATAACTCCCACAAAATAAAAGAATGTGCTAAGTCTTCTAAATGAGTGTTCTACTTAGGGTGGGTAGTGGAATGGGACACTATTTATCCATTGGACTAGGTAGGCAATCCAATAGGGGAGTCTTTGTGAGTCATATTTGAATTGACTGAACTAAGACTCCTAAAATAAAGTACTACATAGGGTAGGTGGTGGTATGTGACGCTATCTATCAATTGCACTAGGTAATACCTTACGAAAGGGGAGTCTTGGTTCCATGTCTTCTAAAAGAGTGTACTTATGGAAACAAGGATAAGGGTCCAAACCAAAACTCCCAAGTTGGTGGCCATTCTTTTGAGAGGACTAGGTGCCCTCGTTGTGGGAAGCAACATTTGGGTAGGTGTCTTGCTGGAACGGATGGTTGCTTTACATGTGGTAATAAGGTTCATAAGATTAGGGATTTCCCTAACATCAAGGAAAGAGGGAAAGAGGCCAATCAAGCTTCCCTAGATGGCAATGCTCCAAAGAAGAACCCTTCCTAAGGGATGGTAGCTAGGAAGGATAACTAATACAGAGTGGATGATCTTGGTAATTCTTAAATCTTTATGATTGTTTCTTTCATGTTATTAAAAAGAGTTTATATAATTTTTATAGTTCTTGTGATCATGTCATCTTGATGAATTTCTCAAAAAATGAATTTCTGAAAAGTTGCATGTTTGAGAAAATTCTACATTTTGAGAAAAAATTGCCTTACGTTAATTGAAATTTCAATTTGTGTAAAAATGTCATATATGAGCATGTTTAATGTTGGAGAAGGTAGTTCCTCCATAAAAGAAGGTTAGTAAAGAATTTTGGCTTTTTGATGTTTTGCAAAGAGTTGGTTATGTTGTTAAGTGTTTGAATGTGTGAAATGATTCTCCTTGCTAGCTAATGCTTTGATTTTTAGTGTTTAAGTCTTGATTTTAATTTGTTATGTGATTCTATGTGATTCCTTGTTGTTCTTAATGTTTTAGTGTCAATCGAGGACAAATGTTATTCTTGGGGGATAATGTAACGCCCCAAAATGAACTAAGGTAAACATGAGCCTCGTGCTTGTTTCTTGAGTTAATTTTATTTTCAAATTAGTTACTTTCGTGTTCGTAGGCAGTGTGTGAAGTTTGGTTAAGTTTGTAGGTCAAATGTCCATGACGTTCGGAAGATATGTCTTGGAAAGTGTTCTTGCGTATTCATGTATTTGAGTGAGTTTTACGTGTTCGTTTTAATCAAAATTTATGTGGGATGTTCCTAAAACAAAGAAAACATAGTATATGGGTTTAACATCAGGGTAAGACTCCATCTAGGACCAACGAGGGGCCCTAGAAAAGTACCCCAAAAATTAGACAAAACTGCCCAAAATAGTGCTCATCGACGAGCCAATCAACGGCCAGTCGACCAGACGACGGCTCATCGATTTGGTTCGTTGTTTGGGAATGAAATCCTGCACATTTGGGATTTGCATTCCAAACCAACGACACTACATCAACGGGGCGTTGGTTAACAAACGGCCCGTGGTTTGGGGTCGTGGATGCTGTCTGCAAAAGCTGCTGAGTGGCTTCCTTTGCTTGGGGTGTTTGGAAAATAAACCCCAAGTATTTTAAGGACCTTGGACATTTATTTTAGGGTTATTCAGATATATTAAAGTTTTTCAAACCCTAAGACCTAATTTTAGACTTTATATCCTAAAACCCAAATTCCTCCCCCTTAGAACTCTCTCTCAAGTTTCTTTGGAAGATAGAAATCAAGAGGAACTTAAAGGGCTCATTTGGACGTGTTCTTCATAAAAAAATTTGTTTTTTTCTTCTCTTTGAGGTATGATATCAATCCTTGAACACTCTTCCATTCAAGGAGTCATTTCCAAAAGATTTCAAAAAGGGTTTTCAAACTCTACTTTCTGCTATCTTTGATTTTAAGCATGGGTCTTTTTGTAAAAGTTTTCTAATGATTTAAATATGTTTATTTTAGTATGAATTGATTATTTTAATTTTAAATAAGCCTAATGAACTCATGTATATGCATATTTCAAACTTTTGGTAAGAAATAGGTTAAATGAGCATGCTTGGGTAAGGTATGAACTTTGGTTTTCTTATGTTGTTTTTGTAGTTTAGCTACTGCCCTAAGGGTCTTAGTATGATCAGATCTTCAGAAATTGGTTACAGGCATTGATGGTTTTATTACATGGTGAGTTTCTAGTATTGTGTAATTAATATGATAAATTGCTCTTGAGTGGTATGGTCCAACTTCTTGGTGGCACTGTTTATTTGATGAACTTGACATTACTTAGTATGTTTTGTAACTGTGTATTAGAAGGCCTAGTATATAAAATGAAGTGATATTGAAGATAAGTCATGTCTTGTATTTTGTTAAGTTGAATTGCATGTTTTGGTTAGATTATGCCTAAGTAAACTATATGACTTTGTGAAGCATGTCAAGTGTTTGAATTGATGACTGTAGTTATGAAGCATGTATAGAAGCTAATGTGAATGAAATGATGCTTATATTGAAGATTTACTCACAAGTACACATACACAGTTAAATGAATGTATGAAGCTAAGTTGAGTAAGTAGAGGAGTTTTAGGGTGAACACTCTTTGTGAGTTGAGATGAAGTGTTTAGTAGAAACCGCAATACATCCTAAGAGCTTTCTAAGATAGGTCGGAGGATGAATGCCCTTCATGAGTTGAGTTGTGGTGTTCACTAGTTATCCTTTACCTATATTTTAAAATGTTTAGATTCCGCAGGGGTTATGTTTAGCACCGAAAGGATATGAAGAAGAGGTGGTTATACACCCTGAGTTGAGATGTTGTATTCCAATGTACCTGTTGAGATGAGTACTCCTTTTTAGAAGAGAATGAGTTACTTAGTAACAATCTCCTTATCACCGAAAGGATATGAAGAAGAGGTGGTTATACACCCTGAGTTGAGATGTTGTATTCCAATGTACATGTTGAGATGAGTACTCCTTTTTAGAAGAGAATGAGTTACTTAGTAACAATCTCCTTATCCCTTAACTATGCGCCCACATAGGTCTAGCTATTGGGAAAGCCATGTAAAAGCTAAAAAGAATGACCTTACTCTATTGTAGTGAGTATCCCTCATACGATAGGGGTTAATGTCGGGATTATATGTCTAGCACTCTTGCTCTATGTCGGTTAAGCTAAATACAACAAAAGAAACAAATGTGCTAAGCCTTCTAAAGTAGTGTTCTACTTAGGGTAGGTAGTGGAATGGGACGCTATTTATCCATTACACTAGGTTGGCAATCCGAAAGGGATGTCTTGGTGAGTCATAGTTTAATTAAATGAACTAAGTCTCCTAGAAGAGAGTCCTACTTAGGGTAGGTCGTGGTATGGGACGCTATCTATCCATTGCACTAGGTAGGACCTTCCAAAAGGGGAGTCTTGCTGCCAAGTCTTCTAAAAGAGTGTACTACTTAGGGTAGGTGGTGTATGGGACTCCAAAAGGGAATTCTTTGTGTGTTGTTGGGTGTTCTTCTATTGTATTGCCATCTAGTGGGTGCCTGTTATCCCGAGGTGAGTATGCCAAAAGCAAGGAAGTCTTAAGGGTCACTTTGGTGTGTACTGAAGGAGGTATACGTGTATATCTTTATGTTTTACCTTAGTGAGTCTTAGGATGATCTTCGACGGGAAACTCCAACGGAATGATACTTATTCCTCATTGGCAATGCTTCGAAAGTTTCACCGTTTTAGAGTCTATTCACTATAATTGTTAAATGAACTTACTTTAATGTTTGGTATGTTTCACTATAAGGTGTTCCTTTGTGTTGAAAATTATGGAAATTATTCTGTAAATGTGAAATGATGATTCGTATCGTGTTTTGCTTTTATGTTCTTGAATGTTTTATTATTTGGCATGAAATATTATTTTCACACCCCGATTACGGAATCCGAATGCGACCGGCGTCGTATACCTCTCAGAGGTCGCAGACAAGCCTCTTAGCATTCGTCATATCATGTCATCAGTTAAAATTTGTAGAAATATAAAAACATTTACATACTATTGAATTATACTTAGAATTCATACTATTGATTCATAAACCATACGTTATTTTAAGAAATTGTCTCACATATATAAACCATCTAATGAGTGCAAATCTGAACTTAGCCAAAAATAGTTAATATTCCATATAGGTCTTATTTCAAAAGAATTTAAAGAACATAATGGGAATAGCATATTCTTAAAACTACTAAAATCTAAGTAAGCAAAATATGAAAGATAGCATCCCCGAAAATGAGGACCTATCAAGACTTGGAGAAAGAGTTCCAAGCTTCTTTAAATCGACCTCTTTAACTTCAATAGTCGGAACCTACAGTTGTAGTAATATAAAGTAATGGGTTTAGTACGCCACATGTTCTATGTATGGGTATATATATGCACAAAACACATAAGGACATGCATGAAAAAGGTTCATTTGTCATATCTTTAGAAAAGATGCTAAGTAATATAAAAATTCTCAATGCACATACCGTATAACATATATAAGAAAAATATTTTATCAGTTAAAGCATGATCATAAATAAAGATATCTTCTCATGGTATCATGTTAACATTACATATTTCAAAGATCAGATAAACATAAGATACAAAACACTTAACGACGATCCCATCCCAACCTACAAGTGCAATGGTCATGTGCAGCCCTATAACTCCACATAATCGAGTAGATAAGATAGAAGACCATAAGTAAGGCTTTTCTTCATATAACTTGTAACAATAGTTAGTTATCATTAACATAGCAATATAGCCAAATAACATATTCATCATAATAGCCAACATTCATATAAAAGTAACATCATATGTCATAGCATATATCTTTCATATCATCATATTACTTATGAACAATCTCCTAGGATTTCCCTTAGAGTAAACTTGTGCAATGTCTAGGTAGCGTCCCATACCACTACCTATACTAAGCCAACTCCTCAAGTGTACTACTTAGGGTAGGTGGTTGTATGGGACTCCAAAAGGGAATTCATTGTGTGTTGTTGGGTGTTCTTCTATTGTATTGCCATTGAGTGGGTGCTTGTTATCCCGAGGTGAGTATGCCAAAAGCAAGGAAGTCTTAAGGGTCACTTTGGTGTGTACTGAAAGAGGTATACGTGTATATCTTTATGTTTTACCTTAGTGAGTCTTAGGATGATCTTCGACGGGAAACTCCAACGGAAATGATACTTAATCCTCATTGGCAATGCTTCGAAAGTTTCACCATTTTAGAGTCTATTCACTATAATTGTTAAATGAACTTACTTTAATGTTTGGTATGTTTCACTATAAGGTGTTCCTTTGTGTTGAAAAATATGGAAATTATTCTGTAAATGTGAAATGATGATTCTTATAGTGTTTTGCTTTTATGTTCTTGAATGTTTTATTATTTGGCATGAAATATTATTTTCATACCCCGATTCTGGAATCCGAATGCGACCGGCGTCGTATACCTCTCAGAGGTCGCCGACAAGCCTCTTAGCATTCGTCATATCATGTCATCAGTTAAAATTTGTAGAAATATAAAAACATTTACATACTATTGAAGTATACTTAGAATTCATACTAATGATTCATAAACCATATGTTATTTTAAGAAATTGTCTCACATATATAAACCATCTAATGAGTGCAAATCTGAACTTAGCCAAAAATAGTTAATATTCCATATAGGTCTTATTACAAAAGAATTTAAAGAACATAATGGGAATAACGTATTCTTGAAACTACTAAAATCTAAGTAAGCAGATCATGAAAGATAGCATCCCCGAACATGAGGACCTACCAAGACTTGGAGAAAGAGTTCCAAGCTTCTTCAAATCGATCTCTTTAACTTAAATGGTCGGAAACCTACAGTTGTAGTAAAATAAAGTAATGGGTTTCGTACGCCACATGTTCTATGTATGGGTATATGCAGAAAACACATAAGGACATGCATGAAAAAGGTTCATTTGTCATATCTTTAGAAAAGATGTTAAGTAATATAAAAATTCTCAATGCACATACCGTATAACATATATAAGAAAAATATTTCATCACTTAAAGCATGATCATAATCAAAGATATCTTCTCATGGTATCATGCTAACATTACATATTTCAAAGATCAGATAAACATAAGATACAAAACACTTAACGACGATCCCATCCCCAACCTACAAGTGCAATGGTCATGTGCATCCCTATAACTCCACATAATCGAGTAGATAAGATAGAAGACCATAAGTAAGGCTTTTCTTCATATAACTTGTAACAATAGTTAGTTATCATTAACATAGCAATATAGCCAAATAACATATTCATCATAATAGCCAACATTCATATAAAAGTAACATCATATGTCATAGCATATATCTTTCATATCATCATATTACTTATGAACAATCTCCTAGGATTTCCCTTAGAGTAAACTTGTGCAATGTCTAGGTAGCGTCCCATACAACTACCTATACTAAGCCAACTCCTCAAGTCACCCTAGTCGACGTTCGTTTTTTGTCATTCATTTTACATGAGGGAACATAGACATTAACCGAGATAGATCATGTGAGCTAAACATGGAATCGCTCTCATGAAACTCTACATGAAAAAAGGTGGTCTACCGGCCAAAGTAGAACAAACAAGACAGAGCTTTCTAGGTGGATCCACTAGCTAGTATTCTATGGTGGCAGCATAGTTCAAGAACTAGGAGATGTATTAGAGACCCATAGTTTCACATTACATGGAAGCCTCAATCTCATGAGAATCATTGTGAACCTACCTTCCCCTGGGAAGGAACACTTCCAATATCTAGTTCATCATTGCTTAGCTTAAGTCCATTTTCTTGAAATAAAGTTTAATTTATCTTTTATAAATGAACCTTATCATAGTCATAGAAGATTAACTCCTTGTATAACATGATCATGAGCTCTTTTAGATTATATTAGAATTGTCCTTTCATCATAACCCTTCATACATGAGATTTACATGGCATAATCATCTTGTATAAAGCATACAAGAGAGTATCATCACTTGCATATTCATATTCTTATCATAATCTAAGGATTTACATGTTCATAGTCCAACAATTCACATAGTAACATCATAAATACTTTCATAACATAATATCATGACTTATAGACTAGCAAAACGTTTAAGAGTAATCACGTTTAGAAGACTTGCCTCTTGCTTCCAAGAATCTTATTCATCATGCAATATTCATAATCATACATAGTGAAATACTCAATAATAAAATCAAGAACAACTCAAAAAATGATGTACAAGATCAATGTATAACATAGGATAAGGTAAACGGGTCATAAAAGGGTTCATTCAAACCTTAAATTTTAATCCTAACGTTTTCACGTTTTCAAAAAACTACAAAGAGCCAATTTGAAACCATCACATGGAGGGAGATAATGTATCACACATTTTTCAAACATTTTCAATCAATAATTCAAAAATTCATGCAAAATTAGATCTAAAAACGTTTACTTTTCATTGAAAATCCTAAATCTAGGGTTAGAAAGAAAATCCATTTTTGTAGAGTAAAGACCCTAGTATTTAAAGTTTTTTAAATCTTATCTTGGTGAAAGCAATCCGAAAAGTGAAAAACCCATACATTATAGATGAAAAATCCACGAAATCTTGATTGGAAACTTCGAAACCTTCGTCTTTTTCCTTAAGCTTTTCTTGTTCTTCAATGGAGTTTAGAAAAAGAGAGTGTTCTTGAGAGATTAAGAGAATTTTTTTGATTATGAGTTGGGACGTGTAATTGTGGTCTAAAATTTACCTAAAATCATTATATAGGCGTCCCAAGAATTAAGTTAAAGACCCTCCACTAATTACCATAAACATCCCTCCTAAATTGACTACAACTAGAGAACACTTGAGTTAGCCCAATTCGGGTTTGACCGTGATTTTAAATTAATTAAGTTTCTAGTTTAATTAATTAAGTTACCTATTTTATAATTACTAAAGTACCCCTAAGGTTTTAGGACCATAACCAACCCTTTTGAACAATTCTAGGTTAGGTATTAGTATGTTTCTTAGTTAGTTACATGTCTAGTGTAAGAATTTCGGTTTTCCCATTTAAATTAAATAATTAAGTTGTTAATTTAATTAATTAGGTGACCTAAGGTAATTACTAAAGTACCCAGAAGTCGTTATGACCATAAAGAACCCTTTGCACCATCCTAGGTTAGGTACTAGGATGTTTCTTGAACTAGTTAATAGTCTAGTGTAAGGATTTCGTTTTGAACATTTAAATTAATTAATTAAGTTTCTAATTTAATTAATTAGGTAACATAGGGGAATTACTAAAGTACCCCTAAGTTTTTAGGATAAAACCAACCCTTTGGACCATCCTAGGTTAGGTACTAGGTTGTCTCTTAGTTAGTTTCTTGTCTTAATGTCACCCATGTAACACCTTGAAAATCCAGACTCATAGTAAAGCCTAACATAGGTGTCATAAAGTCTGAACATTTTTTCTAAGTCCATTTTAAATGAATATAGGTCATTTAGAAGGTTTAAGAACCAAAGTATCCAAAAATGTCAAGGAAGTTGGTTCAAAAAGATGTTAGTGTGCCTTAGCATTTTTACTAAATTTTAGTAGTCGGAATGTAACAAAATAAGTTGAAAGGTAGCTAATGGGTGCATAAATTGTTTAATGATTGAAACGTATGTCTACGACTCCCTAAGGACCAACCAAGGGCCCTCGAGGAGGACCTCTGCAGTTTGATGCAGCACTGCCTAGCAGTGTTCATCGACGGGGCACACGATGGTCCGTAAGTGGATTGACGTGGCGTAGAAGTCCACCGTAGTCCCTAAATTAGAAAGATTTGTGAATTCCCTTGTTTACCTAGCTACTGTTACACTCGACAGAAGGGGACGACGGGGCAACATGGGCTCGACGAGGCATCGAGGGCACCGTCATCCCATAGTTAGAAAAAATTGGAAGAACCCTTGTCTGCAAAGTCTCTGATAGAGACGAAGAAAGTAAAGGACGGATGAGGGGGCTATCCATCAATCCACCAACGGACCGTCGACGGGGTCTCATCGGTGAGAGTCGAATTTCACTGATAGATTTTAATGATTTCAATTAAATTAATTAAATGTTTTAGGGGTTAGTTAGTGATAAAAGGTAAACTAATTAATTTAATTAATAACCTTTAGAAATACCCTTAACCCTCATTATCTTAAAGACAACTCTCAATATAAACTATTTTCCTTCTCTCTTATTTCTCTCTCTACAATAACTCACCGTTGATGGCTAGCAAGATCTAGGGTTTGGGGGCTGGAAAAGGGTACATTCTCCGTAAAATTGTTGAGAAACATTAAGGTATGGGTTATATTCACCTTTGAGATCCTTTTCTCAAAGGGTTCCTTCAAAATGGATTTCAAAAAGTTGAGTTTTCTTATGGGTTTCATTCAATTACGAAATTGAAGTTATGTATTGAGTTGTTAGTGAACTCATAGGGTTATATTGAGTAGATTGACATATAATTCAACTTGTTTATGATATTGTTGATAGTTTTGTCAAATTGAAGAACATGATCCTCTATCCCTTACGCTAGGTAGACTTATGTTGTATGTTGATTATTGAATTGAGTTGGTTGTTGATTATATTACTATCCTATGGTGCTATTATGGTTGAATTAAGATGAATTATAATGCTAGTTCTTGAGATGTGATTTAGGTTATTAATTATAATGTGAAATTAGCCTATGTATGTTGTCTCAAGTTGTGATGTAAAGATGAATTGTGTTATAAAGATTAAATTCGCCTTGTTATTCCACTGATTATCATTGTGCTGTGATGATACTCTCCAAGTTGGGTTGAGTAATGGTTTGACGGTCAGACCTTGATGATAGACTATGATAAAAACTTGGTAAGTCTTAGATTCTCTACCTTTACTTCCAATTGTGATTAATTTATTGTTAAGCTATGATACTACATTGGAGTATGCCTTATACTAGGATTATAGGGTAGTATGATGTTTAATTGAAATGTCTTGGTTATGTTGTGAGGTTGATTAAGGTGTATGTGCTATAAGTATGGTGAAAACTATCAATGTGCCTTAAAATGTTATGAAATACTACAGTGTTAACCTCACTTATATTAATGGTGATGAAAGGACTTACACTCATACAATTCTTATTGAGCTATTGATTGTGATGATTATACAAGGGTTCGACCCTATGGGCTAAATTAAGTTATGATTGATAATTAAAGGCATAAATGACATTTGAAAAAAGGTACTCTAGCTTAGCACCGAGCAAACTAGATAGAGAAGTGTCCCTTCCCACGTAGGGAAGGTAGGAGCACTACATCACTATTGAGATTGGATATCATAATGCATGGTGCATAAAGAGGATCCCAACTAAATATCCTAGTTCTTGAACTATGTTGCCCCCATAGGAATACTAGCTAGTGGATCCACGCAATTGCTATGTTTTATGATTTGGTACTACCTTGGGAAGTAGTTCGCCTTCTTTTGGTGTAGGGTTTTATGACACCGGATTCCACACTAGCTCATGTGGTCTATGTCGATTAGGGCAAGATTCTCCCTAAAGGTAAAACGAATTAAAGGACTTGAACTTTTACTTGGATAATCTGAGGGTTCTAGATTAGTTTAGGTAGGGGTATGGGCTCTACCTAGACATTACACTAGTTAGTCTTGAGGGAGTCTTAGGACGATGTTCTTATATGTTTATGTTATAATAATATATTATATGTATAAATGACATGGTAATTATTGATAATATAAGATGAAATGTAAGCCTAAATGAAATGATAAGTAAAGTTGGACATTAGTCATGTTTTCTTGTTAAGGATACTTGATTGAGTAAGGTTATGAGGCTTTGCTTGGTCATTGCACTTATTGACTTAATAAGAACTTCTGAATAGTTGTCTTGTTTATTATGATATGTTTAACTCTTATTCATTCTTTTGATATTATTCGTTGATGTTAGGGTTGTAGTAACTCATTATTCTAAGTTTGTTGGGATAAGTATTACTTGTAGGGATAGTATGTGTGTTTGGTTGATTAGTATGATTTACTTGACTTTGTATTAAGCCCCAAAAGAGGAAAAATAGCATCTATTGATAAAAGTCTCTTTTTAGCATATTTTGCTTGTGTATGTGCAAAAGATTTCATACTTAGTACATGTGGAGTACTAACCCCATTTTCTTGCCTTGTCCCAAAAATTTTAGGTTTCAGTCGATGAAGAGTTTTGAAGGTGATATGGTTGAAGGCTTTGATTCTTCCTTTCTTCAAAGTAGGGTAGGTCCTTAAATTTCGAGGGCAATGCCATCTTCTAGCTTTGGTCTTTGTTATGAGCTTATTGACTCTATCATTCCATTCCTTGTTAATTGAATATTGTAATTTCGTATGACCTATACATGGTCTTGTTTAATTGATGTAAGGGCTATGCCCATATTGTGACATTTGTTTAGATGGTATGAGACGAGACAATTGTTGAGACTTTGTATATTTTTATATATATGTGCAATAAAAGTAGAAGGATATGTAACCTTTCTATATGAAGTGTCTATGTATACTAGATATGAATATATATATTATGTGTATGTAGAGGTCTACGTAAACCTCCAAATCGATATAGTAAAAGTTTTAAGTTTTTCCGCATTTTTCAACCTATGAATGTATTGACATGAATAAAAAGGCTAGTCCTAATCCTTAAAAAGAACGGCGACACCGGTTATGTCTAAGGGGGTAAAGTCGGATGTGAAATACTTGGTATCAGAGTATGAGGTTGAATAACATTATGTTATGTCTCTCTATCTACCATGTTTATGTAGGTTTGTATTGATAATTTTGAAGCGCACCACACTTATGACTAGGAACCTATATGATGCTTAGGAATCACTCTCTTTCTTGGAAATCATATATCATGCCAATAGAGTATACTTATGGTATGCTTTTGCATCTAATCATATTATTGTGCTTATAGGAAGGATGAAGACTCGAAGGAATGCGGCTCGAAGACTAGAGGAGGAAGGTTCTAATGTGGGAGCTCCTCCCCATGATGAGCAAGTTCCTCCACTTGAGGAGAATGCTACTTTTTGATCAAGCCCCGGCTAACCCTCCACCTATGACGGAGACGGAGATGAGGGATATTCTTGCTCAAATAACCCAAGCTATGACTACCCAAGCACAAGCTGCAACGATTCAAGCCCAAGCTATGACGGCTCAAGCCAACCGAGATGTTGTTCCTCGTCCTCATCAACAAGTCACTACTATGGCTTCCATCTAATGGACTTCACTAGGATGAACCCTCCTACTTTCTATGGGTCTAAGGTTGATGAAGACCCTCAAGAATTCCTTGATGAGGTCTACAAAGTTCTATATGCTATAGGGGTTACTTCAAGTTAGAAGGCCGAGTTGGCCTCGAATAAACTAAAGGATGTGGTCCAAACTTGGTATGTGCATTGGAGGGACACTAGGTCATTGTGGGGTGTTCCCGTAACTTGGGAGATCTTTAAGGCGGTGTTTTTAGATCGGTTCTTCCCTATAGAGATGAGGGAGGAGAAGGTGATGGACTTCATCAATCTTCGCCAAGGAGGGAGGAGTTTTCATGAGTACTCTTTGGAGTTCGTTAAGTTGTCCAAATATGCTCCTTCTCTATTCTCCGATCCTAGAGATGAAATGAGTCATTTTGTGATGGGGGTTTCGGAGGAATTACAAGGGAGTGCCAATTGGCCATGCTATATAACAACATGAACATTTCCCGTCTTATGGTTTATGCAAGAAGTGTTGAGGAGGCAAGAGCTAAGAGAAAAATTAGAGATGCTAAGAGGGCTAGGTCATTTGATGGAGGCTCCTCCAAAAATAGGTTTGAAATATAAAATAAGCCTAAATTTAAAAAGTGGGGTTCAAATAAAGTCACCACCAAATTCCCAACAGCTAGTCGTGATAAGGTTTCTAACCCTAATTTACGAAGGGAAAAGGTTCTATTTCACCAGAGGAGAAGCCATCTTGTGGAAACTATGATAAAAAGCACTATGCTAGGTCCTTTAAGGGGACGAATAATTTCTTTAGTCGTGGCAAGTGTGGTCACAAAATGAGAGATTGTCCAAACTTGAAGAGTCATGACAAGGGTAGTGGCCAAGCTCAAGTAAGTGGTTCTAGTGATGCTTCCAAGATGAACCGCTTCTATGCTCTCCGCTCTAGGGGTGAGCAATAGACCTCTCTTGATGTGGTGACCAATATGTTAAAAATCATTACTCTTGATGTGTATGCTTTACTTGATCCTGGTGATACTTTGTCCTTTGTTACACCACTATTAGCTAAAAAGTTTGACGTTTTACCCGATATTTTGCATGAGCCTTTTCTAGCGGGAGAGTCGCTTGTTGCTAAAAGAGTCTATAGAAATTGTCCTATTTCATTGCCCAATAGAGTTTCTTATGTTGATCTAGTAGAACTCGATATGCTTTATTCTTACATTATATTTGGTATGGATTGGTTGCATGAATGTTTTGCATTTATTGGTTGTAAGACAAGAGTGATGAGGTTTAACTTCCCAAGTGAACCCGTTATTGAGTAATAAGGGGGAAATTCTATTCCTTGAGGTCGCATCATATCCTGTCTAAACGCAAGAAAAATGATCTCAAAGGGTTGTCTCTATCACATAGTATGAGTCCAAGATTTGGATTCCGAAATTCCTCCTATTGAGTCGCTCCCCATAGTGAAGGAATTTTCAAAGATTTTTCCCAATGACCTTCTCGGTATTCCTCCTGAACTGGAAACTGATATTGGTATCGATTTACAACCGAAAACAAATCCCATTTCAATCCCTCCATATCAGATAGCTCCGGCCGAATTGAAGGAATTGAAGGCTCAACTAAAGGATTTGATTGACAAAGGCTTTATAAGGCCTAGTATATCTCCATGGGGTGCTTCGTTGTTATTTGTTGAAAAGAGGGATGGGTCTTTGAGGATGTGTATTGACTACCGCCAACTCAACAAGGTCACCATTAAGAATAAGTACCCTCTCCTTTGGATTGATGACTTATTTGACCAACTTCAAGGGGCGAAATACTTTCCAAAGACAGATTTGAGATCAGGGTATCATCAACTTGAGGTGAGATGGGAATATATACCGAAGATGACCTTTCGGACTAGGTATTGGAATTATGAGTTCTTGCTCATGTCTTTCGGCCTCACTAATTTGCCGCCGACATTTATGGACCTAATGAATAGAGTATTTCGAAATTACCTAGATTCGTTTGCCATTGTCTTCATTGACGATATCTTGATATATACGAATAATGAAGATGATCATTTGGGTAATTTGAGGGTAGTGTTGCAAACCCTTAAAGAACATCAATTCTATGCCGAATATAGTAAGTGTGAGTTTTAGTTGAGATCGGTTACTTTTCTTGGGTACGTCATTTCTAATAAGGGAGTTGAATTAGACCCGAGGAAAATGGAAGTAGTGAAAAATTGGATGAGACCATTGACTCCGACATACATCACGAGTTTCTTGGGTTTAGCAGGTTACTATCAGAGGTTCGTGAATGGTTTCGCATCCATTGCATCTCTTTTGACTACTTTGACCCAAAAGAGTAAAAAGTTTGAGTCATCAGAGGCGTGTGAGAAGAGCATACAATTGTTGAAATATAAACTTACTTCCGCTCCAGTGTTGACCTTACCGGAGGGTACAAAGGGTTTTGTGGTGTATTGTGACTCATCTTAAGTGGGTTTGGGGTGTGTGCTTATGCAAAACGGTAAGGTGATAGCTTACGCCTCAAGGTAACTAAAGGTACATGAGAAGAATTACCCCACTCATGATCTTGAAATAGCGGCCGTGGTATTTGCTTTGAAAATTTTGAGGCATTATTTTTATGGGGTTCATGTGGATGTTTTTACCGTTCATAAGGGTCTCAAATATGTGTTTACCCAAAAGGAGTTAAATCTCTGACAAAGAAGGTGGATTGAGTTGTTTAAAGATTATGATATGAGTGTTCTTTATCTCCCCGGCAAGGCTAATGTAGTTGCGGATGCCCTAAGTCGGATGACTATGAGTAGTGTATCCCATCATGATGAATCCAAAAAGGACCTAGCAAAGGAAGTGCATAGGTTGGCTAGGTTGGGAATAAGGTTGTGGAGTGCTCCGGATGGGGGTTTCGTAGTTCATCATAACTCCGAGTCATTGTTAGTGGTTGAGGTGAAGTCAAAACAACACATTGACTTAGCCTTGATGGAGTTGAAGGAATCGGTTCTTCGAAATATGAATGAATTATTCTCAGGAGGGGGATTGTGTGTTAAAGTACCAAGGGAGATTTTGTGTTCCCGACGTAGATGAGTTGAGGGTTTGGATCATAGAAGAAGCGCATGGGTCCTGCTACTCTATTCATCTGGGGTTGACAAAAATGTTCCATGACCTAAGAGAAATATATTGGTGGGAAGGTCTAAAAAAGGACATAGTGTAATTTGTTGCTAAGTGTCTGAATTGCCAACAAGTAAAGGCCAAACACTGAAAGTCGGGTGGCTTACTAAAAGAGATCCAAATTCCAACTTAGAAGTGGGAAGACAACAATATGGACTTTGTAGTAGGTTTACCCCTGACCCAAAAATCCTGTATTTCCATATGGGTGCATTTGGATCGATTGACTAAATCCGCTCGCTTTATCCCTGTCAAGTCTACCTATTCGGCGGAGGATTGTGCAAGGTTCCTCCTAGATGAGATTGAATGCTGCCATGTCATTCCGTTATCCATCATATTGGATCGGGACGCACAATTAACATCTAAATTTTTGAGGTCGTTTCAAAAAGGTTAGGTACTACGGTGAAGTTGAGCACCGCTTTTCATCCCCAAACGGATGGTCTAGAGGAATGAATACAAACCCTTGAAGTTATGATTAGAGCTTGCGTTATTTATTTTAAAGGGAGTTGGGATAGGAATTTACCTTTAGTGGAGTTTGCCAACAACAACATTTTTCATTCATCCATTTCCATGGCTCCCTATGAAGCCTTGTATGGTAGGAGGTGTAGGTCTCTTATTTGATGGTTTGAAGTGGGTGAGCCATCACTTTTTGGTCCTGAGTTTATTTTTAAGACTTTGTAAAAGGTTCATATCATAAGGAACCGGTTTCAAAAGGCCTATAGTCGGCAAAAGTCTTATGCCAATAATAGGAGAAGGGATTTGGAGTTTGAAGAAGGTGATAAAGTGTATTTAAAAACTTCACCAATGAAAGGGGTGGTTAGGTTTGGCAAGAAAAGGAAATTGATTCCTCGTTATGTGGGTCCCGATGAAATCTTGAAAAGGGTTGGTAAGGTTTCCTATTAATTGAATCTTCCTAGTGAATTGGCATTGGTTCATTCGATTTTCTATGTTTCTATGTTTAAAAAGTGTATTGGTGATCCCAAGTCCATTCTTCCTATTGAGGGTCTTGGTTTAAGGATAACCTCTCTTATGAGGAAGGCCCTATTCACATTCTTGATAGGCAAATCATGAAGTTGAGAAATAATGAAGTGGTATTCGTATAAGTGTTATGGAAAAATCATTAGTTGAGGGTGCTACATGGGAGGCCGAGGCCGATATGAAAGCCCGTTATCCTAATATTTTTGGGAATTAAGGTTAGACATTCTTTTTAATTATATAATTATGAGAAATATTTTTATTTCTTGATATTTGGGTGAAGCGTTTAAAAAATGGAATTTTTGAAAACCTCACAGTAAGTTTTATAGTGAAGTCACTATAGTATTGCTATTAGAAAAATTGAAATTTTTCTTTTTACTTGACTTGAGTTATGTTGTGCATCTTGATATTGTGACTCTTCATGAAAAGATAGGTAGCATGTTGTTAAACTGAACTTTGTGATAATTGACTCATGTGATTCATGTTGAGCTTATAAGTGTTGTGACAAGGAAATACCTCCTGATGAAGTGTTTTGAGCCTTAGGTGTGATAATATGAGTTTTGATATTTGCTTTGTTGAAGTGACATGATTTATGTGAAATGGATATTGTTGATTTGTTGGGCTGCTAGTCTTGGGTCTATTCCTTTATTTAAAGGAGTTTTGGTGTCATTAGGGGACGAATATTCCTAAGATGGGGGGATAATGTAACACCTTGAAAATCCAAGACACATAGTAAAGCCTAATATATGTGTCATAAAGTCTAAACACTGTTTCTTATTACATATTTAATGAATAAAGGTCATTTAGAAGGTTTAAGAACAAAAATGTCCAAAAATGTCTAGGGAAGTTGATTCAAAGCGATGTTAGTGTGCCTTAGCCGTTTTACTAAATTTTAGGAGTCGAAAATGTAACAAAATGAGTGGAAAGGTAGCTAATGGGTCTTTGAGTTGTTTCATGATTTAAACGTATGGGTATGAATCCCTAAGGACCAACCAAGGGCCCTCGAGGAGGACCCCTGCAGTTTGATGAAGCACTACCTGGTAGTGTGCATCGACGGGGCAGACGTCGGTCCATAAGTGGCTTGACGGTGCGTCGAAGGCCACCATCGTCCCTCACATAGAAAGATTTGTGAAGGCCCTTCTTTACCAAGCTACTGTTACACTCTACGGAAGGGGACAACAGGGCGTCAAGGCCACCGTCATCCCATACTAAGAAAATATTGGAGGAAGCATCGCATGGAAAGTCTCTGATAGAGACGACGGAAGTGCAAAATGGAGGAGGGGCTGTCCGTATACCCACCGACGGACCGTCGACGGGGTCTCATTGGTGAGTGTCGAATTTCACTGAGGGATTTTAATGATTTAATATAAATTAATTAAATGGATTAAGGGTTAGTTAGTGATTTAAGGGAAACTAATTAAGTAAATTAAGCCCCTCTATAAATACCCTTAACCCTCATTAACCTAAAGCCAACTCTAATTATAAACTCTCTTCCTTCTATCTTATTTCACTCTCTACAAGAACTCACTATGGAAGGCTAGCAAGAACTAGGGTTTGAGGGCTTGAAAAGGGTGGATTCTCATCAAATTCTTGAGAAACATTAAGTTATGGGTTCTATTCATCTTTGAGATCCTTTCCACAAAGGGTTCCTTCAAAATGGATTTCAAAAATTTGAGTTTTCTTATGGGTTTCATTCAATTACGAAATTAAAGTTATGGATTGAGTTGTTAGTGAATTCTTAGGGTTTGATTGAGTAGATTTACATATAATTCAACTTGTTTATGATAATTATTGATAGTTTGGTCGAATTGAAGAACGTGATCCTCTATTCGTGACCCTAGGTAGTGATGTTGACTTATGTTGTATGTTGATCATTTAATTGAATTGGTTGTTGATTAGATTACTATCCTATGGTGCTAGTATGGTTGATTTACGATGAATTATATGCCTATCATGCTAGTTCTTGAGATGTGATTTAGGTTATGAATTATGATGTGAAATTAGCTTATTTATCTTGCCTAATGTTGTGATCTAAAGATGAATTGTGTTATAGAGATGCAATTGGCCTAGTTATTCTATTGATTATCATTGTTCTATGATGGTACTCCCCAAGTTGGGTTGAGTTATGGGTTGACGGAAAGACCTTCATGATAGACTATGATAAAGACTTGGTAAGTCGTAGAATCTCTACCTTTACTTCCAATTGTTCTTGATTGTTGTTAAACTATGATATTACATAGGCGTATGCCTTATACTAGGATTATTGTGTGGTATGATGTTGAATTGATATGTCTTGGTTATGTTGTGAGGTTTAGTAAAGCGTATGTGTTATAAGGATGGTTCAAACTGCAAATGTGCCTTAAAATGCTATTAAATGCTAAAGTGTTACCTCACTCATATGAATTGTGATGAAAGGATACGCATACAATACTTATTGGGATAATGATGTTGACGATTATACAAGGGTTAGACCCTATGGACTAAATTAAGTTACAATTAATAATTAAAGGCATAAAGACATTTTTAAAAAGGACTCTACCTTAGCACCGAGCGAACTACATAGAGAAGTGCCTCTTCCCACGTAGGGAATGTAGGAGCACTACATCACTCTTTAGATTGGAGATCAAAATGCATGGCACATAAACGTGATTTGACTAAATCTCCTAGTTCTTGGACTGTGTTGCCCCCATAGGAATACTAGCTAGTGGATCCACGTAGTTGCTATGTTTTATTCTTTGATACTACCTTGGCAAGTAGTCCGCCTTCTTTGGGTGTAGGGTTTTACGACATCGGATTCCACACTAGCTCATGTGGTCTATATCGATTAGGGAAAGATGTTCCCAAAAGGTAAAACGAATTAAACGACTTGAACTCTAACTAGGATAATCTCAGGGGTCTAGCTTAGTTTAGGTAGGGGTATGTGACTCTACCTAGAAATTGCACTAGTTAGTCTTGAGGGGAATCTTAGGAGAGTGTTGTTATATGTTTATGTTATGATAATATATGATGTGTATATATGATGACCATGTCATATTGGTTATACTATATGTTGATTAGTTCCTTTCTGAATATGCCTTGGTTATTAATGATAATATAACATGAAATGTAAGCCTAAACGCCATGATATGTAAAGTTGGACATTAGTCATGTTTTCTTTTTTAGGATACTCGATTGAGTAAGGTTATGGGGCTTTGCTTTGTCATCGCACTTGTTGACCTAATAAGAACTTCTGAATAGTTGTCTTGTTTATCATGATATGTTTAACTCTTATTCATTATTTTGATATTATTCGTTGATGTTAGGGTTGTAGTAACTCATGATTCTAAGTTTTTTGGAATAAGTATTACTTGTGGGGATAGTATGTGTGTTTGGTTGATTAGTATGATTTACTTGACTCTGTATTAAGGCCCAAAAGAGGAAAAATAGCATCTATTGATAAAAGTCCCTTTTTAGTATATTTTGCTTGTGTATGTGCATAACATCTCATACATAGTACATACGGAGTACTAAACCCATTTTCATCCCCTGTCCTAAACATATTAGGTTCCAGTCGTTGAAGAGTTTTGAAGGCGATATAGTTGAAGGCTTGGATTCTTCCTTTCATCCAAGTAGGGTAAGTCCTCAACTTTCGAGGGCAATTCCATCCTCTAGATTTGGTCTTTGTTATGAGCTTATTGACTCTATCATTCCATTCCTTGGTAATTGAATATTGTACTTTCATATGACCTATACATGGTCTTGTTGAATTGATGTAAGGGCTATGCCCATATTGTGACATTCGTATAGATGGTATGGGACGAGACAAATTCTTTATTTTTATATATATGTGCAATAAAAGTAGAAGTCTATGTAACCTTCCTATATGAAGGGTCTATGTGCGATATGAATATATAGATTATGTGTATGTAGGGGTTTATGTAAACCTCCAAATAGAGAAAGTGAAAGTTTAAAATTTTCCGCATTTTTCAACCTATGAATGTAATTACATAAACAAGAGTCTAGTCCTAGTCCTTTAAAAGGATGAAGATGCCGGTTATGTCTAAGGGGGTAAACCCGAATGTGACAACCCACTCAGGTCTTAGGTTGTCGGGTCCCTTAGGTAGTATGTTTTGTTGGTCGTAGGTTAGTTAGATAGTTAGGGACATTATTTAGAACCTAGAATCAGTTAGGGAGCTTGGCCACACGTGATACTACATGCCTACCCCCTAACAACCCTAAGCGATTCGGTTGGGGCTTTTCTCTTGGCCGTTTTGCAAATGTTCTTGCACATGTGTTGCTTGTACTTTCCTAACTAACAATTTTTGATTGTTCATTTGAACTGTTTACGTATATTCCTTAGAATCCTCACTATGTCCTTCGGCACTGCTTAATCTACATGCCAATTTTAAGTTTTCATGTGCTATAGTACCTACGCTTGACACTTGGATGCCTCGTACCTAAAGCATGTAAGTGATGAACTCATATTTTTAGCTTAGGGTCTTCATTGCAGGTACATCTCTTAAACAAGATCATTACTACTTAGAAAAATTGGCTAACATCCTTTAAGACAATATTTTCTAACATGCCCAACATTTTGCTTTTTTGGGCATTATATAGAAATTGGCTAATACCCCTTAGCCAATTCTCTATACTATACCCAATATTTCTCAATATTTGGCATTGGAAGGCCAATGTATCCCTAATACGAATTCTTAAAGACCTAATCGGCTCTTCTCTAGACATGTAATTTTATTGAATGTTACAGTTATTTTACTAAAATGTCCTTTTTCGCATTTTTTTGCATATGCCATACTTAGTACATTAATTTCACTAACCCCATACTTTTCTATACAATACTTATAGGTTGGAAGCTTTTGAAGGTTTGAAGGTGAAGCTTGGGAAAGTTCCTCTCAAGACAAAGTATGTGCTCATATATTCGAGGGCATAGTCCTTTTCTTAGTTTCTTATTTAAAGATTTATTATTTATTATATTACAATGGAAAGGGTTGTGTCCCTAAGATGTTATGTCGTGTCTTTCAGTTGGCTTGTGATGATGAGATTCTCTAAATACTTTTAAAAGACTAGTTCTTATTAAATGTTCTTGAAATGTTTTAATTCCGCACTACTTTTCCTGTCTTATGTAATGAACGATATTTAAAGGGCTTGTACAAGACCCCAAATGGTAGAGTACGCCAAGTCAAGAACCGAGGGTTCTCCCTAACTTCTAGGGGGTAGTTTTAGGTTGTTACAGACTTGGTATCACAGCATAATCTTATGGGAAATAATTTATGTTCTAAAAGTTCCAGAAGCCACATCTAGTGGTATCTTGGTCATTAGTGTGAGTCACGACACATCCATGGACAAGAGTCTATAGGATGATATAAGTTTCAATTTCTTATCTATTATAATGCCCTTGTTTAGAGTTGAGTCATATAAGTTGTCTTTTTATCAACCTCCTCTCTTTGTGTTAATAGGGCATGAATACGAGAAGATCAACCGCTATAATGGAGAAGGGAGGTAAAACGAATGAGAGGATCCCTCCCCGTGTTGACCAAGTTCATATTGTTGGTGTAAAGGAAGAGAATAACAACGTTCCCTTAGAAGAACCTCATGTTCCTCCGAAACCTCAAGAGCTTCAAGCGCCCCAAGTGCCTCCTATGCCTCAAGCTCCTTTTGTTGAGGGCAATATGACTAATGCAGAGTTGAGGGCTGCCCTAATAAACTTGACCAACTCATGACGGCTCAAGCTCATGTCTTCAATAATCACTTTGTTGCCCAATCTTACCAGGTGATAGGCCCCAACCTAATGCTAGTAATCCCTCTTATAGAATTCGGGATTTCATGAGGATGAAGCCTCCCATTTTTCATGGCACTATAAAGGATGAAGATCCACAAGGTTTCATAGATGAGTTTTTCATAGTGGTAGATTCTGTGTGTGACCCCTAGAGAGAAAGCGTAGTTAGTCGCTCACAAACTAAAAGATGTTGCTCAAGAGTCGTTTGAGCAATGGAGCGTTGAGAGACCTTTATAGAGAGGTACGGTTGATTGGGAGGAATTCAAAGATGCTAGCCTAGATAGGTTCTTTCCCCTAGAGTGTAGGGAGAAGAAGATGATTAAATTCATGAACCTTCGTCAAGGGGGAATAGTGTGCAAGAGTACTCTCTAAAATTCACCCTACTCTCTAAGTATGCCCAAACAATGGTAGACAACCCTAGGGCTAGGATGAACAAATTTGTTATGGGAGTGTCTAGCTTGGTGGAGAAAGAGTGTCATACGACAGTCTTCTTAATGACATAGATATCTATAGGCTTATGACCTATGCATAAAAAATTGACGAGTCCAAAATTAGGGAGATAAGGAAAGAGGGTAAGAGACCTAGGTCGGAAGATTCTAGTCACAAAAAGCCTAAGAAGAGGTTCAATCACCAAGATTCTTCCATTGTAAACAAGGATAAGGCTCCAAACCTAAAATCCCAAGGTAGTCGTCATTCTTTTGAAAGGACTAGGTGTCGTACTTGTGGGAAGAAACATTTTAGTAGGTGTCTTGCCAAAACGGATGGTTTTTTTGCATTTGGTAAAAAGGTCCACAATATGAATGATTGGCCTAACATCAAGACAAGAGGGAAGAGGCGGATCAAGCTTACGTAGATGCCAATGCTCAAAAGAAGAACCCTTCCTATGGGGTGGGAGCTAGGAAGTATAACTAATCCAGAGTTGATGATCTTGGTAATTCTTAACCCTTTATTATTGTTGCTTTTATGTTATGAAAGCAGTTTATATGGTTTTATAGTTCTTGTGATCATGTCATCTTGATGAATTGCTCAAAGAATGAATTTTTAAAAATTTACATCTTTGGCAATATTATAGCGAGCAGTTCACCGTAAAAATTTTACATTTTTAGAAAAATTTGTCTTGCCTTAATTGAAGTTTTAATTTGTGTTAAATTATTTTATATGAGCATGTTTAATTTTTGAGAAGGTAGTTCCTCCATAAAAGAAAGTTATGAATATATTTTGACTTTTTGATGTTTTGCAAAGAGTTGCTTATGTTGCTATGTGTTTTAAAGTGTGAAATGATGCTCCTTGCTAGTTGATGCTTTGATTTTTAGTGTTTGAGCCTTCATTGTAATGTATTATTTGATGCTAAGTTATTCCTTCTTGTACTTGAAGTTTTAGTGTCATTCAGGAACAAATGTTATTCTAAGTGAGGGAGAACGTAACGCCCAATAATTAACTAAGGTGAACTAGAGCCTCATAAGTATTTCTTGAGTTATTTTTTTGAAAAATGAGTTCCTTTAGCTTTATTAGTCAGTTTGTGAGTTTGGTTAAGTTTGTAGGTCAAATGTCCAAGAACGTCCATGACGTTCGAAAGATATGCCTTAGAAAGTGTTCATGCATCACGATGTGTTTGAATGAGTTTTACGTGTTTATTTTAATTGAAATTGATGTGGAATGTTCCTAAGAACTAGAAGACTTAGTTGAGGGGTTTAACTTCCGGGTAAGACTCCATCTAGGACCCATGAGGGGCCCGAGAAGAGGACCCAAACACTTAGACAAAACTGCCCAAAATAGTGCCCACCGACAAGCCAATCGACAACCAGTAGACCAGGCGACGTCTCGTCGACCTGGTCTATCGTTTGGGGAATGAAAGCCTCAAAATTTGGGAGTTTCAGACACAACAAACGACACCCCATCGACAGTGTTTTGGTTGACAAACAACCTATCATTTTGGGGTCGTGGATATTGCCTACAAAAGCTGCTAAGTGGATGCCTTGGCTTGGGGTGTTTGGTAAACTCACCACAAGTATTTTAAACACCTTGGAAATTTATTTTTTGGTTATTTGAATATATTAATGTATTTCAAACACTAAGATCTAATTTTAGACTTCATTTTCTAAAACCCAAAATCCCTCCCCCTTAGAATTATCTATCAGGTCTCTTTGGAAGATAGAAGTCAAGAAGAACTTGAAGAACTCGTTTGGACGTGTTCTTCATCAAAATTTTTGGGTTTCCTTCTCTTTGAGGTATGGTTTCCATCCTTGAACCCTCTTCCATTCAAGCAGTCATTTCCAAAAGATTTCAAAAAGTGTTTTCAAACTCTATTTCTTCTATTATTGATTTTAAGCATGGGACTTCTTGTAAAACTACTTTAATGATTTAAATGTGTTTATTCTAGTATTAAATGATGATTTTAATGTTAAAAAAATTAATTAACTCATGTATATGCATATTTTAAACTTTTGGTGAGAAATGGGTTAAATGAGCAGGCTTGGGTAAGGTATGAATTTTTGTTTTCTTATGTTGTTATTTTGGTTTAGCTACTTCCCTAAGGGCTTAGTATTATGAGATATTTATAAATTGGTTATTGTTTTTGATGGTTTGATTATATGGTGAGTTGCTTCTATTGTGCAATTATAATGTTAAATTGCTCTTGAGTGGTATGGTCCACCTTCTTGGTGGAGCTGCTTATTTGATGAACTTGGCATTACTTAGTATGTTTTTTAAGTGTGTTTTTGAAGTCCTATTATATGAAATGAAGTGATATTGAAGATAATTCTTGTCTTGTGTTTTGTGAAGTTAAATTGCAGGTTTTGTTAGATTATGCCTAAGTAAAGTGTATGACTTTGTGAAGCATGTCAAGTGTGAGAACTAATGAATGTAGTTTTAAAGCATATATAGAAGCTAATGTGAATGAAATGATTATTATATGCAAGATTTTCTCACAAGTCCACTCACACTTTTAAATGGATGTATGAAGCTATGCTAAGCAAGTAGAAGAGTTTAGGGTGAACAATTTTCGTGAGTTGAGATCAATTGTTTAGTAGCAACTTCAATACATCCTAAGAGCTTTCTAAGATAGGTCGGAGGATGAATGCCCTTCGTGAGTTGAGATGTGGTGTTCACTAGTTATCCTTAGCCTATAGTTTAAAAAGTATAGAATCCGTGGGGGTTATGTTTATCATCGAGAGGATATGAAGAAGAGGTGCTTACACTTCCTGAGTTGAGATGTTGTATTCTTATGTACCTCTTGAGATGAGTACTCTTCGTTACTAGAGAATGAGTTACTTAGTAGCAATCCCGTTATCCCTTAACTATGCGCCCTCTTAGGTGTCGCTATTGGGAAAGCCATGTAAAATCTAAAAAAAAGACCTAACACTAGGCAAGTGAGGATCCCTCATCCGATAGGGGTTAATATCGGGATTTCATGTCTAGCTCTCATGGTCTATGTTGGTAAAGCTAACTCCCACAAAAGAAATGAATGTGATAAGCCTTCTAAAGGAGTGTTCTACATAGGGTAGGTAGTGGAATAGGACGCTATTTATCAATTGCACTAGGTACGAAATCCGAAAGGGAAGTCTTGGTTAGTATTATTTGAATTGAATGAACTAAGTCTCCTAAATAGAGTAGTACTTAGTGTAGGTGGTGGTATGGGACGCTATCTATCCATTGCACTAGGTAGGAACTTCGGAAAGGGGAGTCTTGGAGCCAAGACATCTAAAAGAATGTACTACTTAAGGTAGGTGGTGGTATGGGAGGCCATCTACTCATTGTACTAAGTAGGCATTCCAAAGGGGAATTCTTTGTGTGTTATTGGGTGTTCCAAAGGTAGGTGGTGGTATGGGATGCTATCTATCCATTGCACTACTTAAAGCATCATCTAGTTTAGGGTACATATGAATACACCATTAAAAGACCCTCTGTTGACTACATCTTCATACATGTGTGTGTATACATATATGTGAGCAAAACTTTAACATAACCCATTTAGACAAAAATGTTCATACATACATATTCATACATATAGAAACCAAAAATAGAACAATCCTTTCAAGGTACACATGTGCAATGCATAGGGAAAGTCCCATACCCTTGCCCATACTAGTACACCTATCAAGTCATCCTAGCTAAGGAAACACCTATCATGCTTTCATAAACATATCTTAACATGCATAGTAGTAGACACTAGTGAATATGAGAACTACGTTTTATTTAGACATCATGACCTACACAACTAGTAATATGCATGTAAAGTGAGTGTGTGTGTGTACATTGGTAAACATGATCACATAATGGCTATCAAAAACATATTATGGCAGCCACCCTCTTAGACCATAATATACCTTCAAGCATAAACCAGACAACTTACAATAGCCTAGGAGACAAGCCAAGTTCATATTACACTTAAGACTCCTAACTTGTACTATTCATGCATTCACATAGGGGTACATAGGTGAAGTATAATTAACCATTTTTAACTCATACATGGAAGCACATATACTTCACCCTATCATGGATATACTCATGCTTACACATTAGCCATACAACCTAAATAACAACTAGAATATGAAAGTAGGCATAAGCTTCACATAATATCATCATAGGCACATGTTCATATATTCATCAATTTTCCTTCATGAACATGGTAAAAACATATATAGATAGACAATAAAGTAAACACCGCCACCATAAGTGGACCATACGACACAATGCCATACAATGCTTCATCAACATTACTATAATATAGACAGTATAGAGGAAGAGTAGACCTTACCGATTCATCAACCCCTTAGACCAGCATTGATTAATACAACCTTTCATCAATAATAATATATAGGGAAGCATCTAATTGTACTTTAATAATACATGAATTCAAGTATAAGCTACAACAACGTCATACTACAACTAGTATAATACATCAACATACTAGGAGTTGGAAGCACATATACCATTACCCAATTTCACTTACATGGATTTTAGATCATATTTATCAATAATATTAATATAAAGAATTATTTTATCATACATTTAGTCATAATGAAATCATGATTAAAGAACTTAAATATAAAGCTACAACATAGGCATTAGACTTGTTAATTCGTTAGAGGATAGAGGAATTTGCCAACACTATCAATTCCCTAAGGCCTTGATCACCAATCATATATTACCAATAAAAATACATGCTAGTAAGTATCTCCACAAATCTTTACTTTAAATGAATCATGCTTCATCTAACCACAATTCGAGATCATCTCACATACATAAAACTACTAATTGACAAACTAGAAGGACTTATATCAACTCATATTAATACTTCTTCACCTTTATCATACATGATTTCGAACTAAAAATTAATCATAATATCAACTTAAAAAAGATGCTATAATCATCATCACCTAATCGAGTTCAACATTTAATCATACAAAATCCATGTTACAGTGAATTCCTAGAATACTAAACTAGACATGTTCAATCCTACATACATTGATTCACATGGGTAATATCATCAATGATTCACCATAAATATACATACTAGACTGTATACATAATCATATTAACATAATTGAATCACAAATTGACATGCATAAGATCAAGATCCTAAATCCATACATAGGCTAAACTCGAGTTTGTGAAAGAGCATGGGTTCATCATGCAATAGGATTGAAAATCACGTCCAAATCAGTAGATAATCATCAATACATTCATATTATGCTTTTGAAATCAATTTAAGAAAGAACCTATGGCTAGAATAAAGAAGAAGCACTTGATCATATTTTTCTATTTGAAACCTTTGAGATTAACTCTCTAGATGGAAGGATAACTAGAGATGAAGGATCACCATACCTTTGTATAGTTTAAAACCTCTAAAACATGATGGTTCATCCATGTAAAACCCATCTCCAAGATGTTCTTGAGCTTCACCAACAATGGTGGTTTGAACGGAAAGACTTCATACGTGTGAGTTGATTTGAGAATAGGGTGATCACGTTTTTGTTGACTTATATGCACCAAAAAGTAGATAAATAAACCTATTAGAGTCAAGTTAGGACGTGGGGTTAATTTCCCATTCACCTCTTTAAAGAAGCAGTGCACAAGCTTCAGTTCATAGGCCACCATCAACGGACCAGCCTAATGGTCGTAGGTCAGTCGATGAGCCGTGCCTGGCTTCCGTATTTTGGTACATAGCCAATTTTTTTGGCTTGAGACCTTTCCAAGGCAAGTTCCAGTCGACTAAACCTCACCAACGGGCCGTTGGTTAACAAACAAGACATAGTTTGGTCTGTCGATTGGCATTACCAAAGTAGTGCCTCGACCAGCCTTGGAGCCTTCTTGTGGGGACTTTTTCGAGTCCCTTTAGAAGTCATACCTGGACGTTTACAACATGAATACAACACTTAACAAGTTTTAGACCTTCCACATAAGTTTCACACATACAAAACACCTTCTAGTCGTCCAAACAGTGTAGGCCCCATCAAGACACACGTTGAGCGTCTTAAGGGTTATCTTTTGAATGCCTTGGACATTCATGGTCGTTTGACCTCCAAACTTTCATAACTCCATATACCATTATTAAACATAATTATAACTAATTTAGAGACTTAACAATCTCATGAAACACAAATATAATCATGTATATACACAAGAGACACATAGCCGTCTAGTTGTCGAACGTTTTGGTCGTCCTTTGACGTTCAACTTCCAAATAACATCAAAATTTACACACTGCGTATAAACCATATTATAATTCATTTTAGGACATTATAAACTTAATAAAAACATGTTATTATCTAGATACTCTATCTGATTTTGGGGTCTTACATCGATCCTAAGGATATTCAACCTCATGCTCTGATACCATGTTTTTCACATCCGGGGAGTACCCCATAAACCTAACTGGTGGCGGCGGCCATACAGAGGACTAAGACTTTATTCTTAGCATACATTTTAACATATCATAGTCCAAAAGCGGAAAAAAAAACTTTTCGTATACGTCTATATAGTGGGGTTAACACAGACCTCTCTCTTACACATAATATATGCATAGGAGTTTACTTACACTCCTCACATAGAAAGATTACATAGGCTCATAATTTTAAGAAATATACACAATATACAAAGAAACTCTAATAGGTATGTCTTGCATTTAATCCCTCTAGATGTGTAATACTTTTCGGCATAACCATTACTTCATTACAACAAAAGCCACATATAGGTTTATACAATAATAGTCTTCAAATAAAATAGAAGGAACTAAATGTATTTAGACTAAAACAACTTCCACTATCTAGATAGTGGCATCTCCCTCAGAATGGGAGGACCTACAAAAATTAGAGAATGACAATCCAAGTCTTCTTCAAATGGCCCTCTTGAAGATCAAGGATAAACCTACATTACTGTACAAACATAGAAATATGAGTTAGTACGCCACTTGTACTAAGTATGGAAAATGCACTTAAAACATTTGAAATCATGCAAAAGGTTACATTTCTTCAAAACCATGCTAAGTTACTTTGAAAATCCATATGTACAACAAAGAACCCATATAATCACATAATCATTCACTCTATTAGAACAGACAATATACACCACGAGACCAAAAATCATCAAGTAAAACCAAGTCAATATGTGTAATAGAATATTTGATCACATAATCAAAACAACTTCATCATCACGATATAACAACAAAGCATGAAGATTTCATAACATTACAAAACATTACAACATATGGAAGACCCTTACTCAGAACCCCCCATCAAGTCTACAAGACAAATCACCAAGTAAATCCCCATAACCTTACTTAACCAAGTAAAACAAACAAAAGATCAGAAGAAATGCTTAACCTCACATAACATAGAATCAAGAGTAGTTATCATCATTTCTAGCAATCTATACCAATAGCATGTTCAGTAATTAAACTAACATCATATAGGATCATCAACTTGTAAAGTCAACACATGCATAATCGTTTACTTTATAAGACATAAGAACAACCTTCTAGGACTTCCGTCAAGGCCAACTAGTGCAATTTATAGGTAGAGACCCATGCCCCTACCTATACTAAGTCAAACCCCTTAATTCACCCTAGTTAGTTTTCAATCTTTTACTTCATTTTACCTTCAGGAATACTTGCCTTAACAAACATAGACAACATGAGCTAAATGTGAATCCTATGTCATGAAACCCTACAGTAAAAGAAATAGGTCTATCTGCCAAAGTTGTACCAAAACATGAACATTAAATCTAGGTGTATCCACTAGCTTGTATTTTTATGGAGTCAACATAGTTCAACAACTAGGAGACATTTTTGAGACCCTCTTTATTATATTGAGTTGGATTTCACATTAGCGCATGTTGTATATGTAGGTTAAGGAAAGATGTTTCCATAAGGTAAAATAAACTAAATGAATGAAATCTAACTAGGATAACCTAAGGGGTTTAGCTTAGTCTAGGAAGGGTTATGAGACTCTACCTAAACATTACACTTGTTATCCTTGAGGTAGGTCTTAGGAGGATGTTCTTATATTTGAATATGCTTACAATTGTATACTCTATGTATATGATGTTCTTGCACATTGATGATACTATTTGATGATCGGTTTCACTTATGAATATGTGTTTGGTCTCTATGTCTAATGAATGATTATATGTACTCCTAATGATATACTATGTGAAGTTGGATATAGTTCTTGTTGGTCTACTTGATTTAGTAAGGTTATGGGGCTTTGCTTGTTTATTGCACTTGTTGACTCAATGAGGATTCATGGGTAGTTGTCTAGCTATGGTTATGTTGTATTGAACTCTTATCTTTGCTTGTTTTTATTAAAACACGATGATAGATTTGTCTTGACTAAAGTGTTTATTATGTGGTATGTATGTTGGAATGATTAGACATAGGATTGTTTGTCTTGTCATTTACATTCTTTCGACTTAATAAATATGGCTTATATGGTCTTTTTGAATATGCTTAAGGCTTTCTAATTTAAAATAGCATGTTTTATGAAATGTCCATTTTTAGTATGATTTGACAATATATGTGTATATGGTCTCATAATTAGTACAAGTGACATACTAACCCTATTTTCTCCTTTTCCCTCACAACATTTTAGATTCTGGTTGTTGAAGAGCTTTGAGACAACTTTGAAGAAGACTTGGAATTCTCAGTCATCCAAGTTGTGTAGGTTCTCACTTTCCGTGGGAAATGCGTATATCAAGCTTATGAGGTTGTTTTAATTTTAAGACTCTTATGTTCTTTCATTTAAGTTGTGTACTAAACATTGTATAGCCTTTATGTGACTTTATTACGTTGATGTATTAACCAGGCACAAATTATTATGCTCTTGATATGAGACGAGACATCCATTTGACACTATGTTTTATATTATAAATCTATCTGCAATAAAAGTAGAAGACTATATAATATTTCATATACGAAGGGTCTATGTATACTCGATATACAAATTATGTGTATGTAGAGGTCCATGTAAATCTCATTATAGAAGTAATGAAAAGTTTTAGATTTTCCGCATTATTGAGCTATTAATGTAATGTTGTAAGCGTAGAGACTAGTCTTAGTCGTTGAAAAGGACAACGACGCCGGTTACGTTTAGAGGATGCTTCCCCGATTTGACAAACCTGGTATCAGAGCACGATGTTAAATATCCTTGAGTCGATGTCTCTCTCAACCACGTCTGTGTAAGTTCTTAGGATAGGAACCTATGTGATGCTTAGGATACTCTCACTTTTTTGGAAGTCCAATATTGTGCCTCTAGAGTTTAACGCTATGTGCTTTTAGCATCTAATCCTTTTATTGTGATTATAGGTAATGAATACTCAAAGGAATGCGGCACAAATACTTGAGGAAGAGATTGACAATGCGGTAGTTCCTCCCTGTAGTGATCAAGTCCCTCCTTATGAAGAAGATGTTAATGATGACCAAACCCCGGTCAATATTTCTACTTTGACGGGTGGTGACATAAGGGCTGCTCTTCTCCACATGGCACAAGCTATTACTAAGCAAGCAGAAGGCAACACTTTCCAAGATCAAATTGTGACGGCTCAATCTATTCGTGAGGTTGTACCCTAAGCTAACAAACATGTTGGCACCATGAACATCATCAATTTGAAATTTAGAACAAAACCCATTAGAATAGTAAAACCCTTAGAATTTGGTGTTGTAGAAATCAAATTTAAGAGGACCTCTTGGGGATAGGAAATCGAAGAGTGAAGAGCCCATACCTTAATGAAGATTAATCAAATAAATTGAAGTGAAATCCTAGAGAAATTGGTCTTCTTTTTCAAGCATTCTTCTTCCTTTAATGGAGGATGAATAGAGAGAGAAACTAGAGAGAGGTTATAGATTTGGGTTTTTATTTAGGGATTGGATTTGAGTGACTAAATGTGAGGGGAAAATGATTGGAAACCAATATATAGACCCCCATGAAATATCCAAAAGACCCCTAACTTATGTTGACCCTTTAATGAAGCAAACTTCAATTCAATATTACATATTTTCGTCGGGGAACAAGTCCACGACACGGAGCTCTTCCCGCATAAATTTCTAAATTAATTTTTGATACAGTAGAGTTCGTGACCTGCCTGCAATGTGAACTTGAGATTTAACCTATGTGTAAGTTGTTTGTTGCCAACTCAAGATTGGGGTCCTTTCGTGGAACCGTGGGTGATCCTAAGGGGATCGAACCTTAGAGTTTTACTCTATATACATGGTTTTACCTATTTAAAGTCATTTTGCAAGATTTATATCTCATACACCTCTCCTAATATTTTCCGAAACCTAAGTAAGTTTCACTAGTTCAATTAGACTAGCTTCCGTATGTCTTGGACGTTTCTTGTCATTTTGATTCTTAGACTTCCTAAATTTCTTATATAAATTATTTAAGGTCTTAATAAAATGTCCTCACCCTTAGAATCCACCACATTAAATATCTCATAGCATCCACCGCCTTGAATATCTCATCTATGAAGCTTTGTGGATCTTTATCCACCTTAGTTCCCTAAAAAGTAGGAGGGTTCATCCTCATGAAATGCCGAATTCTAGAAGCTGGAGTACTCAAATTAGGTTGAGGTCCCTCTCCTTTGTTAACTTTGGGACCCAAATAATTAGTGACAGCTTGAGCTGGAGCCATCATGAGTTGGGTCAAATTCATAAATGGAAGACCTTAACTCCGCATTAGTCATATGCCCTTCAAACAAGGGAGCTTGAGGCATAGGGGGCATTTGAGGTCCGTGGGGTCCTTCAGGTTCCTTAGCGGGAACCACCTCATTCAAATACTCTAGCCCTACTACAGGGACTTGCTCACCATTGGGAGGGATCCTTTCATTAGGTACACCTCCCTACTACCTTCCAACGGTTGTCCTCCTCGTATTAATGTCCTAAAAGCACAAACATTAGAGGTTGATAAAAGACATCTTATAGAACTCAACTGTAAGGAAGGACATTAGAATAGTGAAGAAAATGAAACAGCTATCATCTTATAGCATCTCACTTATGGATGTGTCGCGATTCACAAGAATAACAAGACTCTACTAGAAGTGGTTTGTGAGATTTTAGACCCTAAATTATTTCCTATAAATTTATGCTCTTATACCAAGTTTGTAATGACCCGAAAGTACCCCATAGAAGAAGGGATCAACTTTAGGTCGGAGAAAGGCGTACTTGACCTTTCAGAGGTCTTGTACTAGCCTTTTGCTATCATTACTTACGTAAGACCTAAAAAGTAGTGCAAAATTAAATCTTTTCATGACATTTATAATAATAATAATAATAAAATATCTTTCCTAAATACTAAAGAGTACTCTTTTCTTCAGAAGCCATCTTAAAGACACAATTTAAATATCTTGAGGTCATAGTGTCACGACCCGAGAATACATCCTAGAAGCTAGGGCCCATCAAGAGTCACGACGCAGTGTACATGACCTCTTGGAGGTCTTGTAGAAGCCCTTTCGTATTGTTCATCGCATATGCATATATAAAAAGTAAAGCGGACTTAAAAACCATACGAAATACTAAAAACCATATGAAATACTAAGTCTCATTTCATCAAATCTTAGACTCAAAATACACTTTGGGACATGCCCCATACAATAGAAATATAGAACTACAAATTCTATAAAAATCCTTCAATAAAAGAACTAAAAGGAATCTATGACCTCGAGTCAAATGAGAACATACTTCAACTTGCTTGAAAGATCCTCTAATCTAAGCTCCTAAAAGCACCTTCACCTGTGAATCACTTTAGATATAGAAAAAAGCATGGAATTAGTACAAACACATGTACTAAGTATGACATAATGCATAAAAATAATGAAAATGGACATTTAATGTAAGCATGCTTCTTTTAGTTAAAATATCATAATATAACCACAAGAACAACATTTAACACCTTAAAAACATATAAAATAACACATAAGTAATTTGTCACATTTTATGAAATGTTACAGTGAACTATCAAGTGTTACAGTGAAGTATTTACTAACATTACATTGAATTGATTAAACCTTCCAGTGAACACAATTAGCATGTAATTCCCTCACTAAAAGCTATACCTAAGACTTACATAAGTGAGACAAAGAGAGACAACCCATACACCCTCTATAGGAACACCTAAATGATCCTTAAGACCACCTCTAATGAGATATATACACTTACACGACTCCAAACACATGAACATGAGATTCTCCTACCAAAGGTGATTCTAAGTTCACTTGAGTGAGTTGTGAAGTGACTGACCATACAATCCCTTCACACACACTTAAGAGATCCTTCAGATCAACTAGGATAAGATCATTCTCACTTAATACAATATCATACACTTAATATGACATTCTCCTTTCCACAGGTTATCAAATGACTTACTTGAGTAATCAAGAAGAGAATATCCATACTTGACCACTTCAAGCATTCCTAAAATAATCCTTAAGACTACCTATGTTTTGATCATCTCTCCTTAATTAAAAAACTTTCCTAACTAGAGTCATTCCTAAGACTTATCTAGGTAAGATATGAAGTGACCATTCCTATGCCCCCTTCACACCTTAAGTAGACAACCATTAACTACTCTAGATAGGAATTTATTCATTCAACAGGCTTTCTAACTTAAGTCATTACATTAATTAGTTCATTGAGGAGACATTCATCAAATAAGGACATTAAAGTAATGGTATTGGAGAAGATCTAGGGACTCATAACTAATATTTTCAAAGCCTAATGGTTCAGTTGTAACGACTTGAAAGTACCCCCTTTATGTTAGGCAGAACCCATGGGTCCGAACAATTGTGTACTTGACCTTTTGGAGGTCTTCTACAAGCCTTAGATATCATTCATTACATAAGACATGAAAAGTAGTGCGGAATTAAAACTTTTCACAAATAAATTAAAAAAGATAAAAACTATCATAAAAGCTAAGTATTTGATCTCATATACACAAGCCAACTTATAGACACAATATAAATATCTTAGGGACACGATCCTTTCCATTAAATGAAATTAAATAATAAGTCTTTAGAATATAAACTATGAAATACGATTATGCCTCAAATATGTGAGGACATACTTAGTCTTGAGAGAATATTTCCCAAGTGTGTCTTCGAATCTTTAAACTTGCCTCAAACAAATACTTATTGAATATTCAAAAGTATGGGGTTAGTACAAGATAATATACTAAGTATGGCATATACAAAAACATTCAAAAGGGACATTTTAGTAAAATAAGATTTCATGCCAAATTAATATAACCTTCAAGATTTAAGATTTGAAATATTATACGTATCATCGTTTAAAACATAAGGTAGGACTCACACAATTTTAGAGGCAAACTACACATTACAGTAATATAAGGCAATCTTACAGTGAACACAGTGACATATTACAGTGAAATAGCCTTACAGTGAATAACAATACAGTGAGCATTTTTCCCCAAGCATAGTGAAATCATTTCTCATGAGGTTTCCTTAACCAAGTTATCCTAAGACTCCCTAAGGTGAGACAATAAGGGACCTCCCACACACCCCCTTCGAGACACACAAAAGTGATCCTTAAGATTACCAACCATAGGCTTACCTAGTCTGGGAATCAAATCAACACTATTGACTAGATATATAAAAGACATCCATGCAAGAAGGATTTCATGGAAGTACTCTTCCCTAATAGGACTTATAAGTTATACTAAGTGCGCTGTGAGAGTAGTATCCCATACTACTACTCCCGCTTAGTGGTCCTTGAGGATTCCCTTGTATTGAGCACTCTACATTATTCATTCTTAACTTCATTCATACAAAATTTAACCTTAACATACTTCCTTAACATTAGACCTTACATTATCTAACTTCTTTTACAATACATGATAGAACACACTAAGAATCCCCTTTTAGAAGGTCTACTTAGTGCAATGGATAGATAGCGTCTCATACAACCACCTACCCTAAGTAGTACATTCTTTTAGGATACTTAGTTCATACATTTCATATAAAACACACCAAGACTCCCCTTTCGGAAGGTCTACCTAGTCCAATGGATAGATAGTGTCTCATACCATCACCTACCTAAGTAGTACGTTCTTTTAAGATCTTTAGCTCATTCTTTCTTTTAAGGGGGAATCGCTTTAACAAACATTGATCATGAGAGCTTATACACAGAATCCTGATACTACCCTTATCGTATGAGTGGTTCCCACTTTCCTAGGAAAGGGTCTTTCTATTAGCTTTTGCATGGCTTTTCCAATAGCTACACCTATGCGGCCGCATAGTTATTGAATAAGAAGATTGCTACAAAGTAACTAACTCTCTTCTAACAAGGAGTACTTATCTAAAGAGGTAAATTGGGTAAAACATTTCTAGTCATAATGTGCACCTACCCCTTCTTCAAATCCTCTCGGTGCTAAGCATAACCCCCCCCCCCCCCCCCCCC
>NC_028638.1:12521697-12562306 GCF_001406875.1 Solanum pennellii | reverse complement strand
CCCCCCCCCCGAGTCTTAAACATTTTGTACTAAAGCTCAAGGATAAATTTTGGACACACCATCTCAACTCACAATGGGTATCCATCCTTAAACCTACATTATAAGGCTCATGGGAGGTAGTAAGGTTGCTACTAAACAGTTCATCTCAACTCACAATGAATGGTCACCCCAAAACTTCCCTCTTCATTCACATTCTTTAACTTCATTTATTCATTCACTCAAAGTGTGTTTGTGTACATGTGAGCTTACATTTCACATAAATCATTACTCTCATAACATTGAATTCTAGACATGCTTACACCTACATTGATCATTTCATACACACTAGCATTCTCAACATATACACTTATTTCTTTTAGGCATAATCTATGAAAGGCATTCACTTGAAGTTTCATAATACATATCAACAAGAACAAACTGCATTATTACTTTATTTCACTTATTATGCATTCAAAGCAATACTCACAATAAGTAAAAAATATACCCAAATACATCAACTAAACAGCGCCACCAAGAAGGTGAACAATAGCACACAAGAGCAATTCATAATAAGAATTATTCAATATAAGCAACTCACCATTAACAATGCCATAATCACCTATAATCGATTCCTTAATATTTCATCATAATAAGGCCATCAGGGCATTAGATAATTCAAAATAACAACATAAGAAACAAAAGCTCATACCCTACACAAACATGTTCATTTAACCAACTATTTAAGCAAAAAAATTGAAATATTGATATACATGAGTTTATTAGGGTTTTTGTATTTAAAATAATTAATTAATACTATTAAAAACATATTTGAACCATTCAAATACTTTTACAAGAATACCCATGCTTTCTATCAAAACTAGGAGAAGATAGAATTTAAAACCCTTTTTTGAAATCTTTTTGAAATGAATCCTTCAATGAAAGAGGTTCAAGGATCGATATCATACCTCAAATAGAATAAAACACAATAATTTTGATGAAAAAACACTTACAAACCAGCCCTCGTATCCCTTCCTTCAGTTTTAGCACCAATGGTGACTTGAGAGAGTTTTGTTTTTAGAGAGATAGTTTGAATATTTTGAATGAGGGGTCTTTGCTAGGTCTAGCACTTAAAACAAATCTAATATAACCTAAAAACCCTAAAAATAACATCATAGGGTCCTAAAATACTTAGGGTGAATTCGCACAAAACACCCCAAGCTAGAAGCGTGTCCCACAACTTTTGCAGGACACCATCGGCGGACCCAAGCAACGAGGCGTCGACTGAAATGGTTTTGCACCTTGAGTGCTAAATTTTGGGTCATATTTTATGAACCCTCGCGTGTTTTAGGTTGGGTTGTAACTGGAAATTAAGTCCCTAAATATGGTAGTTTAGGTCTTAGGAACATAACACATCAATTTCGATAAAACGAACACGTAAAACTCACTTGAACACATCAGGACACATGAACACTATCTAAGGCACACTTTGCGAACGTCATGGACGTTCTTGGATGTTTGACCTCAAAACTTCACACACTGACTAATGACATCAATATAACTCATTATAACTTAAAATTAATTCATGAAATAATCATGAATATCTAGTTCATCTTAGTTCGTCTTAGGGTGTTACAATAATTTCTAGGTAGCGTCCCTTACCCCGACCTACACTTCATAGACTTCTCAATCACTAGTAGGTATCCATATGATTATAATAGGCAATAATTGACATATAACATGGTGGAAAGCATGGAATATTGATTTATAACTACTCCAATGGAGGGGATTCTACTTCCCAGTTGTAGAACTCTAACACATCCTATGTCGGCTCATTGTTAAGGAATATGAAGGGGGTCTTTGCACTGTAGCCTCATTCTTTAGCTAGAGATACTTTCTTTCCATAATCGCGCGGTGCTATCCTTTGTTGTCATAGAGTACTTCACATTTAAAGGATCATACAAAGGGGTTCCATATCTAGATCATAACCAAATCACAGTCACCCAACCAAAGAGGTCCCCTAGGGATGCCTTTCAATGGCGAAGAGGATATCTTAATAACTTTTTTAAGGATGATTTCATGCCGTTAAAGCCAACCAATCTTAATCAATACAAGATGGATACCATTACGACTTTAGAATTCAAGGTTCTTAACTTTACCAGTAGGTTGAAGTTTCAACATAAAGGAAATTCTTATCAAATCCATTAATACATACAAGACTAAGAGGCTTTAGAATCAAAAGTTAAGATATCTCATATGCACATTCATACATGTATCAAGTAAGGGACACAAGTCTCTTAAACAAGACACATATATACTTCACTTTAAAACATATAGCATATCAGATTCAAGAAGAAAATAGGCACCACCTTTATCATCTTTGGGAAGCTAGTCTTGATCTATCACTTCTTTTTTAAGAATTTTAGTGTCATTCGGGGGCAAATGTTCCTGTAGGAGAATATTGCAATACTTAGAAAGTCAAAGATGTGTTCTAGAGTGTAATATAGGTGTCAAAGGGTTTATACGCTGTTTAAATTTCAATTTTAATGTATATAATTCATTAGGAAGTTTATAAATCAAAATGTCAAGGAACGTTCATGACGTCCTGAAACTAGTTCAATGAGGTGCTTATGTGCTTAAGCATATTTGGCAAAGTTTTAGGAGTGGAAAATTGATGAATTTTGGTGGAAGGGTGTATAATACTCATTAAATGTGATTTGTAGACAAAACGTCTGGGAATGATCCCCCAAGGGCCAACCAAGGGCCCTTGAGGAGGACCCTTGCATTTGGGTCGATGGCTGCCAAAGATAGTGTGCACAACGACTTGTCATCAACGGACCTTGTTCCAATTGAGGGGGCATCTATTGCCTCCGTCGATGGAAACATAGAATATTTAGCCAAAGCTGAGAACTGACAAGTCTCTGAACTTAACGACGGACCAGCAGGATGGTTGGTCCATTGGTCCGTCGATTGACACACGAGGCGTCGACGAGATCTTGTTGGTGAGTGCACTGTTTTGCTGCTCGTTTTAAGTTAGGTTGAGTTAATTAAATAGGTATTTAATTAATTATTTAGGGGTTTAGGGAATGCTAATTAAGTTAATTAACAATCTATATAAAGACCCTAACCGAATTAGACTAACTTAACTCTCATAATTCACAAACCCAAACTCTGTTCCTTCACTCTTCTTTCTTTCTCCCAAATTGAAGAACACCATAGAAGGTCAAATTAAAAGGGATTATAAGGCTCAAAACACCAAAGTTAAGGATTGATTGTAAGACCTTGATGATGGATTATGAAGGAGACTTGGTAAGTCTTTTGATCTGAACTCTTTACTTCAATTCTAGTTAATTGTGATTAAGTGATGATATTGTGTTGAAGTATGCCTTATATAAGCATTGATAAGTTTGGTATGATTTTGAATCCAAATGTCTTGACTATTGTTCATGAGGTGTTGGCTATGATTTAAATGTTACAAGGATGGAGATAACTTATCAATGTGTCTTATCATGATCTGACTATGTAAATGTCCTAACCTTTCTTATATGAATTGTAATGAAACGACAATATTTATGAAATTATTATTGAGCTATGATGATGATGATTATACAAGGGATAGACCCTATGACCTACACAAAGCAATGATGATTAATAAAGTCATTAAAGACATTTCAGAAATGACTTAGCTTAGCACCGAGTGAACTTCACAATGGGAGGTGTTGACTTTCCATAAAGGAAGATTTACCCTAAAGTTCCACATGAGGTTTTGACTCCCCTATGATATATACTCATCCTATGAATTCCCATAAGATGAGGCTCCAATTTCAAAGTGGCATGCAGAGAGTTCATAGTTATCTCTTAGTTCTTAAACTATGTTTCCCCCATAGGATGACTAGCTAGTGGATCAACCTAAAGCTGTGAATATGTTTGTCTTTTTTTGGCCGGTAGACCACATTCCATCGTTGTAAGGTTTTATAACACTGGATTCCACACTTAGATATTGTGGTCTATTTAGGTTAAGGCAAGTTTTCCCTAAACTATAATGAAGTAACGAAGTGCAAACTAACTGTGGTGACTTACGAGGTTTGACATACCTTAGGTGGGGGTATGGCACTCTACCTATGCATGCACTAGTTTTCCTTGAAGGAAGCTTTAAAAGGTTTATTGTTATATATGTATATGCTTATAAACATACATGGTATGTAATCATGATCTTGCACATTGATGATACTATATTATATTTGGTTTCTCTTACGGCTATGTGTTTGGTTTCCATTGCTAAAGTATGAAGATATGTACTATTAATAATATGCTATGTGAAGGTTGAAATTGGCTATGGTTCTTGTTGACTTTACTGAATTGAGTAAGGTTATGGGGCTTTCTTAGTCATTGCACTTGTTCACTTAATGAGGGTTCATGAGTAATTGTTTTGCTTTGGTTATATTGTAATAATCTCTTATTCATGCTTGTGTCTATTGTGACTTGATGATAGCTTTTCCTTCACTATGTGTTCAATCATGTGATATGCATGTTGACTTGACTAGACCTATGTATTTTTGGTCTTGTGATGTACATGCTTTTGATTAAATGAATATGTCTTATTGATTGATATGGTCTTCTTTATTGTGCATAAGTCTTTTCAAAGTAAATTGCATACTATAGTTAATTGTCCCCTTTTAGAATGATTTTATGATATGTGTGCACATGGTCTCATACTTCGTACATGTGGTGTACTAATCCCGTTTTCTCCCTTTTCCCACAACATTTTAGGTTCTGGTCATTGAAGGACTTTTGAGACGACTTTGGAAGGAACAATTGGAATTCTCATATATCCAAGTTGGGTAGGTCCTCACTTTCCAAGGGCAATGCCACTATCAAGCTTATTAAGTTTTTCTAGTTTTATAACATTTATTTTTTTTCTTTTCATTTTAGTTCTAAAATTGTATAGCCTATTTGTGGCTTTATTAAATTGATGTATGGGCTAGGACCAAATTGTTGAACTCTTGTTAGATGGTTATGACATGAGACATCCATTTGAGACTATGTTATATCTTATATATCTGTGTGAAATAAAACTTGAAGACTATGTAATCTTCCTATACGAAGGGTCTACGTATATCGATATGAATATTATGTGTATGTAAAGGTATATGTAAACCTCAATATAGAAGTAATGAAAAGTTTTATATTTTCCACATTTTTGACCTATTAATGTAATTATGTAATCTAAGAGGCTAGTCTTAGTCCTCAAAGAGGACGTCGATGCCGGTTACGTCTTCGGGGTACTCCCCAGATATGACATTTCTTCACATACGAAGAACTCTTAACACCAATACGCAAGCGGATGACCTTCATTAAAACATTAAATCTTTATAACGTCTCATTGAACAATCTAAACTTTGAAGTATACTATACTTGGGACTAAGCCCATACAAGACCTAAAGTAAAGACTAAGACATCACGGAACATGTGGACATTGTCCTCGAATCGAAGAGGACTCACCAATACTTCATTTTCAACCCTTAGAAACCTATCCATCCTCCATGGCATATCAAGACTTCCAATTCCCTACATTTCGTCAGAAAGGAAAACAAAGGGGTTAGCACATTAGTAAGACATGCAAAACCATGAAAAAGGGATATTTAGTATATAAAATGATTTTCATGAATTTTAATTTAAACATCATACTATAAGCATAAGAACAACATTAAACACCTTATAAACACATAAGAAACCACATAAGCATTTAACCACATTTACAGTGAAATAGCACATATTACAGTGAACTAATTCCAACATTAGTGTGAATCACTTCAACTTCACAGTGAACCCAATTTACCAAGCAACCTTCTACTGAAAGTTATCCTAAGATTCACTTATCTAAGACAAAGAGAGACCGCCCATATACCCTCTCAAAGAATACCTAAATGATCCTTGGAACTATCTACAGTAAGATATATACCCATACGATATACAAAAACACAGAACATATATGATATGACATACACCTCACCAAGGTTATCAAAAGTCTTACTGAAGTAGTTCTAAAAGAGAACGCCCATACAACCTCTTCAATATTACCTGAATAATCCATAAGACCTCCTCATATTAGATCATGCTAACTTATAAACCAACTTTTCTATCTAGAGTCATTCTCCAAACTTCCCTAGATAAGACATGAAGAGATCATCCATTATGCTCCCTTCACACATTAACTAGGCAATCCTTACAGTTACTCCAGATTAGGTACTCATTCATATACATACTTTCTAACAGAAGTTGTTACTTCATTAGTTCACTGAGAGACATTTATTACATAATAACTTTCAAGTAATGGTCTTGGAGAAAACCTAGGGACTCACTAACTAACGTCTTCAAAGCCTAAAGGTGTAATGTCTAGGTAGTGTCCCATACCACCACCTAAACTTCATATACTTCTCAAACACTAGTACGTACCCCATATGATTAGAATAGGCAAGAACCAACATAGAACATGGTAGCAAAGCATGGAATGCAGAGTTGTAACATAGTCCGATGGATGGTGTTCTACTTGCTAATGGTAGAACTTGGACACATCCCATGTAGGTACATGGTTAATGAATATGAAGGGTTTGTTTGCACTCTGACCTAGTTCTTATATAGACTACAGTCCCTTACAATACTCACTTGGTGATACCCTTTGTTCTCATAGAGTAATTCACATTAAAAGATCACATGAATCGGTTCCATATATAGCTCATAACCCAATCACATACACCCTACCAAAGAGGTCCCCTATGGTTGCCTTTCAATGGAGAAAAAGATAGCTTAATAACTTTCCTAACGATGATTTCATGTTGTTGCAGCCAACCAACCTTAAGTCCACTATTCATAAAAGAAGGATACCATTACGACTTTTGACTTCAACGACATCATAACCTTATTTCTAGAAGTTTACATATAAAGGACCTTGTTAGCAACATTCAAGGTCTCATGTCATTCATACGTAAAATACTAAGAGGCTTTAGCTTCCTAAGTCATGACATTTCATATTCAGATATCTTTCATGCATCAAGAAGAGGGACTTAGGTCTACCTAATGACGACACTACTTTCTCATAACACATGTAAGAAGTTATCACGAACTACCTTAGTCATACACAACCATTTAAGTTACAATATATTAGCCTTACCACATCCATATACAGCTTCATCATGTATCATCATAAAACAGGAATCATAACATAATAACTCAGACATGATCATACAAGCACTATAAGGCACCTTACTGTTAAACTTCACAAATAACACATATTATCTATCATGCTTCAAACCACATGTTCATAGAAGACATAACATCTTAGAAATGATTACATTACTTCAAATTATACCTTCATATAAGTCCTAAAAATGTTTCTAATAAAATTCATAAAGTAATGTCGACGAGGCCACACTTTCACAAAGGTAACACATAAACACCGCCACCATAAGTGGACCATACCAATCATCATTGTAATACAAAAGCTATAAATAATGTTAAGAGATTTAGGGAAGCATACGACCCATTCGATCTCACAACTTCCATCCATAGCCAAATCAACCAACACAATACTCAAAGGCCCTTACTGATGTCCATCATCACCAATTCAATCCAATAGGTTTAATATACAATGAATCTAAGAATGTATAATACTCATATGATCAAATTAATACAGACTTTAAAACATATAATCATAATCTATACATAAATTAATAGCCATAACAATCTATAAATAAACTTACTAATATAAAAGAATGATCACATCACCCATAGCATAGCAAATTATAGAGAAATGAGAAGGTCAAAGGTTCATAGAGATTTTTTTTAAAAAAACTTCAATTGTACATCAATAATATCATATGTTAATGTTTTAAAACGTTTCATGCAAGAAACCAAGACATAGAGTGGAAATTGAACTTTTTCATCTTTTTAAAATCTTCAAAATTATCTTTGAAATTGACTATGAGGTGACAACAAGCCTTACATGAAGAATTACCATACCTTATTAAAAGAACCCAAATATATTTGAAGAAGAAACTCCATTGAAGAGCCATTATCAAGCTCCATCTTCACCTTGAGCTCTCGTCAAGGTCTTTAGAGAAACATTGGGAGGGAATGGGTTTTGATCTAGGTTCTAGGGTCTAAATGAGAGTTTAATGAATTATATACTCTTAAAATACCCATAAACACCTAAAATAACCGTGCTCCTAATTTATAATACCAGGATGTTAAACCTCTAAACACGCTCGTCTAGGTATTAGGAACGTCTTCAAACAAGTTCAACATTAAACAAGCCACGCAACATGCTAAAATACATCAAAACTCACAAGGACATCCAATGGCTATCTTTCGAAGGTCACGGGACATTTTTGGGTGTTTGACCTCCAAACCTTACAAACTCAACATGCTGACTCTAATACTATTATAAACTATATATGAACCTCATATCCTCATTACACACACTAAGTACATGAAAACACATAAAGCTCATAGGTGACTAGTTGTCGAACGTCTTGGTTGTCCCTTGACATTTGACTTCAAACATAACCCAAATCTTTAGAAATTACCTCCAAAATCATGTTAAACAATTTAGGACTTAATTTCATGACAAACACATTAGCCCCTCTTTTCACATAATTCATTTTCGAGGTGTTACAGTCTTTTATGATGAAGTTTATTAATAATGAATGTGGTGTGCCTGAGCTCATGGAGATCTCAAGGAGCACATCGTGGTAATAGTAGTATGGGATGATAATTTCACATTGCACTTTGTGTAACTTGTAGGTCCACTAGGAGAAGGGCACTTAACTGAAGTTTTTAAATGCAAGTATGTTTCTCAAGTAAATAATAGTTATGGAGTGTGGACTTGGTACCCGTGCTAACTAAGCCTATAATGGGTAGTCTTGAGTATCATTTAGGTGTTCATCGAAGGAATTGTATGAGCGGTTCCATTATGTCTTACCTTAGTGATTCTTAGTATAACCTTGGTTAGGTAATCTTCTATGGAAATGAATTCACTCTAAGTTGAAGGTTTGAGTTCACTATAAGATTTCTTAAGTTAACTATAAAGTGGTACTTTCTGTTAGAATGATGGAAGTTATTTCGTATGTCCTAAATGATGATTTAAATGTTAATCTACTTCTATATTCATATACTTATTTGGAATGAAAGCTTATTTATACATAAAGAAATGTCCTCTTTTGCATGATATTTCATATTGCCATACTTAGTACAATATTTTAACTAGCCCCATACTTTTCTATACTTTGTAAGTATAGGTTGGAGGCAAGTGGAAGTTTTAAATGCATACTTGGGAAACGAATCTCTCAAGATTAATTATTTTATCGTATATTCGAGGTTATAGTCTTTATTTTTTTGTTCTTGTATAAGAAATATTATGTATTTTCTTTCAAATGTAAAGGGACGTGTCCCTAACATATTAAATTGTGTCTTTAAGTTCACTTGTGAAGACGAGACTGATCTTTAGTATTTATAAAAGATATTTTCTTTTTAATTATATTATCATGAAATTGTTTAATTCTAAGCTACTTTTCATGTCTTACATTCTGAATGATAGCAAAAAGTCTAGTACAAGACTTCTGAAAGGTAAAGTACGCAATTATTCCGACCCAAGGGTTGCCCTAACTGCTAGGGTGTACTTTCATGTCGTGACACTACCTAAGATAAGGTTATTCCAATTTCATTAATCAAACTCCCTGCCTAGAATTATTCTATCACTAACCTAAGACAAGAAGAAAATGCCCATACACTCTCTCCAAGACAGCTTAAGCATTCCTTAAAGCTATTCTAGGTACTTGCCTTTTCATTAACACACCTTAACTTAAGTCATTATGTTCATTAGATTAATCAAGAGACATTAAACATTTAAGGACAATAACATAATGGTCTTTGATAAGTCCTAGGTGCCAACATAATAACATCTTCAAAACCTAATCATGCAATGTATACATAGTGTTCCATTCCACTAAATAAACTTCATAGACCTTATCCAACACTAGCAAGTATCCACATGATGAGAATAGGAAATAAGAGATATAGACTATACTCGCTAGGCATGGAATTCCGAGTGATAAACCTACTCTGAAGGAGTGTGTTTTACTTGACAATAAGAACTAGGACACAACCCATAAAGGCACACTATGAAAGAGTATCGAGGGTTTATTTGTTCCTTAATGTCATCTTATTTAGAGAAACTTCCCAATCATACTAACTCACTGCTAGAATTTGTTCTTTGAAATCATTTGAAATAATGAAGTATATGAAGAGGTTCTTTATCTAGTTCACAACCAAATCAGAACATCTTACAAAGGAGGTTCGAAAAGGTTGCCTTATAATAGCTAAGAGGATAGCTCAATGACTTTCCTAAGGATGACTTCCTGCCGTTCCATCCAGTCAACCTTAAATTCATCATTCACACAAGAAGGATACTATTACGACTTTCATCAAGGATATCATAACCTGCTATCTAGGTTGAAGTCCACATAAACGACCGTCTTAGGTATGTCAAGGTCACATGTTAATAACACATACAAGAGTAAGGAGCTTTAGCATACTAGGTCAAAAATCCATATTCACATTCTACACGTAACAAGTAAGGGACACAAGTGTACAAAAACAAGACATACATATGCTTTACCTTATCACATATAATCCAAGAAGCACTTAGGGACAACAAACTTTACTATAGGTCACCCTACTCACGAATATATCACAATAAATATAAACTTGTAGAAGTCTTATATAAGTAATTAAGAAGCATCATACTTCAAAATCAAGTAATACACAAAAGGATTTATCTATAGCCTACTTGAGTCACATATTATCAACTAGGAGAACTCATGCTTTGACTTCACATTTACACATAAACAATAAAGACCTTCACAATACTGACATAATAAATTTATAGATCATGACATCATAATACATAAAGTAATGTCGATGATGTCACATTGTTTGACTATTCACAAAGTAATGCCAACGAGGCCACATAATTCAAAATTATAGCACAAAAATATCGCCACCATAAGTGGACCGTACAAATCATCATCACTGTTTAAGGCCTATACTACACAATATAGAGTAAGTTAGTGCATCATACCATTAATCCAATCTCACAACTTCAATCCATAGCCAAATCACAAAACACAATACTAAAAGGCCCTTACAAATGGCCATGATCACCAATTCAATCAAACAATCTCAATATTTAATGAACTAAAATTAATACAATACAAATTCATCAATTTAGGAAAGCCAACGTATGATTCTTACATATTTCTTTCAAAATTCAATTTCCCAAATAAAACTACATGAGAATTCATTCGTATAAAGACATGATCAATTCACCCAAGATATAGTCAAAACTAGAAGTTCATGATTTGCTTGGGCTCATAGAGTTTTTAGGTTAAAATCATCAAATTAACATCAATTTCATAGAATTTAGTGATTCAAAACTTTTTATGGAAGAATCATGATTAGATTACAATTTAAAAGGTCATCTTTTGAGAAAGATTTGGAAAACCTCTTAGAAGATCGACTTCTTGAAAAAAAGAGATTCAAGGATGAAAATCATTCTTTAATTGATTCTATACAAATAAAATTAAGGATAATTCATGGATAAATAATCTTTCAAGCTCCAATCTCCATCAATGCTTCATTGGTGTTTTAGAGAGTTCAGTAGAGGTCTTGGGGTTTTCATTTTGAATAATGACTTCAATAGAAGTTCTAGACTTATAAAGCTACTCAAAAGAAGAAAAAATAACCTAATAAACTGAACAAATAATTTTAAGTAGGCTAGATGAAAGCCCGAAAGTGCCCTTGGGATGGCCGAGAAACTGCTGGAAATTGCAGGCCCATCAACAGTTCCCCATTGACGATGTGTTGATCCATCGACAAGCCGTATTGGCTAGTCGTCAATGATTTAATAGGCCCCAATTTGGGAGCTTAGGCTGCTTCCACTAAGTTTCAATATATTCCCACCTATTAGGAGGCATCGAGTTACCTACTGGGCGTCGATTGCCTCTGTTAGTTGCGCTAGTTTTGACAGCTTATTTGCTAGAAGTTGGGTCCTCCTCAAGGACCCTTTGGTTGATCATTGGGGAATATTACCTAGATGATTCTAACCTGAATATACTCATAAACATATTGTGGACCTCTCACGTTAATTTCATTCTAAACGAACACATTAAACCTAACGAAACACACTAAGGTTTTAATTACCCGATATGACCCCCAAAAAGAAAGGAGCACTCATTGGTCAGAACATGGCGTACATGACCTTTCAGAGGTCTTGTACTAGCGATATTCTATAATTCATTACATAAGACATGAAAATTAGTAAGAAATTAAATCTTTTCATGACATTAATATTAATAATAAAATGTATTTCATAAATACAAAAGAGTAATCTCGCCTTCACAGGACATTTGAAAGACAACTTAAATATCTTAGGGACAAGATTGTTTACAGCAAATGATAAAACAAATAGGTCTTAACAATAGAAACTAAGAAACATAGACTATGTCCTCGAATATATGAAGACATACCGAGTATTGAGAGAGTCGATTCCCAATTTTTTCTTTCTACACTTCTTCTTGCCTCCAACCTATACTTATATATTTTAGAAAAGTATGGGGTTAGTACAAAGAATGTAATAATTATGGCATATGCAAAAACATGTGAAAAAGCACTTTTTAGTAAAATAAGTTTTCTTGCAAAATAAGTAAAGCATTCACGAATAACAAATTAAAATAGTATAAGAATTATCATTTATCACATAAAATAGAACTCTCATCATTTTAGAACCAAGATATAATTTAACAGTAAACTCAAATAACACTACACTGACCACATGTGACATTAAGTGAACACATCATACCAAATACAGTGAACTCATTTACTTTCATGTTTACCTAACCAAGTTATCCTATGACTCACTAGGGTAAGACATGAAGGAACCGCTCATACACCCCGTTCAATGCACGCCTACATGATCCTTATGACAACAAACCATAGGATTACCTCTCATGGAAAACAAAGTCACACTCTAAACTAGACGTTACGAGAACATTCATACATTAACGACGTCACATAGGTGCACTACTCCATTGGGACTTGTAAGGTACCCCAAATGCAATGTGAGAGTAGCATCCCATACTACTACACCGACTTAGTTCTCCTTGAGGATTCTTTTGGGTCAAGCACATTACATTAATCATTGATAACTTCATTATATAAAACTTAACTTTAACATGCTTCCATAAAATTAGAACATAAGTTATCTAACTTCATTTACAGCACATTATAACTCATTCATGCACTTTGTACTAAACATACCAAGACTCCCCTTTCGGAATGTCTTCTTTGTGCAATGCATAAATAACATACCATTCTACCACCTACCCTAAGTAGTACATTCTTTTAGGACACTTGTTTACTTCATTCCTTTGTGGGGCTAGCTTAACTGACATAGACCGTTAGATCTACACGTGAAATCCCAATATTAGCCCTTATCGGATGAGGGATTCCCACTTGCCTTGAGTAGGATCATTCTTTTAACTTTTACATGGCTTATCCAGTAGCTATACCTATGTGGGTGTATAGTTAAGGGATAAAGAGATTTCTACTAACTAACTCATTCTCTACAAACGAGGAGTACTCATCTCAAGAGGTACATTGGAATACAACATGTCAACTCACAAAGTGTAACCACCCCTTATTCATATCCTCTCGGTGTTAAGAATAACACCCTCACAGAGTCTCAACATTATATACAATAGGTTAAGGATAACTAGTTGACACCACATAAAAAATTATGAAGGGTATGCATCTTCTGACCTATCTTAAACGCTCTTGGGAGATAGTGAGGTTGCTACTATACACTTCATCTTAACTCGTGAAGAGTGTTCACAACCAAACTCCCCTTATTCACATTTACTAACTTCATTCATTCATTAAAGTATGAGTTTGTGAGTGTACATGTGAGCACACCTTTCACATAATCACCATTTTATCAACATTGAATTCTAAAAATACTTACACCTTCATTCATCATATTACACACTTTAACAAGCTTCACATTAACATACATTTCATTTACAGATAATCTCTAGCATACTTCACATAACAAGCTTCATAAGGCACATCAACAAGAACAACATCATTATCTTCTTATTTCACATAATATGCCTTCCTATCCTTATTAACAATAGTTAAGTAGATTCACATTCATATATTTCAAGTAAAAACCTCCACCAAAGGAGGACCATACCACTAAAGAGCATTTTATTATAAGAGTTAAACAATGTGACCAACATATCGGTTATCCAATATTGCAACAACTATTCACAATTTGCTCAATAATTCATCATAAAATAGCCCTAGGGAAGTACCTAAACAATTATATCAACATGTAGAAACCAAAGCTCAAACACTACACAATCATGTTCATTTAGCCTATTTCTTAAATTAAAAGTTGGAAATATGCATAGGCATGGATTCGTTAGGGTCATGAGGTTAAAATAACAAACTAATACTAAAAACAAAACCTTTGAATCATTAAAATATTTTTATATGAAGACTCATACTTAGAGTCAAAAACAGAAGAAGATAGAGTTTGGAAATCTTTCTGAACTCTTTTAAAAATGACTCCTTCAATGGAAGAGTGTTCAAGGATGACTACCATACCTCAATGATAATGAACAACTAATTTTGAAGAAGAACACGTCCACCACCAACTCTCCAAGCCCTTCCTTGAGTCCAAACTTCTATAGGGTTTTGGGAGAGTCTTTCTTTAGAGAGAGTGTTTGAATGTTTGAAATGAGGGGTCTTGTCTAGGTCTACGAATTAAAACATATTTAATATACTTTTAAAAAGTACTAAAATAATGATCCTAAGTTCATAACAGACTAGGGGTTAATTTTAAAAACACCCCAAGCCGAGGCAGAAAAACCTGACAGCTTTTACAAGTGCCTATCGACAACCCATAGCTACTGGGCGTCGTCTGATTGATGACCCTCCCTGCTGGGGCGTCGATGGAATCAGAGGCCTATTCTTTGGGGTCTAATCTCCCACTAAGTTTGGGACTACGCCCCTCACATGAAGGGGCCTCGCCTTGAATAGGTTCATCAGATTGATGGGCATTGATTGCACAGTTTTGGCAGGTTGGTTTCCAAGTCTTAGGTCTTCTTCTAGGACCCCTTGTGGGTCCCAATTGGAGTCATACACGGACGTTAAACCCCTACAAAAATTCTTCTAGGTATTATTATCATCCCACATCGATTTCAACTAAAATGAACAGATAAAACTCGCTAAAACATATAAGGAGACACAAGCAGTTTCTCATGTATACAATCCGAACGTCGTGGATGTTCTTGGACGTTTTACTTCCAAGAGACACCAAAATTCATACACTGAATAAAGACATCATATTTAACCATTTTAATACAAAATCAAATAATGAAACATTTACAAAGCTCTTGTTCACCTTAGTTTGTTATTGGGTGTTACATTCCCCCCCTCCCCCTTGGAACAACATTTGTCCTCGAATGACACTAAATACTTTTAAGGAAATCAATGACTTACTATCAGCATATAATACAGTAAATAAAGGATAAAATATTCATAATAAGTGCACCAAACTTTCAAGGAACACAAACTACACATTTATAAACAATTTTCCATCAAAGGCAATGTTTTAGAAAAAAAGAAGTTTCCAAATTCAAGCACACACTGAATTCTTAATTTATGGAGGAACTATGTTCTCCAACATTAGACATGCTCAAAAACATCTTTTCTACACACATTGAAACCATTATTTATGAAAATGCAATGTTTTTCAAACTTTGCAATTGTTACAGTGAGCACCAAACTCTCACACTGTGAAACATGCATGAAATTTCAACAGTTTCTCCTTTAAGAAATTTATCAAGAAATCATGAACATAAGATATAAAAAACCATATAAACTCATCTTGTAACACAAAAACAACAAACACAAAGGGCTATGACTTACCTAGACTATCAACTTCAGATTAGTTCTTCCTCCTAGTGCCCATCCCATAAGGAGGATTCTTCTTTGGAGCATTAGGATCTAGACCATCTTGAGCATCTTAATTGACCTCTTTCGCTTTTGCCTTGATTTTAGGACAGTCCTCTCATAATGTAATTCTTACTAGCACACGGAAAGAAACCATCCATTCCTGCAAGACACTTACTCATATGTTGCTTCCCACAAGTATCACACCTAGACCTCTAAAAATTATGGCCACCTCCTTGGATATTTTAGATAGGAGTTATATCCTTGTTCCCTATGGAAGACTCTTGGTGATAGAACTTGTTCTTAGGTTTTGGTAGACTAGATTCATCAAACCTAGGCCTCTTCCAGTTTTCCCTTATCTCCCTAATTTTGGACTCCTCCATTTGTTGTGCATACACCATAAGTCTAGAGATATCCATATCATTAATGTGAATTGCCTTTCAACGCTCCTTTTCCACCTAACTAGACATTCACATCAATAATTTATTCATCCTAGCCCTAGGGTTCGCTACCATGGTTGTGGCATACATAGAGAGTAGGGTGAATTAGTGAGAGTACTCTTTTATACTCATTCCCCCTTGACGGAGATTCATGAATTCAACCATTTTCTTCTCTATCCACTCTAAGGGAAAGAACCTATCTAGAAAAGCCTCTTTGAACACTTTCCAATCTACCGGACCATCCCTTAATGGTCTCTCATTCCTCCATTGCTTAAACAACACTTGAGCCACATCTTTGAGTTGGTAAGAGGCTAGCTCCGCTCTCTTTCTATGATTCACACCCATAGCATCCACCACCTTGAATATTCATCTTTGAAGCTTTGTGGATCTTCATCTACCTTAGTTCCATGAAAAGTAGGAGGGTTCATCCTCATGAAATCAAAAATTTTAGAAGGTGGTGAAGTTTAACTTTCAAAATGAACATGTTTCAGAGTGGAAGGAGGTAAATTCTATTTCTAGATGTCATGTCATCTCTTGTTTAAAAGCATGAAAAAATGATTTCCAAAGGGTGCTTATATTACATAGAAATAATTCAAGATTTAGACACCAAAATTCCTCCAATTGAGTCGTTCCCTATAATGAGGGAATTCCTGGAGGTCTTTCCTAGTAATCTTCCCAGTATTCCTCCCGAACGAGAAATTGATTTTGTTATTAGTTTGATACCGGATAAAAACCACATATCAATTCCTCCTTATCGGATGACTCTGGCCGAATTAAAAGAGTTGAAGGCTCAACTTAAAGATTTGCTAGACAAAGATTTCATTCGACCTAGTATTTCTACATGGGATGCTCCTGTTTTGTTTGTGAAAAAAAAGGATGGTCCCTTGGAATGTGCATTGATTATCTCCAACTCAACAAAGTCCTTATTAAGAACAAATATCCTCTCCTCGGATTGAAGACTTGTTTGATCAACTCAAAGGGGCAAGCTATTTTTCTAAGATTGACATGACGTCGTGTATCACAAACTTAGGGCGAGAGGTGAGGATATATCAAAGATGTCATTTCATACTAGATATGGTCACTATTAATTCTTAGTAATGTTCTTTGGTCTAAATTCCATCAATGTTTATGGACCTAATGAATATGTTGATTTGAAGTTATCTAGATTCATTTGTCATTGTCTTCATTGGCGATATCTTTGTACATTTTAAAAATGAGGGTGAACACATGGGTTATTTGAGAGTGATGTTGCTAGTACTTAAATAACATCAATTGTTTGCCAATAATAGCAAATGTGAGTTTTGGTTGAGGTCAGTGGAATTTCTTGGTCATATCATCTATAGTGAGGGAGTTGAGGCTAATCCCAGGAAAACGGAGGCGGTGAAAAATTATCCTAGTCTATTGACTCCAACCTACATTAGGAATTTCTTGGGTCTAGCGGGCTATTATAGGAGGTTTATAGATGGCTTTGCGTCCATTACATCTCTCTTTACTACTTTGACCTAAAACAGCAAGAAGTTTGGAAGACGGAGGCTTGTGAAAAAATCCTCCAAATGTAGAAAGATAGGCTTACTTCCGCTCCGGTGTTTACTTTACTAGAAGGATACAAAAGGTTTCATTGTGTATTGTGATGCATCGCGAGTTGGTTTTGGGTGTGTGGTTATGCATCCTTGGAATGTAATTGCCTATGCTTCTCGATAATTTAAAGTACAAGAGAAGAACTATCCAACTCATGACCTTGAGTTAGCAGCCGTGGTTTTTGCTTTAAAAATTTAGAGACATTACTTGTATGGTTTTTATGTTGATGTGTATGCCGACCACAAGAGTCTATGATATTTTTTTACTGAAAAGGAGTTGAATATCAAACTAAGAAGGTTGTTGGAATTGTTGATACATTATGATATGAGTGTTCTGTATTACCCCGGTAAGGCCAATGTGGTTGTGGATGCTCTAAGTCATATGTCCATGGGTAGTGTGTCTCATGTATAGGAAACCAAGAAAGACCTACTGAAAGATGCTAATAGGTTTGCTAGATTAGGTGTTCGATTAGAAGATTCTGAAAATGGTGGTTTTACGGTCCATCATAACTACGAATCATCTTTAGTGGTTAAGGTGAAGTCCAAACAACACCTTGATCAACTATTGATAGATTTGAAGGAATCAGTCTTTTGTAATCTTAATGATTCATTCTCCTTAGGAGGGGGTTGGTGTATTAAGGTATGAAGGAAGATTGTGTGTTCCCAATGTAGATGGTTTGTGGTACCAGATTGTAGAGGAAGCTCATGGGTCCCGTTAATCCATGTATCCAGGTTCGACAAAGATGTACCATGCCTTAAGGGAAGTGTATTTTTGGGAAGGTTTCAAAAAGGACATAGCAAAATTTGTTGCTTGTGCCCAAATTGCCAAAAAGTGAAAGCCAAACATAAAAAGTCGGGTGGTTTACTTCAAGAAATCAAAATTCCTACTTGGAAGTGGGAAGACATCAATATGGATTTTGTAGTAGGTTTTCCTAAGACACAAAAGCAATATAACTCAATATCAGTGGTTGTGGATGTCCAAGTCCGCTCATTTTATTCCCGTCAAGTCTACTTATTCGGCAAAAGATTATGAAAAGATCTTCATAGATGAGGTTGTCTGTCGCCATGGTACTCCATTATCTATCATATCTTATAGGGATGCACAATTCACATCTAGGTTTTGATGGTCATTTAAAGAATGGATAGGTACCAATGTCAAGTTAAATACCGCTTTTCATCCATAAACGAATGGTCAAGTGAATGTACTATTCAAACGCTTGAGGATATGCTTAGAGCTTGTGTCATTGATTTCAAGGGAAATTGGGATAGGCACTTGCCTTTGGTGGAGTTTGCTTATAATAATATTTTTCATTCGTCCATATCAATGGATCCTTGTGAAGCTTTGTATGGTAGGAGGTATATCTCCTATTGGGTAGTTTAAAGATTGTGAGTCTTCGATTCTTGGTCCCAATTTGATTTATAGACTTTAGAGAAACTTCATATCACAAGGAATTGGTTACAAAGAGCCTATTGTCGCCAAAAGTGTTATGCCGATCATAGAGAAGGGATTTATAGTTTGAGAAAGGTGATAGAGTGTACTTGAGAATTTCACCTATCAAGGGAGTGGTTAGAAATAGCAAGAAAGGTAAGCCGAGTCGTTGTTATGTGGGTCCTTATGAAATCTTTAAAAGGGTTGGTAAAGTTGTCTATGGGTTAATTTTTCATAGTGAATTGGCTTCGGTTCATCCGATTTTCCATGTTTCTACAATTAAGAGTTGATACTGATCTTGAGTCTATTGTTAATATTAAGGGACACAATGTGAAGGACAACCTCTCCTAAAAGGAGGTTTAGGTTCAAATCCTTGATACGCAAGTGAAGAGTTTGAGGAACAAAAAAAGTTTCTTCCGTAGAAGTGTTATTGAAGAATCACCTAGTTGAGGGTGCAACATGGGAGGCCGAGACTGACATGAAGTCCTGTTACCATCATCTATTTGATAACTAAGATTAGTCATTCTTCTTAATAATTAAATTAATGACTAAAATAGAGGTTTCTTGATTTTTTGTGAAGTTTTGCAAAAGTGTGCATTTTTGTTGTTGTTACAGCAAAGATTACATTGAAATATGCCTATTTAACTTAACAATTGTTAATTTTGCTCTTTGTCTTATGTTGATTTATGTTGTGCATTTTGATATAGTGAGCCTTTATTGAATTATATGAAGCACGTCGATAAGTTAAACTGTGATATAATTGACTCATGTAAAGTATGTTGATCTCTTGTTGTTATGAGAAGGATAATTCTCACAATGTAATGTTGTGTCTTATGTGTAGTAATTGAAGTTTTTGAATTGACTTGTCTAAATGATATGATTGATGTTGTAACTCATGTTTACATGTATTGTTGTTGGTCTGGATGCTTGTCTTTAGTCTATTCCTTCCTTTCTATGATTTTAGTGTCATTCGGGGATAATGTTCCTAAGGGGTGGATAATGTCACACTTCAGAAAACTTAAGATGTGCTCTAGACCCTAAAATAGGTATCAAAATGTTTAGATACTGTTTTAAGGTCTATTTTAATGTATATAAGTCATTTAGGAGGTTTAGAATCCAAAACGTTAAAGAACGTCCATGACGTCCAAAAAATAGTTCAATGCCGTGCCTTAGTATATTTGACTAGCTTTTTGACGTTAGAAATTAATGAAATTTAATGGAAGGGTGTATAACATGTGCTAGGGTTGATATATAGTCGAAAATTCCTGGTACGACTCCCAATGGACAAATAAAAAGGCCCTTAAGGAGGACCCTTTCGTTTTGTTGTCAAAAGCATTGCCTGGGCTGTGTGCAACCATGAGGAGAGTCAACAGAGCATGTGTTGATCGACGGGGAGTCGATTCAAACCGTAGACCAACACTTAGTCATTTCCTCTGAGTGCCCATTTGGACAAGCTGTTGAACTAATCGACGAAGTGCAGGATGGAAGAGGGCATGAGTCGTTCACTCATTGACAGACCGTGGTCGAGGTCTCGTCTGTGAGGGCTTGACTTTGCTGCACATTTTAAATTGGATCCAATTAATTAATTAAGGGGGTAGGTCGTTAGGTGGGGGTTAATGGAAGTCAAATAAATTTAATTAACAACCAATATAAAGACCCCATCCCCATTTGACTAATGTAATCTCTCATAACTCACAAACCCAAATTCTCTTCATTCTATCATCTCTCGCTCTCTAGTTGAAGATTTCCTTTGAAGACTAGGCTATGGAAGGGTTCAAGGGAAGTAAAGAGACGAATTTACCCATCAATATTAATAAAACATTAAGGTATGGTATGAAATTAACCTTTCAGACTTCTTTCCCCAAAGTGTCCATTCATATTGGTTTCAAAAGTTGAGTTTTCATGTGGGTCTCTTTCAATCTCGAAATTTGTCTTCCAAACTGATTGGTTTATGAATTATTTATATATTGTTGATTAAAGATTGATGAATTATGACTGTATTATACTACTTGATTGTTTGGTCTAAATTGTAGAAGGTGAATCATTCCCCTTAACCATAAATTATGATGTTAATAGGAATTGTATAATGTTTGTTCAGTTTACTTCGTTATTGATTAAATTACTATTATATGATGTTATTGTATCAATTGTGAATATATTAAGATGAATTATAGGTCTATCATTCTAGTTCTTGAGTAGTTGATCTAGGTTATGAAACATGTTATAAATTTGACATATGTCTATTATCTTAAGCTATGAACTAGTAATGAATTGTGATGTAGTGATTCAATTGGCCTTGAAATCATGTTTCTTATTCTTGTATGATGATATTAATCACCTATTTGTTTGAGTTAAGGGTTTATGGTAAGATCTTCTTGATGGATTATGAAAAAGACTTGGTAACTCTTATGATCCCTATTCTTTAATTCAATATTGGTTACTTGAGATTAAGTGATGATATTGCATTAAAGTATATCTTGTATACGGATTGATAGGACCGGTGTGATCTTGATTGAAATGTCTTGACTATGGTTGTGAGGTTGACTAAGATGTAAATGTTTTAAGGATGATTACCAATGTGCCTTATCATGAATGACTATGTAAATGTCCTAAGCTCATTTATATGCATTGTAATGAAAGGATTTATACACATGCAATTCTTATTGTGCTATGACGATGATGATTATACAAGGGATAGACTCTATGACCTTAACTAATCTATGATTTTTAATAAAGGTTGAAAGACATTTCAAAAAGGGACTCTAGCTTAGCACCGAGTGAACTAGAGTGAGGAGTGTCCCTTCCAACATAGGGAAGGTAGGATCACTAATGTATCTTGAGATCGGAGACTATAATGCATGTAACATAAAGAGGTTCCCAATTATATCTCCTATTTCTTTAACAATGTTGCCCCCAATGAAATACTAGCTAGTGGATCCATGTAGTTGCTATGTTCATGTATTGGTACTATCTTGGCAAGTAGTCCACCTTTTTTTGGTTTAGGGTTCTATGAAACCGGATTGAAAAATTAGCTCATGTGGTTTATGTTGGTTGAGGAAAAATGTTCCTAAAAGGTAAAATGAATTAATGAATGAACTCTAACTAGGATGACCTAAGAGGTTTTGCTTAGTCTAGGTAGGGGTATGGGAATCTACCTATACACTGCACTAGTTATCGTTGAGGGAAGTCCTAGAAGTATGTTCTTATGTATGTATATGTTTATAATTGTAAATTATATGTATATAATGATCATACATGTAAATGACATTATGTGATGTTGGTTGTTCTTATAAATATGTATTTGGTCTCCGGTAAAGTAAGAAGATATGTATTCTTAAATGCCGTGTCATGTAAAGTCGCATATTAGCCATGGTTCTTGTTGAATTACATCATTGAGTTATGTTATGGGGCTTTTCATTCTCATTTATCTTGTTGACTTAATAAGGGTTCATCGGTGATTGTCCTAATTTTATTATGTGCCCAATTATGTGATATGCATGTTGATTTGACTAGACTTAGTATTCTTAGTCTTGTGATGAACATACTTTGGACTTAGTGAATCTATCTTAGTAATTTGAATGGTTTTCTTAATTATGCATAAGGCTTTCAAAAACTAATATAGCATCTTTTAATGTACCATGAACTTCGGGAAGTCTATTGGTGAGAAGGTTTGAAAAAAGACATACCGGAATTTATTGCTAAGTAACCAAATTGCCAACAAGTGAAACCTGAACATAAATAGACTAGTGATTTACTTCAAGAAATCGAAATTGCTACTTTGAAGTGGGAAGACATCAATATGGATTCTGTTGTAGGTTGGCCTACGACACTAAATTAATATGACTTCATATGGGTGGTTGTGATTACGTTGACCAAGTTCACTCGTTTTATTCACATCAAGTGTACTTATTCTGCAGAAGATTATGCAAAGATATTAATCAACGATGTTGTCTGTCGACATGGTATTTCGTTATCCATCATATTGGATATGGGTGCACAATTTACATCTAGGTTTTAAAGGTCATTCCATGAAGGGTTAGGTACCAAGGTTAAGTTAAGTACCACTTTTCATCCCCAAACGGATATTTAAGGGGAGTGTACTATTCAAACCCTTGAGGATATGCTTAGAGATTCTGTCATTGATTTCAAGGGAAATTAGGATAGACACTTGCTTTCGGTGGAGTTTGCTTATAATAATAATTTTTGTTCATCCATATCCATGGCTCCTTATGAATCCTTGAATGGTTGGAGGTAGATCTCCTATTGGGTGGTTTGAAGTTGGTGAGTCTTTGATTCTTGGTCCCGATTTGATTTACAAAACTTTAGAGAAAGTTCATATAAAAAAGGATTAGTTACAAACAGCCTATAGTCGACAATGATTTTATGCGATCATAGGACAAGGGATTTATTATTTGAGAAGGTGATGAAGTGTACTTGAACATTTCACCTATGAAGGGGTTTTCTAGATTTGGCAAGAAAAGGAAGTTGAGTCCTCGTTATGTGGTCCCCTATGAAATATTTCAAAGGGTTGGTAAGGTTGCCTATGAGTTAAGCTTCCCTAGTGAATTAGCTTCAGCTGATCCGATTTTTCATGTTTCTATGCTTAAGAAGTGTATCGGTGATCGGGAGCCTATTTTTCCTATTGAGGGACTTGGTGTGAATGACAACCTCTCGTATTAAAAGGTTCCGATTCAAATCCTTTTTAGGTAAGTAAAGAAGTTGAGGAACAAAGAGGTGGTTTCCGTAAAGGTTTATGGAAGAATCACCTACATGAGAGTGCAACATGGGACACAGTGTGAAGGATAACCTCTCCCAAGAGGAGGTTTAGGTTCAAATCCATGATACGCAACTGAAAAGTTTTAGGAACAAAAAAAGTTTCTTCCGTAGAAGTGTTATTGAAGAATCACCTAGTTGAGGGTGCAACATGGGAGGCCAAGACCGACATGAAGTCCAATTATCCTCATCTATTAGGTAACTAAGGTTAGTCATTCTTCTTTTTAATGAAATTAATGACTAAAATACAGGTTTCTTGATATTTGGTGATATTTTGCAAAAGTTTGCATTTTTTATTTTGTTACAATAAAGGTTACAGTAAAATATGCCTATATAACTTAACAATTGTCATTTTTTTTTCTCTTTGGCTTATTTTGAGTTATGTTCTGCATTTTTATATGGTGAGTATTTAAGAAATGATATGTAGCACATTGGTAAGTTCAAATGTGATATAATTTACTCATGTAAAGTATGTTGAGCTCTTGTTGTTGTGAGAAGGATAATCCTCATAATGTAATGTTGTGCCTTATGTGTGGTAATAAATGTTTTGAATTGCCTTCTGTAAATGATATGATTGATGTTGTAACTCATGTTTTCATGTATTGTTGTTGGTTGGGCTTCTAGTCTTGAGTCGATTCCTCCCTTTCTAAAATTTTAGTGTCATTAGGGGACGAATGTTCCGAAGGGGGGCCGGGGATAATGTAAAACTTCGGAAAACCTAAGATGTGTTCTATAGCCTAAAATAGGTTTATAAACGTTTAGAAACTATTTTTAGGTCTATTTTAATGTATATAAGTCATTTAGAAGGTTTTAAAACCAAAATGTTAAAGAACGTCCGAGACGTCCAAAAAATAGTTCAATGAAGTACTAGTGTGCCTTAGTCTATTTGACTTGCCTTCCAAAGTTAGAAATTCATGAAATTTGGTGGAAGGGTGTCTAACTTGTGTTAGAGTTAATTTATCTCCGAAATTTACAGGTACGACTCCCCAAGGACCAACCAATGGCACCTTAAGACGACCCTTTCGTTTTGGAGTCAAAAGCACTTCCTCTGCAGTGTGCAACCACGAGGGGAGTGGACGAGGCATGTGTTCATCGATGGGGTGTCGATGCCAACACTTAGACAATTTTGCTGAGGGTCAATTTGGACCAAGCTCTGAACTCATTGATAAAGTGCAGCACTAAACGGAGAAGGAGTCGTTGACTCACAGAAGGACCGTGGTCGAGTTCTCATCTGTGTGGGAATGACTTTGCTGCAGATTGTTTAATTCTTCCAATTAATTAATTAAGGGGTTAGATCGTTAGTTGGGGTTTAAGGTAAGTCTACGTGAGTTAATTAACACCCATATAAAAACTCCAACCCCATTTGAATAATCTAAGCTCTCATAACTTACAAACCCAAAATCTCTTTCATCTCTCTTCTTTCTCTCGTTAGTTGAAGAACTCAATTGAAGACTAAGATAGGGGAGGGTTCAAGGGATGTAAAGGGACGAATTTATTCATCAATATTTATCAAACATTAAGTTATGAGATCAAATCCACCTTTGTGACTTCTTTCCCCAAAGGGTCCATTCAAATTGTTTTTAAAAGTTGAGTTTTCATGTGGGTCTCTCTCTTTCAATCTCGAAATTTGAATTCCAAACTGATTGGTTTATAGATTCATTAGATATTATATATTAAACTATGATGAATTATGACTATACTATACTTCTTCTTGATGGGTTGGTCTAAATTGTACTAGGTGACTCATTCCCATTAACCCTAGGTTATGATGTTTATATGAATTGTATATTGTTGGTTCAATTTACTTAGTTATTGAATAAATTACTATCATATGATGTTATTTTATAAATTGTGAATCAATTAAGATGAATTATATGGCTATCATTCTAGTTCATGAGTAGTTGATCTAGGTTATGAAACTTGTTGTGAATTTGACCTAAGTTTATTATCTTAATCCAAAAACTAGTAATGTATTGTAATGTAATGATTCAATTGGCCTTGTAATCATGTTGGTTATTTTTTGTGTGAGGATATTACTCCCCTATTGGGTTGAGTTAAAAGTTTATGGAAAGACCTTGATGATGGATTATGAAGGAGACTTGGTAAGTTTTACGATCCCTATTCTTTACTTCAATTGTGGTTATTTGAGATGAAGTCATAATGTTTTATTAAAGTATATACTGTATTAGGATTGATAGGGTTGTGTGATGTTGAATTAAAATGCCTTGACTATGGCTGTGAGGTTTACTAACATGTAAATGTTATAAGGATGGTGATAACAATGTACCTTATCATTAATGACTATGTTAATGTACTAACATCTTTTTTTATGAAATGTAATGATTTATACTAATTCAATTCTTATTGATCTAGGATGATGATGATTATATAAGGGATAGACCCTATTGACACCAAATTCTGACCCTCACGATAATAATTATTATTGAGCTTCTTAATTTTAATCGTTTTGAAATAATTAGATTTTGAAAGTTTAAAACATTTTTCAAATTATTTTTGAATTTATCTTATCGTCTTTTATAATTGCATATATGGTTAGTATATTATTCAAAAATCACCTAAAAAGATCTATCTTGTTTAAATATCTTACTAATTTGTTTAGTTATATAATAGTTTATATGTTTGAATTGATCCTTTTAGTTACGTTGATTATTTTATTTCGTTAGAATTAAGAAGCTTGCTTATTTGATTCATATTTATTCATCTTATCTAGCTTTCAAATATTTACATCAATTTGAAAAAATCAGTTGGGTTGTTTCTTAATACATAATTCGATCCAATACTCTAACCCTCCAGCCCAACTCTAATCAATTTTAACTCCCAGCCAACCCTCTTCCCTGACTCAGCCACAAACCCAATTTACCTTTTAAATTTTCTTTAGCCCATTTTTTTAAAAAAATTTCTTCAAAAAGCTCCCAGAAGGTCCCAAGCCCAGAAAACAATTCAAACACGCATGAAATCCCATAGCGGATTTTCTCCACGCGCCTAATCATCCTCAATGCGAGAATAGACAACTTCAGGCAACTTTCAAGCGCTTCGCCTCTTCTCGCGCAAGGACGAGCAACGAGTGAGAGAGCTCCCCCCTATCCTTCTCTTTTTATGTACAACAAGGCAAAGTGCCTGAACTTTCGTCCTCTCAGTCTCAGTGGTAGAGAGGCATGTTGAATCATCCTTGACAACAGGAGATCACTCCACCTGGAAGTGAGGATGATTAAACTCAATTCCAAGCACCTATATCCCTTCCTCATCTAGCTTGAAGCCAGATCCTCTAGAAAAAGTTGTTGATCCAAAATGGGAAAGGGGGTTCGAATTCAAACGGGGACATGGAATCCCAATTTTGCCCCAATTCCCTGTCATTTTTTGTTTTTTCCCTCTCTTTTCAAAAACCCTAGATTCCTTGGTATATATATATTTTTATTGATCATTGTTTGAATGGGGGTATTTTTTTCTTGGTAGAATCAAGTGAGATCATTTGGAGTTAAAATATTCTTCTGTTCGGGAATTATTTTTTTGAGGAGTAGGGAAGAATATTTGGAAATTTACTAGTGAACTTTGATTAAGAGACATTCATTAGTAAGATCTTTGTTTATTCAAATACACAAAGGTGTTTAGAGGATAATTATTAGGGAACATGATAGAATGTAAGCTTTCACTTAACAAGTAATGGACCAGGTCCCTTACTTCAACTCAGAAAATTACCAGAAAGTTGAATGCAGTAAAATCAACACAATGATTTTACGTGGAAACCTCCTTGCTTAAGGGAGTAAAACCACGACCTGTCTCACAGGATTTTCAATCGTTTTCACTAATCTTCAAAAGCAAAAGCGAAACACGATTACACCAAATGTAAGAAAGAGTTATCAATCTTACCGTTAAGCAATAGACCTCTATTGCTCAACAAGCCAAAGTAGAAAAACAATCTACCCACTAAGCAATCCCACCTGGACAACCTAGACTTTTAACTCAACACACCAATTCCTTTATAGATTTAGGAGTGGTTTACAATTTACGAACAAGAGAATAAATTCCTAAAACAACTAGACGAAAAGCTCCAGATGTTGCTGTTGTTCGAGGAATGATTCTGCCTTTTTCCTTTTTGTTAGCCTTTGCAAGAGTTCTTGAAAAGTGTTTATCAAGTTGCAAAAACTACCAAAAAGTGTTTAGGAAAGTGTCTTTTGTATTGACAAGTCCCTTTCCTAAACATCTTGCCATTGGTTGGAAAGGTCACACTTTCTGACGCCATCGGGAAGTGTGCACCTACTTTCTGTACTATCTCCAGCTGGCAGTCGACTGGCTCACTCTCAAGAGAGCCTGGTACCTCTACTAGGTCCCTGGGTTTGTTTCATCTGCAATACTTCAAACAAGACACCTGCAATACTCAAGTAGAAAACCCGGTACCTTTATGAGGTCCCTAAGTTTGTCAAATCATCAAAACTACAAATAACATTTTCCCCCTTTTTGATGATGACAAACAATGATATGATCTGAGATCTTCACCAGAGTCGTTCCCCCTGACATTGTATTCCCCCTTTCTGCATATTCCCCTTTTTCTTAATATTCCCCTTTAATGCATGTTCCCCCTTAATGTATGTTCCCTTTTATTTTGCTACTTACAGTTTACTTCCCCCTTTTGGCATCATAAAAAAGATATGCAGTAAACCATTGAGTCAACATAAATATTGTACAAGATCAGAGCTAATCAGCAATCAAACAGTAGAGGACAAGCATTCACAAAAGAAACTGGGAAGAACATCAAAGGAATAAAGTAACCAACAAGCCATTATAACATAATACATTAAAAGCAAACTAAAAATCCATTAACACGAGAATTTGCCACACAAAAAAAAAAAACAAGGAGGGATTTGATTGACAGGTTTAGGAAGAGGGAGGGGTCTTGGATAGGGACTGGATAACAAGAGTGAGTCGTGCATTGGCAGCATCATTATCCTGGATGGCCTTTTCTTGCAGGGCAGTTATCTTCGCCCTCAACTCCTTGTTCTCTTTCTCCAGAGCTTGTGCAGCTGAAGAACCAGGTCCCTCAGTTTGTGCAGTAAGAAGCTCTGCCTTGAGTACAGCAATTTCAGCCTCTTTACCACTCAAACGCACAGTGAGTTCCTCAGTCTCATGTTTAAGCTTATCCAGGTCCGCAAGAAGTTGTGCCATTTTGCTTTTTGGCAAGCCTCTGCCTTCAATGCACTCACATTCAACCAAGGTGTGCTCAGAGATGGTCTGCTTGACTGTCCCCACCTTTCCAATACCAAGAGGAATCTGAAAGTGTGTGAATACTTTAGTGAGAAAGTATCCATATCCCATTCCATGTACTCCTTTCCTCTCGATAACTGTCTTGTGAATGTGTTCAATCATAAGACCAGGAAGACTCAGAGCCTCAAAGCTGCACAGCATCTCCATGATGTACAAGTCAGCAGCAGTAGCAAGTGTTCTCTTTTCAGTTCGAGGGAGAACCACTTTGTTGACGAACTCGAAGACCAGCTGATACTCACTCTTCATGAGTTTCTTATAGATCCCAGCAACCTTGGTTGTGGGAGTCTTTGAAATCAGAGATGCAAATTCTGAAGAGCAAGTTTTCTCCTGCACGGACCGGGTCCCCTCAGTAGGCACTCTGAGTATTTTGCCCAACATCTCCTCATTTAAAGAAATGGCAATATCGTTCACACGTGTGAGGAGACTCCCATCCTCCAGAAATTGAACATTGTAATAAAACTCACGGACCTCTTCTTCATGGAGGATGGGGGATTGCTTGTTGAACAGGTGCAACCAAGACTGGATCTCCACCATGTCGTGCAGAGAGTCCATGCCTGGAAGAGTGATAATCCCCATATCAAACACTCTACCAGCAAGAACTGCTTGGTTCCTCAGACTGTCAACTATTTCCTGCATGTTGACATTCTCACTTTTCTGGGCTTGAGAACCAGGTCCCTGTGTCCGCTTTCTCTTCCTTTCAGTTTTCTTCCCTTTTGACTGTGACTTCTCAACCTTCTTTGTAACCACTTCTCTTTTCTTTTCTGACTTCTTCTTGTCACTTTTCTTTTCAACCTCTTCCCCAGACAACTCAACCAAATTTTCTTTGGGTATCTTAAAGTGTGATACCTTGAAAGTTCGTGCACTTCTGACTGCGGCAGCAGATCGTGCACTTGCCTTCAAGGCATCCCCCATTAATTTCTGTGCAGCAGACCTTGTATTAGGTCTTCTCTTAGGAGCCTCCTCCACAACCTTTTCTTTCCCTTTTCTACTCTCCACCCTCCATTTTAAAGGTTCTTCTTTACTAGCAGATTCAGATGAAGAAGAAGAAGAATACCGCCCTAAATCTGGGGTTTTGTCAAAAATGGGTTGAGAAGGCCTTACCTCTTCTCTTTCAAGAGCAACAGTGTGTTCTGTTCTGGCCTCTTCCCTCATCATTGCAAGACTCTCAATCACGAGTTCCTCACTCGCTGCTAGAATATTTGACTCTGAAGCCCTGTGTTTTGGTAGATCTCCCTCAAACATGTTGTCAGGCAACATGTCTTCACAAGTACCAGGTACTGTAGAAGTGTTTAGATCAATGGAGAAGAACGGGTTATCTGGAGCATTTTGTGAGGGACTGGGTGGGAGAGGAGTGCTGGCTGGAGCAGGTGTTGGAGAATAGAAGGCAAGAGGTGTAATTTCATCAAGTGTGCCCAGCATTTGCGTCGAAGAAGATGACGAGGAAGACATGGTTACGATACAGGAAGAACGCAAGAGAGAAGGAAGACAGATTTGCCTTTGAATGTGAGAGGTCTTTGTGATAAATGAGAGAGATAAAGTTTCAAGATGAATGAGAGTTTCAGGAGAAAAGACCCCTTTTTAAAAGAAGTGAGAAGGTGCCAGGTCCATTGATTAGACGCGTCGTTTGAGAGAAAAAACGATTGGACTGATCGGTCAGAGTAACCGATGACTGACACGTGGCATTTTCAACGGTCAAAATTTTTAGTTTAAACTTAATGTAAAATGCTAACCTGGACAGGTACCAGGTACCATGATAGAGTTTAACTTCATTCCTTAATTGTTCTAACCTCTTCTTTTTGCTGAGCAGATCCCTATTGAAGGTATACCTACGAAAGGTACAAAAATGATCTTGAGCAAATATTTAAAATTCACACAAAGGATACCTGCACAACAGTTCTAACCATCGAGGGAATATTTCTGTTTGAAGCTAAAAACATCACTTGGAGATCAACATCCCCAACTTCAGCCGATTTCTCTCAAATTGGTCCTTGCTGAGAGCCTTGGTGAAGATGTCTGCAATCTGTTCCTCCGTTGGACAGTATGTGAGCACAATATTTCCCTTCTCAACATGATCTCTCAAAAAATGATGTCTAACATCAATGTGCTTTGTTCTCTTATGATGAACTGGGTTTTTTCCCATACTCACAGCACTGGTGTTGTCACACATTAGAGGGATTGCTTTAATGTGGATTCCAAAATCTTCTAAGTGTTGCCTGATCCACAGCAACTGAGAACAACAAGCTGCAGCAGCTACATATTCAGCTTCAGCAGTTGAAAGAGCCACAGAGTTCTGCTTCTTAGTGCCCCAAGAGATAAGTGAAGATCCAAGGAAATGAGCCATTCCAGAGGTGCTCTTCCTGTCAACTTGATAACCTGCAAAATCAGCATCTGCAAAACCAACCAGATCAAAAGTATCACCTGCAGGATAAAAGAGAACCAGGTCCCCTGTTTTCTTCAGGTATCTGAGAATGCGTTTTGCAGCCTTCAGGTGTGAATCACGAGGACATGCTTGAAACCTGGCACACATTCCTACACTGTAAACAATATCAGGTCTGCTAGCAGTCAGATATAGCAGGGAGCCAATAATTCCTCTGTACATTGTCTGATTCACAAGGGGATCAGATTCTTCTACTATCATCTTGGAATTTGTTCCCATAGGAGTGTCAATAGGTTTGGAATCAAACATGTTGAATTTCTTCAAAAGCTCTTTGATGTACTTCTCCTGGCATATTGAAATTCCATTTGATGATTGCTTGATTTGCAGTCCCAAGAAAAATGTCAGCTCACCCATCATGCTCATTTCAAACTCTCTTCCCATTAGTGATGAGAATTCTTCACACAGGTGTTCTGAAGTGGCTCCAAAAATTATGTCATCCACATAAACTTGAATGATAAGCAATTCTTGTTCCCTTTTTAATAAGAACAAAGTATTGTCTATCTTGCCTCTTTTGAAATCATTCTTCAACAGAAATTTTGACAGCCTTTCATACCATGCTCTTGGAGCTTGTTTCAGACCATATAGTGCCTTGTTTAATCTGAACACATGATTTGGTAGCTCTGTATCTTCAAAACCAGGAGGTTGCTTGACATATACTTCCTCCTTGAGATCTCCATTCAGAAATGCACTCTTCACATCCATTTGATACAGCTTGAATCCCATAAAAGCAGCAAAAGCTATTAAGATTCTAATAGCTTCCATTCTGGCAACCGGTGCAAAAGTCTCATCATAGTCAATTCCTTCTTCTTGATTGTATCCTTGCACTACCAGCCTGGATTTATTTCTAGTAATAGCTCCACTTTCATCAAGTTTGTTTCTGAATACCCACCTGGTTCCTATTATTGTTCTGCCTTCAGGTCGAGGAACCAGGTACCATACCTTACTTCTTTCAAACTGATGAAGTTCTTCTTGCATAGAGTTGATCCAGTCTGCATCACTTAATGCTTCTTTAACATTCTTAGGCTCAATGGATGATATGAATGCTGAGAATGCAACTAGATTTCTTGTTTTTGATCTAGTTTGAATTCCAGAATTCAAGGGAGAGATGAGATTATCAAGAGGATGTGATGAACTATGCTTCCATCCTGACCTTGCAGCAGACTGATTTGGCAGACCATCATGATCTTCTTCATCAGGAGTGACATCATCTTCTGGGGGTTCTGATGTACTCTGGCTGGAGTTTTGAGTAGTACCAGGTACCCTATCATCCTGTTCAACCTCAGCATCTTCCTCAGGTAGACTGTGATTCTGATCTTCACAATCATTTTTCAGTTGTTGATCTGCATCAGTTTGAGCGCCTTCAATCTTCTTGGATGTTAGCATTTTTAGCACATCATCATCATCATTTGATCCATCACTCTTCAAGCTTCCATTTTCATCAAAAACAACATGAATGCTTTCTTCAATGCATTGTGTTCGCTTGTTGAATATTCTGTAGGCTTTGCTGGATGAAGAATATCCAACAAATACTCCTTCATCACTTCTGGGATCAAATTTTCCCAGATCATCCTTCCCATTGTTCAGCACAAAACATCTGCATCCAAAGGCTCTAAGGTAATTCAGCATTGGCTTCTTGTTGTTGAGTAGTTCATAAGGAGTCTTGTTTAGCACAGCTCTTATTAGACACCTGTTGGTAACATGACATGCTGTGTTAACAGCTTCAGCCCAGAAACTTTGAGGAAGATTTGATTCAATAATCATAGTTCTGGCAATATTCACCAAGGTTCTGTTCTTCCTCTCCACTACTCCATTTTGTTGAGGAGTTCTTGGAGCAGAGAAGTTGTGGCTTGTACCATTTTCCATACAGAATCTATCGAGAGTTGAGTTTTCAAATTCTGTCCCATGATCAGATCTAATACTGCAAACAACTTGATTCAATTTGGTTTGAATCATTTTGAAAAATACCACCAACTCATCAGCTGTATCTGCCTTTGATCTCAAAAATCTCGTCCAGGTGTATCTTGAATAATCATCAACAATCACCAAAATATACTTCTTGCCATTTCTGCTTTGAATCTTCAAGGGTCCACACAGGTCCATATGCAGCAACTCTAAGGTTCTTGATGATGTTACCTGATTCTTGGGCTTGAAAGATGATCTGATTTGCTTTCCTTTGACACAAGCTTCACATATTTTATTTTCAGCAAACTTCATCTTAGGCAACCCTCGGACCAGGTCCTTTGAAATCAATTTATTCAATAAAGATGAACTCACATGTCCCAGCCTACGATGCCAGAGATCAGCATTTTCATTTTGAGCACTGAGACATGTCAAGTCATCTCCATGAGAGATTTCCAAGTTTGCCACATACATATTTTTACTTCTGTGTGCAGTGAGAATTACCTTGTTTGTAGTTAAACTCACCACAGTGCATTTCTCAGAAGTAAACTTGACTTCATTTCCTTTATCACAGATTTGTGAAACACTCAGCAAGCTGTACTTCAAACCATCCACATGGTAAACATTGTCGATTGAATCTTCAAGAGATCTTCCCACTTTCCCAACTCCCAAAATGTACCCCTTCTTGCCATCGCCAAATGAGACTCCTCCTCCTTGGAGGGTCTTGAGTGAGAGGAAGTTATTTACATCACCAGTCATATGTTTAGAGCAGCCACTATCCATATACCAACACTGACTGCTGCTCCTCTCACTCACCTGCACCAAAAGTCACTTGTTAAGCTTGGGAACCCATTTCAGCTTGAGTTCCCAGTAGGCAGACAAAGGAGTGATCAGATTGTAATTTGCCCAATACGGTAGACTTTGAATCCTTCTAACAAAGGACCTAGGAGCAGGAACAGATTTTTTCTTTGAAAATCTGTGAGTTGGGACAGATTCTGTAGGACCAGGTCTCTTATTTGGTACATTCTGTCTTTCAGCATAATTAGAGTATCTTTCACGAGAGTTTTTCCAGCTGACACACTCTTTTTTCAAATGTCCATTTTTTCCACAATGCAGACACAACAGATTATCAGACACAAACACATACTTACTGTGAGGATTATAAGGAGGACTTATGTTTAGACTTCCTAGTCCTTTCTTATTGAAATTACTCTGACTTGTCACATTTGACAATAACTTTGATGATTTGGTCCACTTAAGAGAATTTTCAAGTTCCTCCTTAAGTTTAACAACATCCTGTTCTAATTTGTTATTCTTTTCAAGTGACAATCTGAGATTTGTCTCAGAGTTTTTCAATTTTTCCTCAATTTCAGCTTGCAAGCTATTTGGCTCTCCATTTAGTTTTTCAGCCTTTTCAGTAAGCTCACTCAACTGATACTTAAGTTCAGAATTATTTAACTCTAGAGACACCATTTTTGCCATTGTCTCTTCAAGTTGAACTTTGTTTTCAGAAAGAATTTCAAGTTCAGCATTAATGGCATCTCTTTCAGATGTTAGCTCTATCACAGAATCTAACATGACTTTTGACAAGGTTCTTAATTTCTTAAGAGAATATTTGTCCAAGTCAATTTTCATGTCAAGAAGAGTTACCTGATTGTTCTCTTCTTCATTTTCTGTGTGTGCCATGAGAGCAAACATTTCATTGAAGACAGTTTCCTCCTCATGCACAGCAACCATAGACACATCTTTTGACTCATCAGGATCTTCTGAATCACTTGAAGAATCCCCCCATGCAGCAAGAGCCCTTTTTACAACCATATCAGCAGCAGCTTTACGATCTCTGTTTCCAAGTACCAGGTCCCTTCTGTTTTCTTTGTCACCCCTGTGCTTTTGATGTTCCTTGTTTTCAGTCTTGAGCAAAGGACACTCTCTGATGAAGTGCCCAGATTTTCCACACTTGTAGCAAGTATCACCTTGAGCAGTATTTCGAGTCCCATTAGTTCCCTTTTTATACATTTTGTTTTTTCTCACAACCTTTTGGAATCTACTGATGAGATATGCCATATCATCATCATCACTTGAATCTTCTTCTGATTTATACTTTAACATCAGAGACTTGTCCTTCTTGACTTCCTTTTTTGACAAATCATAGCTTCGATTCATCTCATGTGTTTTAAGATTTCCAATCAACGCATCCATGGTCAGCACTTTCAAGTCCTTGGCTTCTGTAATGGCATCAACTTTGCTCTCCCAAGACTTTGGAAGAATTCGAAGCACTTTTCTGACTTGTTTGGTCATGCTTATGGGTTCACCCAGACTTTTCAGCTCATTTGTAATGGAAGAGAACTTGGTGAACATCTCATGTATTGTTTCACCTTCCTTCATTTTGAAGTTTTCATATCGTGAAGTGAGCATGTCAATCTTGGATTCTTTGACTTGTTCAGTTCCTTCATGAGCCGTCAACAAGCTATCCCAAATCTCTTTAGCAGACTCACAGGCTGACACTCTGTTGTACTCATCAGGTCCTATCCCACAGACCAGAAGAGTTTTAGCTCTGAAACCCTTTTCAATCTTTTTCCTGTCAGCTTCATCATATTTCTGCCTGGGCTTTGGAACAGTAATGGTCTTTTCTCCATCTTTTTCTTCCATCATGGGAACAAAGGGTCCATCTAATATAATATCCCATAACTCGCTATCTTCAGCCATGAGATAGTCATGCATTCTAACTTTCCACCAACTGTAGAAGTGTCCATTGAAACGAGGAGGTCTGTGTGATGACTGACCTTCTTCGAGGTTAAGTGGAGCTGCCATTCTTAGAACAAAATCACTTCCTTGGTGTTAACCAAATAGGTAGTGCCTGCTCTGATACCACTTGATAGAATGTAAGCTTTCACTTAACAAGTAATGGACCAGGTCCCTTACTTCAACTCAGAAAATTACCAGAAAGTTGAATGCAGTAAAATCAACACAATGATTTTACGTGGAAACCTCCTTGCTTAAGGGAGTAAAACCACGACCTGTCTCACAGGATTTTCAATCGTTTTCACTAATCTTCAAAAGCAAAAGCGAAACACGATTACACCAAATGTAAGAAAGAGTTATCAATCTTACCGTTAAGCAATAGACCTCTATTGCTCAACAAGCCAAAGTAGAAAAACAATCTACCCACTAAGCAATCCCACCTGGACAACCTAGACTTTTAACTCAACACACCAATTCCTTTATAGATTTAGGAGTGGTTTACAATTTAAGAACAAGAGAATAAATTCCTAAAACAACTAGACGAAAAGCTCCAGATGTTGCTGTTGTTCAAGGAATGATTCTGCCTTTTGCCTTTGTGTTAGCCTTTGCAAGAGTTCTTGAAAAGTGTTTATCAAGTTGCAAAAACTACCAAAAAGTGTTTAGGAAAGTGTCTTTTGTATTGACAAGTCCCTTTCCTAAACATCTTGCCATTGGTTGGAAAGGTCACACTTTCTGACGCCATCGGGAAGTGTGCACCTACTTTCTGTACTATCTCCAGCTGGCAGTCGACTGGCTCACTCTCACGAGAGCCTGGTACCTCTACTAGGTCCCTGGGTTTGTTTCATCTGCAATACTTCAAACAAGACACCTGCAATACTCAAGTAGAAAACCCGGTACCTTTATGAGGTCCCTAAGTTTGTCAAATCATCAAAACTACAAATAACAGAACATATATTGAATTGGTCTCAATAGAACAAATGATAATTCTTTTTAGCCCCTTAGTTTGACGTTTCTGTGTAGGCTCTTTCAGGCGTTGTTCGTGTTTCGTGTTTTCTAGTTAGGGTGGAATTTTTTATCACTGTTCGAGCTCGTTTTCTCCCGATTCACTGCCCCGAAAAAAGGTGAACTCCCCCTTCTTAATTTTAGCTCGTTTCTAGTGTTGTTTTGTTAATATTTTTTGAGTAACTATGTTCTTTTCGTAATTCATTATCATTTGATGATTAAAGTATTCTTGGTTTTGAATGATGTATTTTAGTTGAATAATATGTGAAGCATAGCCCATGTGCGAGTTGCACATCTTCAAGCATTTATGGAGACCACGAGTAGAACTAGAACTATTTATTTTTATTTTAGGAAGTTCAAATGCCAGTTGCTTACTTTTTGATTTTATTCATGAAGTGTATTAAGGTTTCTGGTTTCAATTTGTTAGAGCTGGATGTTCAATGGATTTATCACGTGAATAAGGTTGGATAGTATACTAGCTCTCTATTTTCTAAATAGCTACTTAAGTCTGTTTTTTTTTTGTTATATATATATATATTCAAACCTTTTCCTTTGATGTTCAACTATATGTTCTCCTTAAGGGTGGCTACAGTTACTACGAGTATTTAGATTTCTAAAGCTATTCGATAGCGAGCCTGTTTCCTTACTATAAAAGCATTTGTTGTTGTTTGTGTTAAATTCTTGAAAAGTCTTCGAATGTTTATTTGAACCGGACCGTTTGTGATGTTTGCTTTTTTAAATCAAATCCTTGAACCATGTAAAGTGGAATATGTTGTGGTCCGAATTATTTGTGTGACCAATTGGGTCTCATCGGTAGTTCAATCTAAGGATAAATTTTATGTTCTAACCTATATTCTGTTGTTGGTGCATTCATGAATTAAAATCTAAAGTTGTTCAGGTGATTAATTCTAATTTGAAGTGTTTGGCTGTACCTTTTCTTTTTACTAATCCTAATTGTTGTGCTGTGTATTATTATATTATTAGAAATATTTTGTTATGACCCCATTCAGGAATTCATGTTCTAGTTGTTAATTGATCATCTCTGCCTCTGTTTGTCTACTCATAAAATTCTTATCATACACGATATTTTCCATATTTGTTGAAAATCCATACTGTAGCTTCTTATTCTTTCGTTTAGTTAGAGAGATCCAAATTTCCACTGACCCATTGCTTATTTAATATCAACCTTGTCTCTCATCTTTCCCTTGTATTTCGAGAGAGACATGAATGCTCAAAATTCCCCTTTCAAATTAATTAGTCCATAAAATCGATGAACATGTTCAAAAGTTGAGCAATTTCGAGCATGGCGAGTTGAACAGTTGAAGGAGTTGAGGAAAAAGCCCAAAGTTATTTTTGGAATTTGTATTTTGTTATTTTTTTTTGGGCTTAAATGTTTGCACATTACTTTTGCTTCTTATTATGGTTAGATTAGGACAGGTGCGAATCGAAATGGGGTGAAAACCCAAAATGGAATGGGGTCCAAACACTGGTCTAGGCGGATAGAAACCGGATTTGGAGACACGGCCCCCCCTCTCCTTTTAATTTCCTGTATATTTATTTGTTGATTGGTTGTCGCAGCATTTAAGTTTAGAAAATTTTTAAATCCTCGCGAGGCGCCACTATGTGAAAACGGCTTGAATTAAATCAATCGACTTTTAAAAAGATTTAAAAAATGACTTAAATAAATTTTGCGAGTCAAAATAATTCACTTAGAAGATAGGCTACTATTACACTTTTAAACAAATTCTAAATGAATTTTCAAATCAAACTAATTTTAAGTTAGATCATATTACCCAAATAAGTTAGTTGCCGGATAATTTCGAGGTAGAAAATATTTTAGGTGCGGAAAAAACCTTCCTAAAATATAAATATGAATTGTCGAACCCCCTTTTAAGTTTTCAAATCGATTTTTCTTTTTAAATCTTTTGGAAACCAAGTGTTCTTTATTTTTGTTTAAAATTTAATTGGAGACTCTAAAACAAGTCTAAAACAAAAAAACAAAATATTTTTTCCAAAAACAATAAAACATAATGACGACTATGCTAGGGAATTTGAGAATTCTAACCTTAAACTTAACATACTTGACTAAGTTTAAATAACTTGCTTACTTGCTTCCTCTGTTATATTGTTAAAAACTGTTTCATTTCCATGAAATACTTACGCCAATCGGAGAGTACTTGGATTAGGACAAAGGAAGTTAGGTGGCTTACCACGAATCTTTGAGAAATACACAAGTCTTCCTTTGGAAGTATCAAATGAATATCTGGATTGAGTTCATCCAACGTCGTTTGTTAGCTTCACCCTATCATTTGTCCGACTCCGGTAAACGTCACTTTGAAAAAATTCTAGTCAGCCTAAGATAGAGCGAAACCAAAACCGAACTTATGCATTAGCCTAAGACGGATTTTCTTGACATTGGAACGATGTATGTGTGGAAACCAAATGTAGGGTGCGTAAACTTAATTTTTGTTTTGTTTTGTAGGTATGAATCGTTTTCAAAGGTTCAATAAGGTTGTAGAAGCACCAGCTCTATTCAAAGTATGGTAAAATGACCTTGACAGAGATCATAGAAGTGCTCTCAACAAGTATATTGATACGCTCAAACTTACTTCTCAAATAAGAAGTAAAGCGGTCGTGTCAAGTAAATAACCCAACTAGTGAGGTTGGGATCGTTCCCACGATGAAAATAGTCTAACTTCAACTTGTTATTACTATTGTTTGGTCAATGACTTCCTTGGAAAGTAAAAACAATAAAAGGGGGGTTTCTAATTCTAAATGAGTGAAAATAAATAACGCAATTGAAAGACACTTAACAGCTTTGAATGTTGAATTTTAATCAATTAATCAAAGTGACTAGGGTTTACGTGTTCCCCACAGGTTCATAACTTGATAATCCTAACTATAACAATTCTTTCCTAGTATCTTGCATGCAAAGTGATAAGTTATGTATTTCTAAATCCTTGGTCCGGCATCTAGAAAA